>NC_064304.1:9049661-9649661 GCF_023373825.1 Bactrocera dorsalis | reverse complement strand
CCCACCGAGAGGAGAGATAACTTCACTGCATACTAAATTTAAGGATGCCGAGAAACGATTATCAATCAAAAAACGAAATATCAAGAAAAAAAGATTTTTTTTGTCAAGAAAAAAATTGAGCAATTCTTTAAAGACGGAATAACACATTCAGTATACCAAAAAAAGCTGCGAAAACAAGAAAATTAACGCACATATACATACCTATGTAGTTTGCTGACAAATCCTACCTATGCTCAAACTTCAATAGAATGTACACAGGTAAGAAATTTTGAGAAAAGGAAGAGGTATGCCTCCCGCATGTGGAAAAAATTTCAATTTTTATAATAAATTTATTTTTAGTATAAACGATTAAGCTGTGTTAAGCATACCACAAATATATCCAAAGGATTCCTCTAAGCGGTGAAAAGTCTATGAAATTGTGAAGCGAATAACTAAAAATTAAACTCTGACTTATAAAGGTAAATATAATATTAAGCCTACAGGAAGTTAAAGCAAATAATTTGGTCAAGCAATAGGGAATATTTTAGCGTTTAATCAGAGTACACTCATATACCTGCATTTAATATTTTTTTATTATTATTTTCCATCTCGTTGAATTTGTAACTCTGTTAAAGCGATGTCTGAAGCATTTAAAACATAGAACAAGCAAAACCTTTAACTACGAGTGCACCGTAACTATAATACCTTTCTTAGGTGCATATAAAGAGTGTGACAAAATTAACACAAGATTTAAATTTGCCACCATTTATGTAGTAAAGTGTTGAGAACCCTAAAAAAAAACAGTTATAGACTTGTAAAAAAAACAAGTTATGGAAACTAGCTATGTTTAGGTTTAGTAAAAATGGACCGATACACGATAGAGCAATGTGTGTTCATGATTGAGTTTTTTCGGCCAAAATCATCCTAAGCGATGGTGGTTTACCTTTATGGGTTTGTTAATTATTAATATTGCCGTTCCGAGAGCATTTATTCGAAAATCTACATGTGATTGTTGAAAAACAAATGCATCTAAAACGTGTCACTGCTTGCCGTTAAGGCATAATTGGACCATACTTTTCTTAAAATTGAGCAGTAACTGTTACTGGTGCTCGATATCGAAATTGATGTGGCCAATATGTGATTTCAACGAGACGATGCCACATGTCATACAGCCCGGGAAGCACTTTAATTACTGCTGAGATATTTCCTGGTCATGTTTATCTCGTTTAGGTTATCAGAATTGTTGGAATATGGGGTCAAAGGCCCCCTAGAACGTGTGATTTAAGTCATTAGATTTCTTTTTATGGTGTTATTTAAAATCAGAGGTCTACTGCAACTAGCCCACAATAATGCGTGTTTTAACGGAGCAGATTCAACTTTCGAGCAATGAAATTCAGCAGCATTTATGCAGAATAGTCATGGAAAATGTTGACAAATTAGTGCGTATGTGTATGAAAAGTTGCGAAGGACCTTTGGCCGATGTAAAAAGAAAACAATACAAACAATAAAAAAAATGCTACCGAAAATCTGAAAAGTTGATTGTCTATTAACGCCAATTTTCCAAATGAGCAGCTTCTTGGTGTAGAATTACATATCGAAAACTCAAAAATTTAAGCACGACAGTTTTTCCTGCAGGGGTTTGGAATTTTTCTACAAATAGCTTTCGGTGCGCTCATAGATATTATATGTATGAGGAAGTAGAATGTATATTGATATATGGGAAACCCTACTAAGCTAAAAATGAGAATTTAATTGAATTTTCCTCCGACTCTTGTACGGTTAAATTCGTGAACGGGCACAATATAATAATTGTAATATAATATATTTTTCAAAATGTGATTTTATTTTACTGAATGATATTTTTCTGTGTTGGGTTCTTTATTTTGTGTTTAGAAAATACATACATACATACATACGTATTATCGGTGTATGCATGCACTTATGCATTTGTGCAGTCATTGAGCTTTGTCTTTCGTTCCAATATGTGTATGTATAGTATATATATAACGGTATGAATGTACGATTATGTGGTCTGTATGCATGTCTGTAAGTTTTTCTCATTTCGTTTATTATTTATTACTAATTTCTATGTGGTTACATTGTTATAATTAAATCGCTTACGACTAAGACTTTATAATTCGCTAAATTGGCTCGATGGAGGAAAAACGTACATTGGTATAAACTATATATGTGTATGTATGTATGTGGTCATGCGTCTATGCATATATTTATACATATAGGGTTTATTACAGTTGTAAGCATAGTTTTTTAGTATTTAGGAAGTTGTTAAGCATTGTTAGTGTAGATGTATGATGCTTATTCGAGCTAGATATAAGGATTATAAGCAGCTTTTGGGTTAAGGAGAACTTTGTGCGTATTTAATAGAGTGTTTTGATGCGCTTTGGCTAGTTACAGCTAATTAATGTAATAGCTAACGGTATTTTAATTGAAGTAATTAAATTAGCATAAGCTAAGTGTACAAGTTTAGCATTTTGCTTATGATACAGCACAATTCCAATATGATTATTTTTTGTTAGTGTTAAATGCATATTAACTTATCGCTATAAATATCTATTATCTAAACGTAAATATATTATGCGCTGTGTTTGTATGTATACAGCATATATGTATGTGTGTGTGTATTACGATAACTCTAGCACTAATCTAGATACTCATATGGTATGCGCTTATAAAATATTTGATACTATTTTAAATTTTATATGTCTCTAAATGTATGTCTAACTGTTATGTATTTATGTTTTGCTAAATTATAACTAACCTCAATTAAATTAACGCTAATATGTTCGAAGAAAACTTAAAGTTCAAATTATATAAGCGCACGGCACGCTTCAAACATCGATTCTGTTGAATTCTTACATTCTTCGCTAGATTTATGGTATCTCAAACCTTTTCTAATGCCATGATAATTTTCGCTGTCCCTTTCAATGGTTAGCCTAAACCCACACATCCTGCTTTTAGTCTCATTCGTGCAAGATCGCACTTAACCGTTCTTCGACGGCAACCTTTCGCGATTTCCACACAAATTCACAGACGGCAATAACACATGCCACACCCATACCGCCCATTAGCACGACGAACACACCGCCCACATTCGCCAGACCCAACTCATTTGCGGCCGATGAGGATTTCGATGTCTCAACGCGACAACTGCCGCCGCCACGCTTCTCCTTCCACCATTTGGTTTTCAGTATGTGCAGTTTACCCTCCTCCTGCAGCTTAAGTATGACGCCATTGATGGCGGTGCGATAAGGTGAATCTGTAAAGCAGCGAAAATTGCATTATTTACCGCTAAACTCTGCACTTTTGTTGTATATAATTGCAGCAATGAGTTTTGTGCAAAGAAATGTTAAATTTTGTCCACTTACTCGGTGGCGCTGCTATGCCATAACCTTTGGTGTCCAACATGCCGCCGACTTGTGTCAGCTCACAGTTACGTTCGGTCACATATTCGATGGATGTGGATTCCATGAGGAAAGCATATGAACCTACAAGACGATATATTTTCTAAATAATTATACCAAAATGTATGGTTCCTTTTTTTAACATACCTTTGCCCTTGGCTACGCGCTCCACGCCCTCGGCGTTAGTCGAGGTAAATACAGATGGTCGTGCGGACTCCATGAATGACCACATGCGCTGATAGGTTGATATTTTCGATTCCTGTTGTGAAAAAAATTAATAATTGGGTATCAGAAAATAAATTTTTAGTGCGATTTTGGTGACACTAAGTCGCAAACTCGAGTTTACTCGTTTACCCGCAGTTTTGATGTTAAGCATTTTAAATATTACTCATAAAACCGAGTCTTCCTTGAAACAAATTGAGTTTAACTTCTCGGTGTTTATGATTCGAAGTTAAGCTCAGAGTGTCTTAAACTTTCATTAAATACAAATCTTTAAACTTGAGGCGAAGAGAAAATGTACTATAACTAGGAGTCATTCAACGAACCGCCTGTTAGTGACAGCAAATTTATCATTTTTGGAAGTGTTAGGAAGTAAGCTCTATGGAAAATTTGACATTTAGGAGTGTTAGGTAGAAAAATTCTTAGTTAATTTACTTTACTAATCCCTCATATGGATTACGATATCCGGTCTTGGTATCCTCTGGGTAGCGAAAAATATCCGCTTGATGGCAAGCCAGGATTGTGCGCTGAGTTTGGGCCCCGCCACATAAAAAACACTACCAATGAAAAGAAGAAAACAGTCTCGGATATGATATTTCTTCAAAACTAATACGGCTGTGTAAACTGACGTTAGGCTGTACCAAAAACTCCGTCAGTGTCGGGAAGGACTTCTCCGAGCCGTTCGATAGCAAACGAGTTTTCTGACAACGCAACTCCCTATCGTGCGATTTCTTCAATCTACTGCTGGAGAAAATAATACGAGCTGAACCCAGAAGATAATTTTTGTATAAGAGTGTAAAGCTGACCAAACTCTATATGTCTTTTATTATTCCCGTCCTTCTGCATGGTGCAGAGCCATGGACGATGACAACATCTGACGGGTCGGCGCCAAAGTTCGAGAGAAAGGTTCTATGAAAGATTTATGGTCCTTTGCGCGATTGCCACGGCGAATATCGCATTCGATGGAACGATGAGCTGTATGAGATATATGAGGACATTGACATAGTTCAGCGCATTAAGAAACATCGGCTTCGCCGGCTAGGTATTGTCGTCCAATTGGAGAAAAACGCCGGGGAAGTAGAGGAAGAAGACTATCACACCGTTGGAAAGACCAGGTGGAAAAGGACCTGACTACAATTGGCCCCAAACAGCAAAAACGAAGTACCGCGCTGTTGTAAACTCGGCTATAACCGCGTAAGAGTTGTCTAATAAAGAAGACGAATCCCACTTGTATAGTAAAAACTTTGGTGCGATGCTTAGAAGTCTTTATAAGATTCAACAGACCTTCAGGTACTGTCAAAGCGCTTTGAGACTATCACATTAAGCAAGCTAATGCACATACTATGTATGTATGTATAACGTTTCTACATCCAACCAGTAGATCGATATTTATATGTTCCACAATAGGTTTTCAAACCTCGAAGCTTAATACATTTCTCTCTTAGCTTCATTAGGTTACCGCTTCGATCTACTCACTCTGAAAAACGCTGCCGTGCTGCCACCCTTTAAAGCACCATACTTTATACGCGTCTGCTTTGCCAGATCCTCAGCGCTTTCAATAGGCGAATCCATGCGTTCTACAGTGAGAAAGGCCGCCAAGTTGGCTGTGTACGATGAGATCATGATCAAAGTAAAAAACCACCAAATGCCAGCTACCATACGCGTTGATAAAGCTCTGTGTTAAAGGAAAGTGATTTAGAAAACTTTGAAAAATAATATGCAATAATTTAACTTACTTGGGCAAGAAGTCACAGCCTTGCTGCATTAAGGAACCGATTGCGAACCACATACAATTCATTAGTGTGAATTGACTTTCTATTTTCTCGCCGTGTGCATCAGAATATGCGGGCCATTCGTAAGGTGTGAAGCTGTAAAAGAAAAATTATTTTAAAAGTTGTGGATTGCTATATTTTTCATCTAATAATTACCGTGCTAAAATGAAGAGCAGCACCGAAACACCCAAATATGCTGTGGCCATGTAGATCCAAACGTCGAGTGAAAGCGGTGAGAGGAATGAAAATAAGTTCGGCGGTTGTTTAACGGGCTTGCGATAAAGCACCGACACGCCCAAATTCATGAAGGGCATGGTGAAGTCTACCGCCTGTTCACGCTCAAAGGTGATGGTGAGATCAGCCACCGCAAGATCGGCGCGTTGCTCCAACAGCTCACGTATCATGCCGTTCCATTCGCTATGGCAAGAAATATGCAGATTTGTATGAGGGTCTAAACTCTTCGTGCTTAAAGGTTAACTTACAGAGTTTGTTTGTTGAAACTGCCATAGCTGCCATCTGGCACTAATTGAATTTTGTAATGGAAACCCAGAGCCTTTGAGATTTCATGTATGAGATCAACAACGTAACCTTCAAACTGATCGTTGCCTGTGAGTGGAACTGCTGACTCTTTGCGCATGCAATACGGATTGCTCTGTAAAGTTAAAAAATTAATAAAATTCCGTACAAAGTCCATTGCTCGCATTAATTTTCGTTGTACTCACCAATAATGTTGTGACCGTCAGCGTTTTGTTCTTCAAGTTCGCTTCAATTTCGCGCTGTTTTTGGCTGTAGGTACGCGTAAAGTTGATACCGTCCGGCAGTGTTGAATTCCATGTGCCAATTTTGCGTATACCCATCGGCCCTAATTCGATAATGTCCAACACGAAATCGGTGCGAAAGCCTTGATGATCAAATTTTATCACATTGGTTAGACCCTTCATTTCGACGATCTTCATATAGTTAATCAAACTAAAACCATGCTGCCACGTATTTTGACCATCACAACTAATGGGATGTATATCGATTTGTTGCGATGTATCCAAATCATGTAATGCTTTTGCGAAAAGATGTACCGCATCGTACATTAGCGCAGTCTCCGCTCTCACCGTACTCAAATTGGCAGAGCGTTGTAAACCCTTGTCGTCGAAACTCCACTGACGCACCACATCCGAGACGACTTTTTCGTTAATCAGACGAAAGCCGGTTATATTCGTGCCACCATAACGGAATTCGTCTAGGTTGATGGTATGCAGATCCAGTGAGGTAATCAAGTAACTGTGATAGTCGCTCATCATGCCAATTTGTTGTGCCTGCTTGAGTACTTCGTAAATTTTATCGCTGGAACAGTCGAGTACGATGTGCGCTTCGGCGGAGTTTTTGATTTGTTTTAGCAGTGGTCTGGAGTGTGGGAGAGAGTATTGTTAATAGAAATGAGTAAATATTTGTATGACTGAAGTAAATAAAATAATATCATAAAGTGTCTTCATTTTCTTCTTTACTGGCGTAGACACCGCTTACGCGGTTACTGAGGAAATGTAATTGTTCAAGTATAGTCATCCGAGTGCGGATCAGCCTAGTAACCTATCCGGTCAGAAAGGTTAATGTGAGTTTCACAGATGTGTTTTCTTATAGATTCTCATGCTATAGAGTTCTGAAATCTGAAAACTAGGATACTTAACTGCATTAGATCTTTTAACCCATCTTCTACTGAGTTTTAAATCCATCAATGATTTTGTACCGTTCATAGGTCCCTTGAAGACCAAAAACTATTTGGCTCGGCAGCGTCATCAAGACACTGAAAAAAAGGAATGTTCGGCTCAAGCCACTATGGGAAGTGTAAGATTGTTCTTGGTACTACAAGGGGCTGCCCATAGAGTAGAGTTCTATCCCTTCTACTATGAAGCCTAGTAGTAGATGAACTCCTTGAGTTGCTCACAAACTATGAGATTCCGTCCGAGCCTATTTTAAGAATACTTTCTGCGATATAATTCAAAGGAGATTAACTCTAGGAGATAGATGGTGCAATACAGTAGGGTTAAATATCAACCGCCAAAAACAACTGTCGTCTACAAAGCGCAGATCTCTTCCGGAATTGAGGCACATAACACTTGGAGGGCAAGGAGTTGGAAATGTTAAAAAGATGAATTTCCTAAGTCTCAACTTAGACTCAAACTGAGGGAGGAATAGGCAAGTGGAATTAAGCCTGTTCAGAGCTCCCAAGGCACTCATGATATGCATACGCTTAGTCGGTATATCCTGGGTCTGAGGAGAGAACGGCACTGGCAGCAGGCAACAGCAATGCGCCACGCCAAGTTACTACTGGAAGGTAGTAAGGAAGGTTAACTATAATCAACCTTTGCCGAGACAAACTCTGTCTCCTTGTCGCGCTCTACGAGTATATTAGGTACTGCAGGCTCAAGAAACACTTGTCCCACATGGGCATAGTCTGCCGGTTTTGTGTCATAGAACAGGAATCGCCAAAAAACCTGCTTCTAGATTGCCCAGCAGTTTGTAGAAGCAGGATAAAGGACCTAGGATCCATCTACGTGGACAGAGATCACATCACCTATCTATCTCATTCTATCCATTAATTATTTTCGATCTATCTATGCAGCAAGCTCATAAAATTTACATAGCTTGTGTATTGAAAGATTTAGTTTCAAAGTGTCTTGTGACCTTACATAGTTCAGGAAAAAATCCAAATAAGACTGTAAACCTTTTGCTATTTAAAATTTAAAATATAGTACTTTATGTAAGAAGAAACAAAATCCAAACGAATCAACATTGTTACTGAGCGTTCAATGCAAATTGCGGTCGCTTACCTATAATCCCCCGATAAACTCAATTGTCGCACTGTAATCGGATACGGTGAGTTATCATGCGCCTTGATTAACTCCTGTAGCCGTACAATGCCGTCATTGTTCTCATAGATAATGGTGAAAGTCTTCCATTCCCATTGCTTCACGATATCCACATAAGCCTGAAGAGCAAACAACGAGATAATATGCATAAGTATAGCGCTGAAGCCGATTAACGGCAAGTTAAGCTCTCATAATTATTTTAAGTGGCTGAAATGTGTGTGTCTGTTTGTTCGTGTGTGTATGTAAATCTGCAGACATACCTTGGCCAGTGTGTTTGGATGTGGATACAAGTTCACCAAGCAGCTTTCACGTCGCAAACGGTAATCCCAACGGTTCTCCAAGTGAGGAATCTGCAGCGACGAATAAAAAAACCGATTTAGTTAAAAAAGAACTAACGGAAGTGCTGCAATGATGCAAGCAAATCTAATGTAGGTATTTGCTTTGGATTTGTCAGTACATAAGCTCTGACTTGCTTGCCTTTAGCCTTAACAGTTGCGATAACTGTTAATCCTTGCGTGGGTACATACATACCTCCATATTGTCGCAGATGCTTTGCACATGGCTCGCGGTGTTCGAGGATTGTGGCCCGAATATGGCTGCCACGCCAATGTTCAACAAGCCGCAAACTGTAAATAGTGGCAAGCAAAACAAAGGAGAAAAAATTTAAATGTTGCAAAAACAAAAAAACAACGAAACACAAACCAAATCAGTATGCTCAGTGCACAAACAACAGCAAACATCAAATTTATTTAAAATTCTACGAACACACATACGAACACGAGCGCATTTGCACGACCGAGCAATGAAAACAAAAACTACGCCGGCCAAACTGGTGATAATAACCGTTATTCGTTCGCTTTTATAGCTGGCTTTACGAGTTTGAACAACTCCCCTGTGTCGTTGGTCCCGCCGGTCCTTAACTACTTCACTACTTGTCTTACGTTTTGTTGTCGTCGCTGTCGCAAATGCGCTACGTAAACATTAATAAACGAGCATGCCTTGGCATTTCCCAGGCGTGCTGTGGTTCTACATTGTTGCCAGTACTGATTTCGTCCGCACTACACCACCGTCTTTAGCATTCTACCAAGGATTACCAACTATTGTGCCGTATTCTCATTCTTATTTTCAATTATTCGTTTACTGTTGTCTTTATGTGTTTGCGGATAAAAAGCGGAAGTCATTCGTATGCGAGTAGTATTTGTTGGCTGAGCTTTATCGCGACCTAACCAACTCGTGTTGCGATTGGGGGAGCGACGTTTCCTAAACCGATTATCCACTATGCGTGTAAACATAGGGAAGATAATATAAAATTTCAGTTTACCGAAAGCGTGTGATAATAATTTTAGAAAATTGGGGAATTCAATAAATTGGCCAATATACGAATTTTTTATAAAATTATTTTTGAAAACTGAGTATGTTTATAAGACTGTAAAAGAAAAATACTGAGCTGATTCTACAAAAAATGCGAAGAGTTCACGATGAATCTGTGGTTAGTCGTAAAGAAATAACAACACTCTTGAATACTTCATATTGAATGATCCTCCCTTTTGTATCCGAAAGTCTACAAAAGGAGCCTAAATCGTGCAAAAGGATAATTTTTTGTATATGATACCCTTTTGCAAATTTACAGTTCGAACATAGAAGCTGTTCCTTTCTATGACATCACAAAAGTCTATACATACATAGCAGTCCCTGTACGATCTTTTTGATCAGCCATCTAACCTAACCCAACCTATGTACATATATGATAGCATTGAAGAAAGATATTCTACAAATAACTCTTGTGCTACTTCGGACTGTGTTGGCAATTGAGAAGTAAGGTCTTCTCTCGACGAGCACAGACCAAACTCTACAAGTCACCTAGCATTTCGGTTCTGCTATACATATGGTGCAGAAGTATGGACAATGACAACATCTGACACCGCTTACGAGACTATAGCCAAGTGACAATTGCGCGCCAGTAGTTCTTCCCTTATGCTGTTTGGTGCCAATTGAAGATTACAATCTTCCTAGCCGCTGTCTCCAAATTCGTTGAACTATGTCGTAAAGCTCATCGTTCCATCGACTGCGCTTTTCGCCCTTGCCAACGCGCAAAGGACCATAAATCTTCCGCAAAACATTTTTCTCGAAAACTCGTAATGCCCACTCATCAGATGTTGTCATCATTTATGCCTCTGCACCATATAGCCGGACGGGGATGATGACTGACTTGTAGAATTTGGTTTTTGTTCGTCCAGAGAGAGTTTTAATTTTTTTTTACTTTCCAAAGTAGCACCTGTTGGCAAGAGTTATTCTGCGCTAGATTTAGAAGTTGATATTGTTGTTGGTCTTAATGCTGGTTCCAAGATAGACGAATTTTTCTACGACGTCTAAGTTATGACTGTCAACAGTGGAGCCAAGTTGCAAGTGCGACGACTGTTTGTTTGATGAAAGGAGATATTTCGTCGTTGCCCTCGTTCAAAACCAGACCCAATTACTTCACTTCTTTATAAAGTCTGGGGCAAGCAGAACTAACGGCGCGGCTATTGAGGCCGATGATATCAATACCAACGGCGTACGCCAACAACTGTACATTCTTATAGAAAATGGTACCTTTTCTACTTAGTTTTGCAGCTCGAATTATTTTCTCCAGAAGTAGATTGAAGAAGTCATATGATGGGGAGAGGCCTTACCTGAGCGTCCGGTTCATCGTCATCGATTTGGGAATCGGGTTCACTAGCTCCAAGTGTTCGCTTTCATTGCCATTCAGAAAGCTGGAAAAGTGTTGCCTCCATAATTTCAGTATGCTCTGAGCATCAGTCACTAGATAATCGCTGGAGGTCCTACAAAAATATGCTGCGGTCTTGGCTTTGCTTCGATCGGCCAGCTCTTTGTCCTCACGCATTTCGTCCTGTCAATTATTTTGTCTGCAACTGCCTCTCGGTTCCCTCTTCAACTTTCGGTATCTATCTCATCTTGTACGTGTTGTGGTCGATAGAAACGTTGCGAGGTAGGCAGTATGTTTTTTTTTCACTGCCACACGGCGCTCCTCATCGTAACCGCTGTTCTTCTGCCTTTTTCGAAGACCAATAGTTGCATTTGCCTTATAGAATAACCCATGCCAAATTTCTTGAAGATTCTCTTCAAATGAAAAGGCTTTCCGTATAAAGACTTGATTTCGATCGTTCAGCAATATCCTATAGTGGTCCGATAGGTTCTTGGAGAACAAATGACATATGAAAAATTGTGTATTGATAGCTTGCTTCTTTTGCAAGTCCGCAATTCAATACATCTTCTACATTCGTTGAAATCGTGCGGATACCTCTCTTTTCAGTTAAATAGCATCGACTGGTATCGAATCATATATAGGTGTAGGAGTTCTACGGAAACTTGAATGTTTCTAAGGACCCCTGCAATTCTATCAACTAAGCTGCGGACTCTCCGAATAAGAATGATATTTCGAAACACCAGTAAAATTTTTCCAATATATGTTATCTTTTAAATTTCAGTCATTTAAATAAATTTTGAAAAAGCAACAGACTTTTGCTTATTCTCATTAAAAGCAAGGAATCATCCCTCCATCTTAAGCCAACAAATCTCCCTACAACTACGTCAGCCAAGAAATTCAATCAACTTGTTGTCGGAAACTATAAATAACTACGACATTACGATAAGAGCACAGCAACCACTTGATAAATGTTTATAAATAAAGCAGTGTAATCGTCAGAGTACTCACCTCTTTTGCCCGCATGGAAGCTATCAAACGGCGAGATACGCTCAATTTGTGCCACCAACTTGGAGCGCGGCAATATTAATCGATCCGAGTTGATGTGCTCAACAGCTTGACGAAAGGCCAACTCCTGTGTGTCGTCGGTCGGATGAAATAGGCCACCTGAGGGGCGAATGCGAAAATAAATAAATGCACATGCATTAAAAGCGGCAACGACAAAGCGGGATAATGTGGTGCACGCAAACAGCAGCTCATTAAGCGGGGTTATGAATGAAATAGGGGAGCGCAGGAGACCATTAGAGCGTGAGCGGTGAGAACAGGAAACAAAAGCAAAAAACGGAATGGCGGAATGGTAAAAATGAAAGGTAAACAAAAGTGCCTTATGTGTATTTTTAATTTCATTTAATTGCGTTAATGTGAATGCAAGGAAGTTCGTAATTTCCGCTCAGCCGTACACTCGAGCTCATTGGCCCTTCATAAGCTGCTCAAGTGTACGCTCACTGCTGCTGGCTCCCACTACGCTCGTATATACATGCATAATCTTAAAGTAATAAATTTAATGCAATCAAAAAATCAATAAATCAAAGTGGAAGCGGGCGCAAATAGACTTCATGAGGCTGATGAAGGCTGATAGTTAATCGAGCGTTGGCGTAGCCGAGTGCGTCTGATAAGCCCACTTGGCAATGTAACTATTTATAAATTCTTCTTCTATTTTTTACCGATTTTGATGACATCGGGCAGCGCCAGCGTGTGCTGCAGCAGCGCGCCGAGCACGGCGAGGCAACAACTCAGACGCAGATAGCGCCAACACCAACGCGGGGACACCGCAGATTGCATCTTAACACTTTAGCTGGCGCTTTGCACTAAACTACTAGTGGCTATATGTTGTTTTAATATATTTTTCCACTTTTAGTATACACTTCGCAGCAATTTTTTGTTATTTTGTTTATTTTCTAGACTTCTTCACTTGCTGCTGCTCCTCTTCACATACACATACACACGCACGCGTATCCGCGCCTCACACTTGCAGATACATTTTTCTTGGCCCGAATGTTTCGCTCGCTTTGACAGTTGGAATGTTACTGAACGCAGTTTGACGCATGGAAAAACGTTTGACTGGATGCTGCGCTGTTGCAAATATTGTCATTTGCTGTTGTTGTTTCTTGTAATCATCTTCTTTGTTGCTGCGAGTCGGTGGTTGCAATGTGACAGTGTTTACGTTTACAAATGACAGTTGCGGCAACTGCGCAATGGATGCTGCGGCGCGTGTGGTGTAGAACCAAGCTTGAGCAGGTGTTTATGAGAGCTTTTTAGGAGAAAAGCTAGTAGGCAGTTTGTGCAGAAAATTCTCATTACGAAATGCTTTTAAAAACTGCTATGCCAACTGTTTTCAGTTAGTTTGTGCAACAACCACTTTTTTAAGTTCTTCAGCTTTCGGAGAGACCTTTGAACCTGGTTAATATTTTTTGTAGTTCTTTTTTAAATCTTAAATTTCCTTTGGCTTTACTTTCATTTAGTAGGGAATTAGACCCCAACTGGTTCATTTCAATTACTCGCAGAAACCGTCCGTAAACCATACGCCATAAATTGAGTCGATTTAGGAATGCGTCTGTTTGTATATACACGCATCAGTCTCTCAGTTTTTGAGATATCGATCAGAAAAGTTGCAGACGTCCTTTTCTTCCCAAAAAGTTCCTCATTTATCGGAATCGGAATATTGGTTCAATATAGGATAAAGCTTTAATACAAACTGATTGGCAAAACTGTCGGAAGACATATTTTATTTGAAAATATACTTTTAGGAATTTTGGTACAAATTATTATCCAAGACGTCCTTTGCAAATTGAAAAAATTTACAGTGCGTGTTAATAGAAGGGATATAGCCATAGAACGTTCAGCGATTCTACTTCCTAAACCAAAAATCCCTCCGGAAGAACCTTCATCTTATCGACCTCTTTGCATGCCTGACACAATTGGCAAAGTGTTGAAAGCATAGTAAAAAATCGCTTGCAGTTTGCAATTCAGAAAGCCGGCGGGTTGTCAGAAAGCACCCATTGACGTACTAAACAATGTCGTTGACACTGCGAAATGTCAAGCAATGGAAAGGCGGAACAAAATCAAATATTGCGCGCTGATCATCCTGGTTGGGAAGAATGCTTTTCAGTCAGTTTGCTATCATTTTGAAAAGAAGCGATTACTTAGCATTCGGTACTGATAGTCAAAATCAATCTTTTTTATTGAAAATAGTCTCCTTCTGCTTTAATACAGCTTTTTGCACGGTCCAAAAGTATGTCGAACGAGTGTTTCAGTTCGTTGACCGGTATTGCCGCCAGTATGCCGGCCAAGCCTTTTGAATGGCCTCTACGTCTGCATAACGCTTTCCTTTCATAGGCAAATCCGAAAAGGAAGAAGTCGCACGGTGCCATATCAGCGGAATACGGGGAGTGCTAAATGATTAAAATGTGATTTTTGGTCAAATAATCGGTCACAATCGGTCCTTCGAATATAGGATTCTGAGCAATTTTTGGTCGTCAGTCAATTTGTGCGGAACAAACTGTACACACACCTTTCGTAAGCCCAAATGTTCGGTCAAAATGCGATAAATCGATGTTTTGGAGATGTTCAATTCCATTTTCATGAATTTCAATGATGATTTCGGCTGATTTTTGATGAATTCATGCCCAGTTACGATGAAATTTCCGGTGATCATAGATTTTGATGGGCCCACATGTTGATCGCCATTTATGCCCTCACAACCACTATGAAAACGTTGAAACCACTCGTGCACTCTGCTATGGGATAGGCAATCATCGCCATAAACTTTTTTCATCAATTGAAAAGTTTCGGTAAAAGTTTTACCAATTAAAAAAAAAATTGGCTCTTTGTTCGAAGCTCATTTTCGCACCGATAACACAAACATACTGGCATTTAAAACGCAATAACTTCACTTCCAATCAATGAAATGTCATGAAATTCTCACTGGACAATCGATAAAGATAGCAAATTCTAACGCATCAGTCAACATATATGTAGATGGCGCCACCAGGGGCGCTAGATTCCTATTTACTTTGTATAACTGGAAAGCTGTAAGCGAAGCGGCATCGTTAATCATGACAAAATAGAGATATATAGAGCAGATTAGGCCCACAGTACGTGCAATAGAGGAGATTTAAATGTCTTATCATGCCCAGGAAATAATACTTAATCGGATGGTTCCGTGGGAGAATCTGAAGTTGGAAGTAGGTTAGGTTTAGCTGATTGAAGTTCCGCACTCCGGCTTCCCTAGTTAAAAAAAGGCATCCCCACAATCACAGAAGAAACTATATACATAGATCGGACATCTATGTACATATTATAGATTCAGCGCAGTAAGTCTTTTTTCTATGGTAGATTCGCATTCTTGCGAGTGAAATCAGACATAATAATCTAGCTACGTCTATTAAGCACCTTCACATTACAGGGCGAAGGAAATTGTGTTGGTACAGCGTCTATCAGCGTGACATGTTGACGAAGTGAATGACTCTTGAAAATGTTGGTGCTCTAATTAATTGAAAAGTGATTTCTCAATAAGTAAATGAGAATGTTAAAAGTATTGAGTGTTCATTTCATGATTTTCATGATATATTTCTATTATTTTCCGGACATAAGTATATTTTGTGCAGTCATCTTTAATCCAGCGATAAGTAATTTAAAAACGGATAACATCTTTTTGCTACTTCCCAAGTAGATCGTTTATGCAACGCATTATTGTAGCTTATACACTTTGAGCCAGCTGAGCAAATTTTAAGTAAATGTGAAATTTGTGTATGTAAGTGTATGCGTAAATATTTGAGTGAAGTAAACAGCTCATGGAAACCGCAACTGACAGCCGGAACGACCCGAAAACCAACAGGAAACCACAAAAACTACAAAGGAGAAAATGTGGTCCAGCAGCGTTTAAATCGTCTCATATTTGTGTTTGCACGCTTAAGGCATATGTGTGTGTGTTCGTGTCTGTGTTGTGAGTGTGTTTGCGTATGTGACATTGAAAGCGCAAGTAACTGTCGGCGAACTGGAGTGGTGATGAAATTGAGGAAGGATGGCGGAAAGTAGAAATGAAGAGAAATCGGAGAATGTAATGTATTGCTGGCAGGAAGCACTGCTTTCGAAGGCGTATATGTACGACTGTTCGAAATGTTATGATTCCAAGAAAACGGGTATAAACTGGTAAATGAAGTACGGACAATTTGCAATGAAATCGGTTGTTAAAGCGATCAAGGATTTATTTACTTTCTTCGGAACGTCAGATAATGATTGTTCTTTAATTTTCGTTGAAAATATTTTTTCAAGGATTTTTTTTTTGAGAAGTAATATTGTAAAGAGCTTTAAAGATTTTGCTAAAAATTTAGAAAAAAAATTCATAATATTTCAGAGGTAATGTTTTTAGAACAACTTAAATTTTTTGCCAAAAACTAAATAACAAAAGAATCCTCGAAAGTCAGTTCAAAAACGTTTCATGGAATTTAAAAATAAAATTAAAATTAAAATTAAAATTTTTAAATTCGGAAATTTGCACTTTCTAGCTATTTGAAGTGTTCATAAATAATTTATTTATTTTAATTTATCCAATTTAGTTACATATTAAGTTCGGGGAACACACTCTGCTCTTATCCTTAAACCAAAAGTTCACACAATGTTACGTATACGCACCTCAGTCCACACACAGTTCCAAAAACATGCTACTTTTTCTTTATAAATTATAATATTTCGTAATAATTGCTTATTTCAATATTCAAGTTGTTAGTACCGCAAGGCATTTTCTCTTCTTCTTCTTATTGCTTATGGCATCTCAGTAATGTGTTTTTGCCGTAATCGCTCACGGCTTAAGATGCCCGGTTTTATTTTAAAAATTCTCACTCCGCACACATAGCAGCGTGTTATAATTTGTTGGGCATGATGTTGTTGCTAATACCCGCGCATTCTGCTTACGCGCCAGAAAGTATGCTACGCATTATTGGCACCTGTGCACAAATATTTGCCGTTTTCTTGGCTGGCAGGCGGCCAATGGTGAGCGGCGGCGAGTAAAACCGCGCACAGCACACACACATACACGATCACATATACATTTTTGTCATTCCGTTTGTTTGTATTTGCCAAGCATGACAGTTGATGTAAATTCAACAACACATACCGAAGATTCGACGAGAAACGTGGAAGAGCAAAAAGGCCTTCAAAAGCCAAAGAAAAGCGTACGCTTAAGCGCTTTAAGCATTCTTATGTGGTTTGCCCAAGTATAAGCGCATATTTGCTGGAATCGCGAAACAAAATATTGAAGAGAAGGAAAAAAGAAAAAAAAACGGTTGGAGTCTTACATTTTGCTGGTTGAACGCGCCAGCACCACACATTTCAGCTTTGTACATAAAGTAGCAGCCAACAAGTGACCAACGCCAATGAGTGTATCTAGAACGACAGCAAAGGGGCCTGTAAAAATTACTAGCAGTAGCAAGAGCTTGCATATTTTTGTGCTCCCATCAACTTGCGCGTCCCGTGCCTTGCCGTGTCGCATGCCTGCAGGATACAATAACCGTCGTAATAATATAAACATCATCACAACAAGGTTAAAGTAGGTCAATGGCAGCGAAGACACTGAGTGGGCGTACGAAATCAACAGTTATGCTATATTCTACATTGCTAGACTTAAAGCGCTTTTTCACTATCCTCGAAAGTATTGTCTTCATTTTAATTTCGTAGTTATAGAATTCGGGGCCATTAATATTAATGAAATTTGAGCGAAACCCAAACAGTTCTGATATAATTTCAAATTATTACATAATAGTGAACATAAGTGAAGGTATGAGCTTTTTCGCAAGTTGAAATAACTGCAGTTAACAGAAAATCTTTGAAATTGGAAGAAACAAGTGTTTCCCTTAAAAAATCAACTCTTCTCTATTTATTATTTAATGTTTAAGTATCGTTGAGTTCTGAGAACTCTCTAAAAATGTGCGAGTCTGATCGAAAGTAAGTTTATCGACTTTTGTTATAGGGTTCCTACTTTTTTTTTAAGAAAAAGCACAGAAACTTCAAATTTAATGGGAAATGCTTATTACATTTCAAATGTTGGTCGAGGCCACGTCTCACGTCGAGTTCGATTTTTGTACTAACATTTTGACTACTAAATGGACTTTAGACTAGAATATATTAAGATCTCAACGTAAAATGCGCCAAGTCGTTCCATACGTCAGTCCGAGTTACTGCGAACGTCGCCAAATCGAATCTCTATGGTCTTCGTGTACACTCTCAGCTACGGCTGCTACATTTTCTTCACTGCGTATTGGACGTGGTCATATATTATATCCTATATTGACTGATGGCTCACAAAATATGTGATGTTGTTGTAGGCTGGTTATGTTGTTCAGTCAGACTGTGTTTGCGAGAAATCGTAGAAAAAGTGATTTGCCTCTGGATATCCGAGAAAAATTTGGATGCGCTTAAGTAAACTAAAGCGATTATAAATCTCATGCATTCCAAAACTTCAACAATATTGTAATAATTTTAGAGTAAAGGAAACTACAAATAAGCAGATTGCTGTATTCTGTATTGAATGAAGGTTCAATATCTCTCTGAAATCTTCCGTAATAATGTATTGTGCCAAAATACAAAAAAAAAATATTGAACGGAAGAGAATAACTTTTTAATTAGAATATTGTGTGAAACACTATCAAAGGCTTTAGAGAAATCTGTATATATACAATCTACTTGAAATCCAGCGGAGAAGGCAGAAATCATTAAAAACAGTTAAAGTTGACACAGTAGAGTGACCAGATACAAATCTATTCTAATTAACGTTAACGATTGATTTAATTGCAAAAAAAATCTTATTTTTAACACAACGCTCAAAAGTTTTGGAAATGGTTGGAAGTTTAGAAATAGGCCTGTGATTGCAGAATATATCATTTCTACCGCCTTTATGGATAGTACGGATAGGGGTAAAGAATGTCAAGTTCCATTCTGAAATAACGTTACAAGAAGACAGAAGCTTATTGAATAGAAGCTTGAGAGGATAAACAAAAGCAAAACGATTTTGTATACATAAGTACAGGCGGCAGCCCAACAAGAACAATTTTGAAAGAAGGCTCGATATCACAAATAGCCTGGAAAATATCATCTTGCGAAAGACACAGTGTGCCAAAATTTTCAGATGAAAAATTATTAGCAAGAAAATTAGAAGTAGTTCCAAGCTCATCATGAACATAATTTGATTTGAAGAATTCAGCAAACAAGTTGGAAATTTCACCCCAAAGTAAATCGGAAGGAAAGGCCTAGATTTTACAAAGTTCCAAAGAGAGTTAAGGTTCGACTTGAATTCTAATTAATGTTAGACTTTGTGACTTTACTTAATTAAGTTAACAAAAAAACAAATATACAGGGTAGGCCATTTAAAGTTGACCCATCTGGCAACGCTGTAACTTTTAACAGCGCTGACAAATCGGCTAATGTCATACCGCGTTAGAAGCGTCATTCGAAGACAATTTATACCATGGAACAGTACACTCCAAAAGAACGCGCTGAAATTGTTCAGCTTTATATTCAAAATAACTTTTCAATTGTGTTAACTCAACGTGCGTTTCGCAAAAAAAAATAAAGTGAAAAGTGCTCCAGTTAAGAACACAATTAAGTCTTTATACGCAAAATTTGTGAACACCGGTAATCTCAGTAATGCCAGTCATGCATCCAGACAACGCACAAGACGTTCTGATGAAAATATCGAAGCTGTACGAGCCAGTATTGAGGAGACTCCATCGACATCGAGTTATCGCCGCTCTCAGGAATTAGACATCTCTCGCACCACTCTCCGACGCATAATTCATAACGATTTGAAGATGTTTCCATATAAAATTCAAATGGCACAAAAACTAAACCCAGCTGATTATCCGCGACGCCTTAATTTTGGCAAATGGGCCATCGGGCGATTGATATCGAAAAATGGTGATGTTGACTGGCCACCGAGATCACCAGATTTGACGCCACCAGACTTTTATTTGTGGGGTTATTTGAAATCCAAGGTATACGCTAATAAGCCAAAGACCTTAGCTCAACTGAAAGCCAACATTCGACGTGAAACAGCCGCCATATCATCCGAAACATTGGCCAAAGTCATGGAAAATGTCGAAAAAAGAGTGCATTTAGCTGTCAAAGCTAAAGGTGCCCATTTACGCGATCTAATTTTTAAATATTAGCTGAAACAAATCCCCTTGGACCAAAATAAATTATTTTTGAAATGAACAAAAAACATTGTTTTCTTTTGTTCTTTTTTTTTAGAAACAAATGGGTCAACTTTAAATGGCCTACCCTGTATATATAAATATATGAATATATGAATAGAAATGCAATTTATAAAATAAATTTCGGAAATTAAATTTTTAACCATTTAAAAGCAAGCACAAAAAAATGTGCATTAGAACAAGTTATGAGCTGTTAATTTTATTAAAAAAATCTAAGCGCACTACTTGCGTTGAACAGCCACAGTGTTTGGTGGAAGGAATTTTAATTAAATTTACTGGCAAAGTAAACCCAACGCGGCGAATGCCAACTAAACTTTCAAATACACACATCAAAGCACACAACCTCACACCCAAACACACATACATGGGTTTACTGTGATGTTCGTTAACCAGAATGCGGGCGCTTTGACATACCAACACAGGCACAGACACACTCGCTCACATGCTTATTGACACAATTTTGAAGGCTTCCATCGCCTTCAACTGCCGAAATTTCATAGGGGCTAGTGAACGGGCTTCGGACAGGCTCTCAACGCCGCTACATACTCATATACATACGTGTGGGGGAGTCCGTAAGTGTGTGTGTATGTAAATGTAAGTATAAAAACAAAAGACTGGCAGCTCCTCGGCGGCCGTGCACGTACTGCCAACTTCTGATGCTTGTTGAATGATGGCATTAGCATTGGCTCCGACGTCCGAAACTGAATGAATTTGCATCTCATTAGTGGATGCGACGTGCTCGACGCCCGTTTAGCGGTGTTATTTTCGTTTTCGTCTGTGCTTCTTGTTATTGTTGCCGTCTTTCATGCCCAATTTTCGCAATTTCCGCACGAGCATTCTTGAACGATTTGTTCGACGGCGCGACGGTGTGAGCAGCGACACACTTACACTACAACAACCATTACACACCCACCTACACATACGCACACTCACACATGCGCATATATTTGTGTTTCATTCATTCCATTTCCATTACAACCCAATATCACTGCCATCACTGTCATTGTGTGGATGCAGGCCTTTTACGCTCGTAAATACTCGCACATACCTAAATACATACATATATGTAAGTTAGTAGGCATTTTGTTTTTTGTTGCCGTTGAAAGGTATTTTTTTTGGTGCTCATAAAAAGGCAGCGAGACAAAATCGTAAAAATTGAATTTGGAATCTTTGAGCGTGGCAAAAAGCTTGCTATCACTGGATCCAAGGTGGGTGCTGAGTGCTTTTGTAATATGCATTTCATATGGCGTCGACAGCGGCGGCTGGGTGGGACGTAAATGGCGTAACGCGGTCGTAGCGCGTAAATATTGCATGCCCAGACCTAAGTGGTCGATAATATTGGCAACTAAAAGTTGATTGCTTGTCGAACAGTGAACGGTTGTTCTATAGGTGACACGACCGGCAGACGGTAGGAGTTGACAACGGCTTTCATTGTGCCGAAAGTGTCTTTGGCGGCTTTCGTCACTGCGCGCTGTGTTACAGTGGTCGGCTTCAGATGTAAGTACAAAAAATTTTTTCTAAAATGTGTGACTTAGATCTCGTGGATTTTTTTTAATCAAATACACGGTGACTCAACTAATTTTTAATTTCACTTTGATGACTGTTGGATCTTCGAAATCGGAGCAGAGCAGAAGTGTAGTTTTGTCCGACTAAGGAACAAGAATAAATCACACGCAGCCAAGTGTGATAAATACGGTGGTTGATGGATGGCATTTGTTGCGTTTTTGACTTTAAATTCGGTCACAATCGTGGCTCGATTTGATGGTGGATTATCATCGGATATAATTCATGAATTGTTCTACTGAAATTCCGACCGTTTTCGACAGAAGTTCCCACGCAAGCCCCTCAATAAGCCCAAATAGAACTCTTTAACCACCGTCTCTTCTTCTAGAACAAATTGATGATGCACCGAACCACGTACATCGAAAAAACAATCAGCATCAGCTTGATTTTTAGCGGCTTTATCGTTTCTTGGTTTCGGCTCGTTTTTTTTTTCCTCCATTCCGATGTTTGTTGTCTTGTTTGCATCTAAAACTCATAACCCATGCCCCATCGGTAGTTATAATGCTTTCCATGAATGTGGGATCGGAACTCGCATGATCAAGCATGTCCCAAGAGATCTGTTTACGGTACTATTTTTGAAAAATATTCAGCTTTGTCGGAATGAGTCGAGCAAGAACGCGTTTCTTACCCAAAATATTCACCAAATCATTCGAACGGAGTCACGAGAGATGTCAAGCTCTCCCTAACACTTGTTTGACGATTTTCAAGCGCCGTACCCTTCATTTTTTTTAATAGTTTCATCAGCAGAAGAAGTCGAAGATCGTCCAGAACGAGGCATGTTACCAATGATCTTTCGACCGCCTTTGAAGGCCTTGTACCACTCGAAGGCTTGTGCTTTTGATAAAACTGAACCGTACTCTAGAATTTTGAAAAAAATTATTAAAAGCTTGAAACAAAATATTTAAAGATTTTCCTGTTATACAAGTATGCACATACATTTCCTGTATCTGGTATATATAGAAACATAGAGTGCAGGGAGAACGTTCGAAAATCGAAAATTTGTAAGAACTCGGTACACAAAGAAAAATGACAAAAAGCACTCGTATACCCTCGAACATACAAAGGACGAGAATAAAATGCTTGTCGAGCCGATATGAATGACTTCGAGTGACTAACTGTGAATATATGTATGTTTATGTATGAGACGAATTGAAGCAAGGAAATATATTGAATAGAAAAAATATGTATAAAAATATGTTGTCCTTAGCGCCACAGTATTTATTGATGATTATCATTATGTTTCCATTGAACAAATGTATTGGTGCAAGTAGTTCCCTCTTTTTAAAGAGCTTGGACAGTTAAGATCTCGCTCTAAAAAGGGCCAAGACAGTCATAACTGTTACATTGTTTTTTGAAAATTATATTTAGTGGGTACTGAATTGGAATCTACAAGAATATATTGAGTGTGCTCAAGTGGTGAGGGGATGCCGAGACGCTTGATATGGGATCTCAAGTTATTTTATGATTAGACTGATTTGGGTGCCTGGCTTCAGCGGTCTTTGAGACAACTGTAAGACTGATGAGCTTACTGGGATAGGTATTTTAGTCTCAATGGGTATGGTATAGGAAAGGGTAGGAACTCCGATGTCTTCTTGTCGCTTGCTACAGGACTGTTATGTCTCAGATCACTTTAGCTTGCTTTGGTCAACTACCAGCCGCTGTGCACTCGCAAAGTCCTTCTAGCCCAGTGTAAATTGAAAGAGGTCTTAGGAACTTTTCGCTCTCACCACTTTTAAATGATCACCAAGGTCCACCTTTTAAAGGGCAATGCTCGATCGGCATACATGCAGTAAGATTGAACATCTTACCGAATGCCAGCTGCATATGCTGTCTACAAGAAGATGAGATAGAGCCATTTCAACACTTCCTCCTATTGTTGTTGTAACAGGTACCTAATCCTCATTAGGATGGTAAGGATTAGATAAGTTATCATCGAGGTCGGTAGGTCCAGGAAAAGGGGATTAACCATAGGGAGAGGGGTGGCAGATGTGTGAGGTTAAAAGGGCACGCAAAGAGGTGGTTGGAGGCATTCGGAGACTTGTTGCTCTCGTTCCTCGCTGGACATATGTTTGATATTTTAGGATAGGTTCTGAATAAGTAGGAGTTTAACCTGCTACGAGGCTGCGGAAGGGTCATTCTCGATTCTCGCGGCAACTCGAGCTCTTCGTCTGCAATGGGTGGTCGTTTTACTCCAAGAACGCCGTTCACCGTGAGAGAGTCGGTGAAGGTAACAATTCTCACAACAGCCGGTTCTACGTTACCGGAATTGACCCAGATTTTATCCAGTCAAGGGCTGTATTTTCGGAGATCTAACCTCGTGTAATTCGGTGAATTAGCGACAGTAGAAATAAACACCAAGTGCATTTGTGTGTGTTTTCTCAAAGCCGATGTCCAACCACAGCAGTTTTTCGTCTGGTTTCACAAAGCACTGTACATAACAGTCTAAGTGTGATCCCCTTGTCGTGCTGGGGGATCTAATCTAATCTAATACTCTTCTTTCAATAATATTTGTTATAAATCGCCTTTAATTTATTTTCAAACAGCTCCCACTTGATTTATAAATATTAAATAAGCCACAGATTGCTTCACAAGCCACATTATTTGTTGTTTCTTTCTTACGCAGTTTTGTAACCGTAAATATTTCCTTTTTTTTTGTTTTTTTTTTCACGGCATTCCGCTTTTTATCTGCGCCTCTTCATTTGCATTGAAAAGTTGTGCATTAAAAATGCAATGAAATCCGCACGACTAAGCAAAAGTTGGGCGTTAAGAGAAGCGAACAGACGCGTCTATCGATGAGCGCCTCTTTTGGTTTAGTGAGTGGTTAAATGGCGCCGAAACGCTGTGTTTCTGTTAACTTCTTTGTTCTTACGCGCTTTGCATTTACAGCATTTGAAATTTAAGGCGCAACCTTTTCAACTGCTTGCACCCAACTTTTTGATTAATGCGAAATTTTCTCTGTTCTTTTTTCTCACACCGAGATTGCATTGATGTTGCTGCTGGACCCGTTTTCTTTTTGCATTTATTTTTATTCACTTTCGAATGAATACTTAATGAAAATATACATTTTTTTACCTGAGATTCCGAAGGCCTGCACTTGGCCTTTGCGTGTTTTGTGTATTCGGCTGGATGACCTTCGATGGGCTCCTTTTGTTTGCTGGTGTCCTTTTTTCATATTAAAAAAATTTAGAATGGAAAATCAAGATAAATTGTTGTATTGATTTTTTCCATGCTTGTGTAATTTTCTTAATGGATTATAAGGGTGCCAGATTCTTTTAGGGGAAGTTTTTAAATTATTAAATGCTGAAAATATGAATTATTCATTCAGTTGGATATAGTAACTATTAATGAATTAAAATGCAAGTGATTGGTTGATCTACGTAATAAATATTAAATTAAATAGAGTGAAACACAAAATCTAAGAAAATAGTTGACATCTAAAGTAATGCAGTAAATACGAAACCATAATTTGGTATGACGAAAAAAATATCATAAGACCTAGCTAGATTATTTTTGTCATAAATCTGTCATTATTTCGCCAAATTCACAGCCTTCAGTCGTCTTTGAAGACGACGACATGTAATTTAATATTACTTAAGTGTTAAAGAATGTTCACTTAAGACCTTTTCCAAAGATACGAGGGTAATAAAACAGAATTTTTACATCGATATGTGAGAATGGATTGAGCATGGCTTCATCATTTCACTCCGAAGTCCAATCGACAGCCAGGACAATACACAGAGTGACAAGTCAGTGAAAACGATGGCAAAATTTCATGAATTGAACTTCGAATTGCTTCCGCATTCACCGTATTTTCCAGATCCCGTAATACCCCTTGGCCCCAAATACGCTTGTGCTAACGTTTTATCCAATCCTCGAAACAGTTGTTTAAGTCAATTTCCGTAATAGCCTTCAATGTGCGTAGCGATTAACGTTTAATGTTTTCATTTGACTCAAATCGGTTTGGTGGTCGTTTAAGTTTGCTGAATAGCCGGAAGTCACACGGAGTTAAATTGGGCAAATACGGTAGTTGCGGCACGTTTTGTTTGAAAATTTGGCAAAAATTCACGAACAATCTATGCAGTATGCGACGGTACATTATCGTGGTGCAAAAACCAGCAGTCGTCGGCCCATAATGCCGGCATCTTTTTACGAAAAGCTTCCCGCATAACACTTAAATAGTATTCGGAGTGTACCACACCTCGATAATCGAAGAAAACTGTTAACAAATTCTTTGATTTTTGACGTGGATTCTTCGGCTTCGACTCACCGATCGTTTGTTTTTGGGTCCTAAGCATAGATCCAAGACTCATGGCCAGTAATAATACGTTTCACAACATCTTGATAGTCGGAAAGTATTGTTTCACAGACGTTAATGCGACGCTGTTTTTCGAAAAAATTTAGTGATTTTGGAACCAATTGCGATATTCCAAAAATGCCAGTAAAATCCTTGACTGTCAGCTGTTGATTATCAAGCACCAATTTCTTTATTTTATTGATCATATGTTGATGTTTGATGGCCGTCCAAGACGTAGTTCGTCATCAACGCGTTCTCGACCGTCTTTGAATAATTTATATCAATCAATAGCACTTGCTCGCGACAAACAATCATCACCGTATTCCTTTTCCAATATTTTGAACGTTTCGGCGTCAGAAATTTTATTCCGCATAAAAAATTTAATAGATATTCTTAGTTGAATAATTTCACTCATCGTAAAAATCGCCGAATGCACTTTACGTTCTTTAGAAAGGCAAACGTATACCAAACACTATGAAGTCAGTGCTGAACATACCACGAATTGGGTTTCGCGCGATATAATTTAAAACATCTTACTATGTTTTGCCCTTAGTAGTATATTAAATTCAAGCTCCTCAATCCATATACATACAATAAAATTTTTATTTCATTTCCATTTCGTAATTCAGTTCTTGGAATACACATATGTACCTGCATTTATAAATAGTATGCATATTGATGTGAATTTATACAGCGTTGTAAAGAAGCCATCAGTAGAGCGAAACACAAATCATGCCGATTATGACTACATAATGCCAGTATGAATGAGATGCCATAAACAAAAATTTCTGCGCATAACTTATTTAAGTGCCGTGTGGAATTCAAAGAATTAAATTGAACTTTTGCTGCTTACACGTGCATTAATGCTGTGCGATTTTGCAACATTAAAAGTTTTAAATTTATTGTGTTCTTTTTGATTGAAAGAAGATTTAAATTTTAAATGAAATTGAGATTACACATGAAGTCGTGTTGAAAATAATTACTTTTATACCAGCTAACTGAAAATCTTTGATAAAATTACTGTTATTTGAATATTTTTTGTATATAAGAAAATGTTTTGAAATTAATGAAAAAAGTTAAGTTGAAAAGTATTTTTTCTATATAGTTTATTCAACTATTTTATTTCATACGATTTATAAGCAACTTTTCTCATTGAAATTATACTTTGATAATGGTTTTTAGTAAAAAAATCTTTTATAAAGCCTAAAAAGTTTCTTCACTAATGATTAAAGTAAAAAATTTATACTCACACAAGCGAAATAATTTTAACACCGTTGGCTTTGTTCCAACAATGCCTGGAAGTGAGTTTAACTTTTTTCCAAGTACTTACATTATGCATCAATTATTTGTTTGCCATCTTTGCTTAAGTTTACTGCAGATTCATCCACATCCGTGCGAAGGAAAGCACAAAAAATGACAAGCATACACAATAATTTGCTTTCGTTCCTTCCTCAATCCTTTCGCCGAAGTTACTCAGAAGTGCTGCTGTTTAATATAATGCTAATAATGGTAGTGACTTTGCAAAATAGTTAAAACTTTGCTTGAAGTTTGGCTGAATCCTTGTAGAAAATTACATTGATACACAGAATATTCATTACATTTTATCATCGCTCACTCGATCTGGAAATATGTTCGTATTTAAGACCCTGAGTTTTTATATTTCAAACGAGAATACTTGTTTTCCTGTTTGTCAATATTCATCTTGGTATCGATATATGTTTTCCGTAAGTTTAGTTTAAAAACAAGTACCCAACAAGTCTGCAAACTAGTTCACTTTCGGTCCCCTTTACTTCAAACGGGGAAATTTGCTTTCCTGTTTGGCAATATTCATGTTGGTGTCCATTAAATAATATGGACCGAACTAGTCCGCGAACTAGTTCATTTTCGATCCCCTTTAAAACCCCGATTTTTTTTATACTTCAAACAGAGAAACTTGTTTTCCAGTTTGACAATATTCATCTTATTATCGATATCAGTATTTATAAACCAAGCTAGTCCGCGAACTAGTTCACTTCCGATCTAAAATATACCAATTCTCAAATAAGATAGATGTTACATTAACACAAATTTTCGGCTTAAGCCTATATATGTAATATATTTATTTTTGCTTTATACTTTCAAGCTTCCGTTTGCTGTACCACATGCCATCACAATATTCTCTCTCATTACCGGCGTACACTTGCTGCTACCTGCCGCCACTTCGGCTGCAATTCCCATTGGCATCGAGCACTTTTACAGGTTTTTCGGAACTTTTTGTGGTCCATAAAGCAGTGTTTCATATTGTGAGTCTAAGCTTACACATTCTTAAGGCTTCAGCTTACCCTGGTATAAATATGTAGCACACAGCGTAAGATTTCTTTTCTTTTTAGATATCAGCCACTTCCGTTGTTTCTGGTTTTGTTTCACTTAGCATTCATCTGCTTACCACACATACATACATATGTACTTTCAACTTTCCCGCTTCATTTAAAGTTTTCAAACAATTCGCGAATTATTTTAATACCTGAGGGGACTTGCGCAACCATTCTGTTCGGCTTTACTCTCGATTGAGCTATTTAAAAAATGTTTAAAGCAAAAAGTTTTGAGAGTATATTAAAATTGTGGCGGAAGTTAAACAAAAATTAAAAATGTTTTTAACCATTAAGTAGGTATTACTGGATCAAAGCAATATTTTTGAGGTTTTCGTTATTATTTGAAATAAATAATGCATATCGGTAGATAAATATATTCCATATATGTAGCATTTTCAGAGGATGTTTTGTCAGTAGTTAACTGGGGTACTCACAACCCTGTCGTAAAGCATCGTAAAATCGTAAAGTTATAAATTTTTACACTTGTTTAAAAAAATTGTTGTTGGATTTCATACAAAAATGAGTTTACACATTTACAATTTTCAGTGCTATGTTTTCGAATCGTTATAACTTATAACTTTACGATACTTGTGAATTGCACAGATATATATGTATATGGTTATACAAGTTGCTTCAATATGCAAACATTGAATAATTTGGGTAATTTTTCGGTTATTATACCCTTATAGATAATGAGATTATTTTTTATAGCCTGAATAGGGTTTATTAAGTTTGCAACGAGAATTGTAACATCCTGTCTTTCTGTTTTTACACACATTTTTTCTTTCCAAAGAAACAGTTCATTTGTTGTTATAGCATACAGCTGCCATACAAATTGAACGTTCAAAATCACTTGCTTGTATGAAAACTTGTATATTTGAAAAAATATCTTGACGAAATCAGCATAGATTATTATTTCAAGATTTCTACGTCCTCAGGACAAATTTTTCAGTTTAGATAAGTATAGTTATCATTCAAGCTTCTTCTTCTTTATTGGCGGTAGTAGACATTTTGTATTTTTGTCTCGTTTGGTGTGAATTGAAAAAAAAACGAAAAAAGAAGGAAACGAATAAGTTCTTGCAGTTGAGTTTTGTGAACGAAGTGAAATAAATAAAAGAGGTGAGTGCATCCGTACAACTGAAAGCGCGATTCAGCAAATATTATTACAAATTTGATTTTTGAACTGTGAATGCATCTGAGAAAATTTCGAAATTTCTCAAGAATGCATGTGTCAACACTCGAATATTTACTGTCTTCAATAAAACATTTGTATTTTTAAGCATAATACAAACTACCGCAAAAGCATAACTCTTGCGGAAAGATTTGGAGGATGGAGTCATGTGTAGAAGTTCACGCAAGTGAAGAAAGTTCTCTGATCGCCATTCACTTGGGAGTGGCCAGAAATGATTCGTTTACATATGGCTCAAGGAGCACACGACTTCCGGTCTTTGACCAAGTATCCCCCGGGTAGCCTAAGAACATTCGTTTGAAGGCGAAACATCCTCTGCATAGGGTTGTGCGCTGGGTTTGGGACCCGCCACGTAAAAACTCCCCCAATGAAAAACCACCAACAGCCTCGGATGAGATACCCCCCTTTTTTTTGATGACGAAAGTTTAGTTATAACATTTTGTCTATGTAAAACAACGAAGCAGTTATAAGCAACGAAACGGGGTTTTTAGTCTTGTCTGTTTCATTCGGTATGAGTTGCGCTGAAACTCAGTGTGTATTGATTGACAATAAAGACGGTTTTGTCGCATTTGGTGTGCGTTGGCTGTATGAGAATTCATAAGAAGTTCGACAATAGCCCTTCAAACAAGTCAAAGCTCGAATATGCGTTTCCGTTTCGTCTTGTTCGGTGTGGGTTGTCACATATGCAGCTATAGGCAGTTGTCGTATGAGACAAGAAAAACTGCTTTGACTAACTCGGTGTGGGTTCAGCCTTAGTTAAAGCATTTTCTTGTTTAATCTCACAATTATTCAAATAGCTTCTGTTTTTGCTTCTAATTACTTTTTCAAGTATTACTGTCGATATAACAATGATTCGGATGCGAGTATTTATTGCGTCTATGGTTCAGTAGATGCACAAAAAAAATCATTTTGAAAAATCTTGGAGTATTTGATTATATTTTAAGCGACGTGGTGAGGTGGTCTACAATATTGATTGTGCTAAATGCTTCTTCCCTTGTTGGGAAGTTAGAGCATCTGTTTTGAACCAATGTTGTTTGTGAGAATGATAAGAATCTTTTATTTGATTTCGATAAGCAAAATTGGCGTTGCGTATAAAATTTACTTTCAAAACCAAAAGTTTATATGAAATATCCAAAAGGAGATGTTTTATTTAACTCCTTTTCAGGACTAAAGCAATAACCCTAGGTATTGCAATTATGTAGGTTTTAGATCTGGTCCCCCCAAAATGATAACTCTTTAAAGAGTTGCTTATCAAAATATCAATTATTTGAAAATATCGATCTCACTCGTTATCGAAAATCTGATATTTGTTCTATATGCCTTTCATTTTACGCTAGTTTTCACATTTCTTATTTCATTGCTATTATTTATAAGCCCTTTCGTGTTCTTAAGTTTGGCAAAAGAAATAAGTAGTAATGTCGGAATTCGGATAAACATTTGATAGAGTGTCTCTTTATATACTTGCGAGGTAGTATTCAACTTTTTAACTTTATATCTCTATATCTCCAACTAATATGTGTAACTTTTAAATATCTTTCGAATGGCTGATGAAGGCTGATTGTAGGAGGAGCTTTATAATAATAGAAATACGTTTGGAGGTGAGTCATTGGAGGGCTCAAACGGTTGGATTAAAATCTTATTTATTTATTATCACGACTTAAAATTCATATCCAGACCGTCTGAGCGACATTTCTAAGAACAAAGCCGTCTCACCAGCGTTCCCCATCATTAACGCACAAATATTGATATATTATGTGTACACAGACGCATTAATACAACAAAAAGGTACAACATTTCATAAATGTATGATAAGCTTAATTGAAATGACGTGCATTAGCGTTTTAGTTTTATTGTGTGTTAAAAGTCAGGAGAATAAATACGCCGGTAAATAGCTGTTGAAAGCTTAACAAATAAATATTGACTGCCGCTCTCAAATATCAGCAGCTGCGACTAACAACAACAATTGCACAAAATGATTGTTGTTTTGAACACACAATAAAACGTCATACACACATGCCACACGCAAATATACAATAACGCCAATGCCATAAAACAACGACAAAACAATTGGCGACGGCACAGGGCTGCTACGGCCAGTGCAAATATTTTCATTTGCCGCTTTTTTGTTTGCTGGCTGCCGTAATGCCTCAATTGCCGCTTTAGTATTGCCATTAATGTTGGCAATGCAGTCGTTATCATTGTTTGCCACGCCTAAACGCCACACATGGCGTATACGCAACATCAATAGCTAAACAGTGTGCACCCACACACAAATCTTTAGTACTCGCAGCTGCCACAGGAGCGCTCGTGTGCGGCGAGATTGCGAATGGTGGAAGCGAAAAGGCATGGCGTTCAGCATTCAAAGCGTGGCCATGCAATCAGCTGCATTTAATTGTTATGCGCCGACTTTGGGAATTAATATTGCCTGCGGCTGTTTTGAAATCAAGTCGCGGTGGCACGTGTGCAAGTATGGGTTTTGTGTTGTGACAAATATTTGTTTCTGGTTCAGTTGGCGTGCAGTAAAGCTCATGGACACGAGAATGATGCTGTATATACTGATATACATTCGGTGTTTTGTTAGTGATTAGCGAAGGAATAACATTTTATTCTGCTTTTGTGAGCAAAATACGCATGTGGTGCTTTAAATAAGTTGTGAGAACAGCGCTGCGACAATGAAAGCAAAGATTACTGTTGGCTGTTGTTGCTAAATAGATCAGTTATTCGTCTTCATTGCGATTTTTTTCTCATAATGGATTGGATGCTTCATTGCCATTGCATCAGAAAACCTATTCGAGATCAATGATAAGCTATGTTCCGCCTAAAAGTGACTATTTGGGCCAAAGTTTCGAACAAAATCTTTATTGAGTTTTCTAAAAATAACGAATTATATCATGTAAATCGATAACAACGTACTTTCGGTCATTATGAATGCCTGTCAAGCGCTAATACTCGGCTACGCTATCGATAATTCTTATGTACTTGATGTCACTGATGTCACAAAAAACTGTCCAATCCAACCTTGTGATTTGACTTCTACGGACTTCTTTTTAGTACGAGTACATGATTTGGAAAACAAAGTCTCTGCTAGCCATCCGCGGACCACTGGCGATGTCGTGATAACCATTCTTGCCATAATTAATGTTAGACCGCCCGAGATATTGAAAAAGTATTGCAAAATGCAACATGAAGAGCTCATTTCGTTGTGGCCAGTAAAGATTGCTCCTGGTCAGTCGAAAGTGGTCTCGCATTAAAACCGAGATGACTTTATTTACCAGAAGATAAGATCCCGGTGTCATCACTGCCGCAAATGAGATCTCTGTAACTAATAGCACAGAAAAAGCAAAAAAGGCATCGATTGCCTTATATTGCTGGAGAGAAACCATTGCCAAAATTTGGGGTCTCTCACCGAGAGTGGTCCTCTGGCTCTACGACACCCTAGTCAAGCCCATTATGTTCTATGGAGTTTTTCTGTGGTGGAGGGCTATAAATAAAACCACACTTGCCAAGACTCTCAAGAACGTTTAACGGGCGGCGCTCATCAGCATGTTTGGTGCACTAAGATCCGCTCCAACCATGGTTACTATGCCTATAAGCACCCTCGAAGGGTGTATGGCTACGAAAGTTGCTATCGGACTCATAGAATCTGTGTTTTTATAAAAACACGTATCTGAAAACTCGGATATACTCATACACTTGACTTCATACCGGATCATTTGAATCATGGAGTCGCCAAACTGAACTTTGCGGTTCCTTCTCTGCCCATACACCGGCGAAAGAGTTGTGGGTGGGAAGAATCCGTCAGAGAAAAGAAGAAGTGAGTTTCTTTACGGATGGACCAAGGCTTGGGGGGACGGTTGATGGGGGTTTTACTGTCAGCAGCTCTCTATTAGTTCCAGCTTTAGACTTCCTTATTACAGTATTTTCCAAGCCAAGGTTGCAGTCATTAAGATTCACTGCTCCGGAGTGCAACCTCCTTCATAGAAATGACCATCCACTCAAATAGCAGAACGGCGATACTAGCCTTGAACTGAATGAGTTCGGGTTTGGTCAAAGAGTGCCAAACCTCGCTTTCAATAGTATCGAGTGTCTTTGTAATAAGAATGGTATGGGTGCCAAACCATAGCGAAATTGCAAGAAATTGTAAAGCCCATGAGCCAGCAAGGAATAACACCCTAGAACCGCTATCGGTAGAATGGGAGCTGTTCGTTGCTCCCGTATCCTTTTCTGTTGTACTACTGGATATCGGTACAAGCGCTGTCGTAAAAGAATTTTGGCCCAAGATCGATCGCAAGAGATCTAGTGATTTTTTTGCCGTCACTAAGGCTAGTCTATCCCTAGTTATGGGGCTTTTAACAGCCCATTGTCCTATTGGCGTTAAGGCTGGGAATCTTACTAGACGCCATCTACAAAAGTTGTATGGAAGAAGATGAGGTGGAAACAAGTCAACACTTCCTTTTTGATTGTCCCACGAGCTTGGGTGCGCACCTTCAGACATCCTAGAGAACTGGCGGGAGTGGAGGTTAAATTAACCGCTTGTGCAAATTTGTATTGGCTACTAAGAGTTTTACCAACTTATAAGGAGTTCTTCTTTTCTAAGGCTTCACAGAGTACTATACATATATAGCAGTACAAGTACGAGATCTCTAGATCAGCCATCTAATCTAACCTAACCATTAGGCACTTTGTATTAAATATTTCCTAAAATTGCTAAATTATTTAAAAACACATAAACAGTTATACTTACAACACAATTACCAAAAATGCCATTGCTTTCCATAATAAATTCTGCTCGTTTCATTCCAATGCATAAGAGGTGCCTACTCTACTTAAACGTAAAAATATTTTTTCCCAAAATATCCCCAAAAAGATTATAGCGGGCAGCAGTTCGTGCTTGACTTGCAGCCGCAAACCACTTCAAGTGGCAACACTCGCCTGGGTATTCAAATCCGCTTCGACAACAAATATTTGCTTGCGCAGAAATTTTAATGCATAGCTATACATAACAAATAACAGGAAATTGCTTGACTATTTCTGACTACACACATACTCATATACCCATAGAGTGAGCACATGTTTCTATATAAAATTGTATTAAGATTGGCACGAGCGCTGAGCTGAGGCGAGGAGAAAAATGCTTTTGAATAGAACATGCCCACCAGGCTCACCGAAATTTCCATTTTCACATCCCAATTTAAGGCGGTCACAGCTGTTGAAAATAGCAGAGGAAGACCGGTGCTCGGCTCGTATTTGTGTATTTGTGGCAATACAAAAACACTTCAATTTCAAAACGACTTAATAGCTTAAGTATAAACTCAAGTATTATTGAGATATTAAGGCAAATCGTATTGGGTGTGCGGTAAACACACATTTTCTATGCATCTAGATTACACTCATTACTTGTATGTGCGAGTGAGTATATGTGTGTTTATGTGTTGTTGAGGACATTATTTTTAAGTTGCTTTGTTCGTAAGTAAGTGTTCGCCATTTTGTGTTGGGAGTTTTCAAATTGCTAGGGCGTTCTATGAGATTGGTTGCAATTAATTTTAAATTAAAACGTTTAGCTGTGGATGTATGAATGTTGTGCCAGAGGGAAACTAAAGGTGCGATCCCAATTAATTTTGGTTATTTGAGAATGCAATTTCGAAAAGTAGACTTTGTGAGCATTCAATGACAGTGATTTTGGATAATGAATATTTTTGAGAATTTGTGTGTAATTATTATTCGAAAATATGCAAATATTGTGTCGTAAATTCTATAAATAACTTTATAGAAAGTATCGTCTATCGAAACGTGGCCGGTTAACCTAAAGCTTAAACTCTTCCCCCAAATTTATGTAAGAATGTTTTGACGGTCGTTTGCTTTCCAAAATTTAATCACATTGACAACGGGAAGCTAAATTCTCGGCTATCTAACTCTTGAAGTCTTATTTTACATAGAATATATACTAATTTTGGCTGTTTTGACGAATGGAGCTTAAGAAATTCACAGCTTAAGGGGCACACCTAGTGTGGGAGCTAACAAAATCGTAGATTTTTTAGAATTTAACTTTCTATATCTATATATATGTATATATATATATTTTGAAATTTTCATAGTTTTTGTATATGTTTCAAGAATACACATTACCACTTTTGAAAAATAAAAAATGAAATATTTTTTGAGTTATACGAGATCTTTGATCCTTTAAATATTTGTAACTGAAAACCTCGATTTGAAATATTAGTATTTTATATTTAAAGATAGATACTATCAAAATTTGAAAAAAAAAGAAACAAGCCCGATATTTTCAAAATTCTTTACCAGTGGCACAACCCACACTTTAAGTGTGTATTGAAGCTATGAACCTGTTTTTAAAAAGGAATCCCGTTTTGATAATTCAATGAAAAATGTATGTGAATACTCTTTAATGATAAGCACGACAATGGGCGGCAAACACGAGTTTGAAGATTTGCGTAGGAAAATAAAGCCTATTTTGAATATTGTTTCGTTCTGATAAAGAGAGATGGTAGTCAGAAGAGACAAAGTCTGAGCTATCAGGCAGAAGGTGAGGCAAAACTTTGCAGCCGCTGTTATAAACATTAATAAATTAATTTACAACATAAGTTGAAAGCTTAAGTTTACGTTCAAACGGAGATCGAAGAGCCACTCAGTGGTTTTAAAGAGATCAATATTAGCACAATTCGTGATTTTTGTTGATAAATAACAACATATCAAAATTTTTTTCCTTCAGTCTTGTTCATCTGTCTAAGACTAATTCTTCAGCTTTGCTGAACATACGTTCAGACTCCATTGAAGTTGCCGGAATGCACAAATATTTACATGCCATGATTTGCATTGACTTCATTTCAGTCGATCTAGTCTGAAATTGAGATAAATGTTTGTTTATAGTTATAAGCGTTACACAAAATGTCATTGCTACCTTCCAGTATTCCAATGGCTCTACATCTAGCGGCTCATTGGGGTTTTCAGTGTATTCGCGTAGTGTGATGATAGCATCCGCTCTGTTGGATTTGACTTTTCTGGATAGCTTCTCTGTCAAAAACTCATAAATTTGTAGAATTTTAACGCTTTTTGATGCCGACCGTTCCTCCCTGTTGTCATTCGATGACGACGCTGCAATGCTGTTGATTTCAACCAATTCGTTTTCTAGCAACATAGACGCTTGGGCCGCATTATGACCTGACTGAAACCCTTCTTTTTTAAATCTCGGATCTAGCAAGGTGGCTAATCTAGTAGCACTTCTGGATTCATATGGAAACAGCCTCTGTTTAATTTTGTCGCATAAGTACAACTGTGCTTCCGATCCAAAAAAAGTTTTCAATTTTGATTGAAGCTTCATTAACGTTGAGTGCAATCCCCATGCAATGGGAATTATATGCCAAATCGTCACATATTTATTACCCGATAAAATGCTTATATATGTGTTGAATGGTTCCAACAATAAACATATGTCTTGAAGTTGCTCTATTTCTTCTGCTGTTAGAACTGGTGGCGCTTTTGGTGTTCTTAAAAGCACTGCAAAAATGGCATCCTTAATAAGTAAAATTCGCTGAACCATAGCAAACGCGCTATTCCATCTCGTTGAAACTTCTTGAATCAGGCTATACTGTTTTTCACTACCCTGTTCTTTCTTTAATTTTCCATATGCAATAGTGCAGCTTTTGAAATATGCTACAATGCGTTTGCAATTCGACAAAAATGCCTTTACTTTTTCAGTAGACAAAAGGTCTTGTACTACAAGATTGATGGAATGAGCAAAGCACGGCAGATGCCTCTTCTGAAGCAGTTCACAGGCTTTAATCATTGATGCAGCGTTGTCTGTAACCACGTAGTTGACTTTTTGGAATATATTCCATTTTTGCAGGCACTCACGCAACGATACTGAAATGTTTGCAGCTGAATGGTTGAGTTCATTAGCGAGCTTTGATGTCGTTAAAACTGCCGATCGTATTTTGATATCGCCATCAATGAAATGACACGTAACCGGTCAAATAGCTTTCATTTGCCTTCGATGACCAACAATCAGTGGTTATAGCACAGCTTTCAATTTCATTAAGAATGGCCTGTAATTTAGTTTTACCATTTTCATAAAGCTTTTGTAACGGGTGATTTTTTTGAGGTTAGGATTTTCATGCATTAGTATTTGACAGATCACGTGGGATTTCAGACATGGTGTCAAAGAGAAAGATGCTCAGTATGCTTTGACATTTCATCATGAATAGACTTACTAACGAGCAACGCTTGCAAATCATTGAATTTTATTACCAAAATCAGTGTTCGGTTCGAAATGTTTTTATCGACAAATTTTGTTCAGCGATGAGGCTCATTTCTGGTTGAATGGCTACGTAAATAAGCAAAATTGCCGCATTTGGGGTGAAGAGCAACCAGAAGCCGTTCAAGAACTGCCCATGCATCCCGAAAAATGCACTGTTTGGTGTGGTTTGTACGCTGGTGGAATCATTGGACCGTATTTTTTCAAAGATGCTGTTGAACGCAACGTTACGGTGAATGGCGATCGCTATCGTTCGATGCTAACAAACTTTTTGTTGCCAAAAATGGAAGAACTGAACTTGGTTGACATGTGGTTTCAACAAGATGGCGCTACATGCCACACAGCTGGCGATTCTATGGCCATTTTGAGGGAAAACTTCGGACAACAATTCATCTCAAGAAATGGACCCGTAAGTTGGCCACCAAGATCATGCGATTTAACGCCTTTAGACTATTTTTTGTGGGGCTACGTCAAGTCTAAAGTCTACAGAAATAAGCCAGCAACTATTCCAGCTTTGGAAGACAACATTTCCGAAGAAATTCGGGCTATTCCGGCCGAAATGCTCGAAAAAGTTGCCCAAAATTGGACTTTCCGAATGGACCACCTAAGACGCAGCCGCGGTCAACATTTAAATGAAATTATCTTCAAAAAGTAAATGTCATGAACCAATCTAACGTTTCAAATAAAGAACCGATGAGATTTTGCAAATTTTATGCGTTTTTTTTTTAAAAAAAGTTATCAAGCTCTTAAAAAATCACCCTTTATATAAACATTCAGAATAGTATTTCGAGATGGTAGTTCATATCGCGGATCAAGACACCGAATGAGCTCTCTAAATCCTTGATCTTCGACAATACGAAATGGTTGTACATCTATAGCAACCATTCTTGCCAACGCCAAATCAATGTCTGCTTTCCGCGTCGAATTATTGCCGTAGATGTCATCTTTTTTTAAAAAAATCTTCAATGTGCCGCCGGGCTTCGCCTGCTCAGCGTGCAGAGGATGAGCACGCTTAAGGTGGTCCATTAAGTTGGATGTATTTCCACTAGTTTTATATAATTTTTGGCACTTAATGCATTTTGCATATTTTTTGTCAGCATTTAGTTGGAAATGCTTCCAAACATCCGAAACTTTTTGTTTTTTGTTCGCTGGCGCATCTGCGTACAAAAAGGCGCTTAGTATGAGAAATCATTTTTAAGAAATGTACCCACCTGATGAATTGCTGTCCCCGATTTCCATTTTGGAAGGAACCGTCACTTATGTAAATCGACAGCTTAGTACTTTATTGCAACTTATACTAATTTGACCACAATATTTATTTTTAATAACACGAAAAAAGCAAACTGACTCGATGACGTTATTTCACAATGCATAGTAATGAGCGAGATGTCAAACTATCGATAGTCGCACCATCGATAGTTTCAAAGCCGTTCGATCTATCCAAACGACATCGCTTCGCTGTTTGGCTCTTGAAAAGTTTCACGGGGAATCATCCGTCCATATTTCTTCAAAAATTATACCGGTGAGAACGTAACCGTCAATGACGTCGACCATTATCGTGCCATGATAACCAAATATTTGATGCCTGAAAGTGAAACTCGTGATCTCGGCGACACTTGGTTTCGACAAGACGAGAGAACACTTCGGTGAGCAGATAATTTCAAGTTTTGGGCCGGTCGATTGGCCACCAAGACCTTGTGATATTACACCGTAAAACTTTCTCCTGTGGGGATATGTAAAGTTTAAAGTCTATGCGAATAATCCTGCTTCGAATCAGGCCTGGGAACAAAACAGTACACGTGTCATGCGTCAGTGAACAGTCATGATGCTCAATCGAGTCACCGAAAATTGGACGGAAAATTGTAGCAACTGAGATTTAGCCACGGCCAATATTACTAAGAAAAATCTCAAAAAAACTAAATGCCAAAGAATGTGTAGGGAACACCGTAATGGTTCACCCTATCTTTATATATATAAATCTTCTGACCGTGTGTTTGCCTTGGAATTGCTCCTAAACGGATGGACCGATTTTGATGAAATTTTGTGTGTACGTTCAAGGAGATTCGGGAATGGTTTATATTTACAATTTGGTCCACTGGAAAATGTTTTTTAAATTATTTTTTCATTTTTAATCAATTTTTAAATTTGGAATGTTTGACCGATGGATGGCGCTACTATCGCAGTATCCAATATTCAAACCTTAAATTGGCGTAAACGTGTATTAAATAAAACGATGCCAAAGAAAAAGGCGACATCTGTGGATCAAGTTTTTATCACATCGCTTAATATCTATAAAAGAAAGTGATGTTAGTTACTACGCTTATAACTAGAGAACGCCTGGACCGATTTCGGTGACTACCACCAATTCGGATAGGTCTCCTCCCAAACAAGGAGAATACTTTTTTTTTTAGGGTAATTCCAAAAAGTATCTTTTTTCCATAAACATTTTTTTTCAATTTTTGTTTGTTTTGTTTTTCAATATTTTGATTTGTAAATTATTTGAATAGTTCAATTTCGGTGGCTTGCTTTTTTATTCCGGCTATTCAAAAGAATAATTATTTAGTAAAAACTTTACGTGCGTTTCACACAAAGAGGTCAATTGCAGATTGAAATTTGTTACGAAGCCACGAAGAGGTCGCCCTAATATCGGTCCATCAAAGTATGGCAGCCAAAGGCAAGGCAAGGCAAGAAGTACTCCCAGGATGCGGTGACACACGTGCGGAATTATGGATCGCGGTCAATAAGCAAGCGATCGTCACGATGTCACAGCACGACTTTTCAAACAACAGTTACGATGTTTCATGGAGTTTATCTTGGAGTAGGGTAGGTACATATATGTGGTACTGTTAGATGCTAAATGTACTCTGTTGAGTGGCAAAAGAGAGGTTTGTCGCACGTACATATTCTTTGGATGGTTGTCACACCAGATCAAATTGATGAACTCATTTCTGCGGAAATTATTGATGCAGAGAAAGATCCAGTATTATACGAAGTGGTGAAAACCAACATGGTTCATGGACCTTGCGGACACCACAATCACACTTCGGTTTGTATGCCTGACAATAAATGCGCGAAACATTATCCATGTGCTTTTCTGAAACACAAGCTGGAAATGATGGATATCCACTCTATCGGCGTAAATATCGAAGTTAACAACACATCAAAGTTGACAACACATGGGTCGTACCATATTCGCCACTATTGTCTAATTCACATTCAAAAGTCATGTGAATGTTGCGTATTGCAGTTTGGTGTAATCGATAAAATACGTTTGTAAATACGTCACCATAGGAAGCAACATGGCGGTTATTGGTTTTAAACGACACGGTCGATACGTGAACTGAAATAAAGTGCTTTGTAGGATATTTCTTTTGAAATTCATGAACGTTTTCCGACTGTTGTGCGTCTCGAAGTTAATTTGGGGAATGACCAAAGAGTCTATTTCAACCCAGAGAATACAGTACAGTCAACAGAAACACCACCAGCAACAAAATTAACATTAGCGAGTTTTTTCTCAACTTCCGTCAGTGATCCGTTTGCGAGAACATTGCCCTATTCGAAATACGTTGATATTATACATGGGATGCATCATCGAAGAAATTGTTACGCAGGAAGCAGGGTCATCCAGTAGATGGACATCCAGGTGTGTTCTCAACTAATGCATTAGAATGAACTTACACAATCCACCCGAAAAACGAATGCCACTGAAGTTCACACACATTTCGCGATGATCAGCCTTCAAATCCTCGTTATGGGATATGACCAAAAATTACATTGCCGAAGACATTTTACATTGCATACGCTAAGAATTGGAAATGGGTCAATACTGATTCATACTTCCCATGGTCTGATATCAATCCCATATGCCGTTTATCAATTCACGAAAGATGGACTCATCACGAATGTTTATACGAACATTGGCCAAACTGTCGTAAGTACGATTCCTTGAGTGTACGAGCAATCTTAGCTGCCACAAATACCTATGTTGTTGACTTAAACTGGAAAATTCAAAGTCAAATTCCAGGAGACTTGCAATCATACAAATCGATCGATCGTCTGACAATGAAGACGACACCGTGAATTACCAGTGGAATTTGTAAATTCTTTGGAGAGGCCTGGTATGCCACCGCGTCATCGCAATCTGATTGTGATGCACCTATCAAATATAAGGGACAGAATGCTTGATTCTATGGATTTCTTTTGAGTTCTAACGATTTGCCAATTCGGTTCAAAAGTATTCCGTTTCCAGTGAAAATTGAATTTAAAATGACGATCAACAGAATAGTCGCATAGTGGGTGGCATACATTTGGAAATGCTATGTTTTTCACACGGCCAGATATACGTGGCGTGCTCAAGAGTTGGAAAACCATCTTCTCTGTACATTTACGCACTGAAACAGAAACAAAAATTTTTTTTTTATCAAGCTGCGTTACATTGAAGAAAAATGTAGACAAATAGCAAATAAATGATTATCAATAAGATATGAATTTTTGTCTTTTCATTTCAAAACACATAATTTCGCGCAGGACAACGGCTGCGGGGTCAGCTAGTATAATATATATATATGACATTGTATTTAAATTTAGGATTTTGTATTTAATATTTCACACAAATATTATTTTTAATTAATTTATTATTGACTATTTGCGTATTAGTTTTTATTTATAAGCTAAAATTTTAATTTAATAAAAATCTATTTTTTCAAAAATATTGTAATACTTATACTTAAACAACACTAATTCATTAATATACCACAAAAATGAATACGCACAAAGTCAGCAAAGCACATTATATCAACTTAAGTTCTTAATAACACGCTATTTTACTTTGCATGGCACTTCCATATTCAATTGGCTGCAATTGCACTTGCAAACACTTTTCCATCGCATTCCACATGCAATTTTCCAATCGAAGAGCTTTGAAGAGGTCACTTAAAGAAATTTTCCAACTCGTAAATTCATTTAACTTCTCCACAAAGTAACAGCGCAACACTTGCCACACTCAATGTGCCCCATGCCACCTGTCATCTGCCATCTGCAACAAGTGCTGCTAATGTGGCCTGCAGACTTTGCGCTAATTAATTTTATACCACTGTCGCATATGACACATCGACGGTGGGTCACGTGCACAAAGTTAAAGCAGTTTGACGCTTAAAAGTTGTACATTCATAAAATTTCACTTGAGTGTGTGCGTGTGTGGATGAGTGTCTCATCATTGCTGCTTAGAGGAAGTGGCGCTTCGAATGCGTGTTGACTGCAACACCTGGATACAGAGAACATGTTTGTGTTTGAGTGTGTATGTGAGTGTGTGCATACTTGTACTTCAATGGCAAATTATTGAGTGTTTGAGTAATGACGCTAAGTCCCGGTGACAGCTGTGCGACGATTTATCATTTTTAATCGCTTTAGAAATGTGTGAATGTGTTATATAATATGTGGTTTTATTAAGCATGTACTCGCTGTACATTGTATATGTAGATATGTACTTGTGTAATGAATTATGTTCAGAAGCTAATTCTAATACAAATATACTATTGATATAGTTGGTGAAGGATCATATTTAACGTTTCATTTTCATAAAATCAATAGATTATTGATTTTTAATTGTGATGTGTATATGCTTTGTTGAAAAGTATCCAAGGATTCTTGAAGTAACAAGCTTCCGCTCAGAATTTTCTCAAACCTATATTTTTCGAATCTTTTCATTGGAAGTACTTTTTAAGGGTCAGGTCCCAAGTCCAGCACAGAACCCTGGGCATTCATCATTTTAGCTTGTCTACAGAAGGTATTTTTGGCTACCCAGACCTTGGGCTAAGACCGAAAGTCGTGATCTGGCTACTCCTAGGTGAATGGCGCTCAGAGAACTTTCCTCACTTGCGTGAACTTTCACACATTGCTCCATCCTACCTCGCTGCTATTTCGAACTGAGTAGACAACTGAGAAGTAAAGCCCTCTCTCGACGAAAAAAGGTCAAAATTCACGCCACATCCCTGTCCTGCAATATGGTCCAGAGGTATAGACGACGACAACATCTGATGAGTCGGCGTTACGAGTTTTCGAGAAAAAGGCTCTGCGGAATATTTATGGTCTTTTGCGCGTTGGCTACGGCAAATACCGCAGTCGATGGAATGATGAGCTATACGAGATATATGAAGACATTGACAAAGTTCAGCGAATTAAGAGACAGCAGATGCGCTGGCTTGATCTGCTATTCAAATGGATGAAAACACTCCAGCTTTGAGAGTATTAGACGCAGCACCCGTCGGGAGAAGTAGAGGAAGATGAAGACTTTCACTCCATTGGAAAGACCAGGTGGAGAAGGACCTCGCTGCACTTAGAATCATACATATAACATCGCTCTTCAGCCCAAAGAGCCCAGTATATTCTGTTTGGATTTTAGTATTAAATAATTCGAAAATACTCTCAGTACTAAGAACGAACTAAAGACCGTAATGCAGGATCCCACTTGGATAGTTCTGAATACTCGACTTCGGTGAACACTCATCTTTGTCGTCTGGAAGTCCACAGATCCATCACTAGAGCACAAGAAGACAGTAGAGTGCCGGCTCGCTCCTCGAGTTGATAAGGTGTTCCTTAAACAAGTTCATCGGCTTTGCAGTTTCTAGCGATTCCGCTGTGACCAGGCATCTAAACAATTCGGATAACAAATCATCTTGCCTGGGAATAAGACTAACTGAAACAGCATAATTTTTGATAAAGTAAAAAACGCAAATCGCTTACGCAATGTGCCATCTTCCAGCAAAATGCTCTTCGCTTAAAGAACAAAAATTGTCTTATGTGTTTTCGTGGAGTATAAAAAAAGTGTCTACCTAAATCACCACAAAGAGCTTCCGCCATAACAACACTTATGGTTCGGTTAAGCACGTGGAAGATTTGCGACATTTACCTTTTTCCAAAGCGAAACACAAAAACAAAAGCAAAACAAAGGACTCAAAGTGACATCGCCGACCATAATTGCCGCCAAGTGGCTTTCTCTTGCCGCAACTAACCTTTGGGCTGGCTAACTAACACACATTTTTCTTCATTATAAAGTAGAACAAGAAGACAACCATAACCTATACATGTGCTCTCACAGAAGAAATCTGGGAAAGCTGCTTTACGCACGCCAAGGGAGTGAGAAATGGTTGGATTAAGTGTGGGGCTGCGGAGGCCACACGGCTGACACGTTCTTTTTCACGCCGGCAATGAATTTCAATTACTCTCTTTTGGGAAGTCGCAGGAAAATGCTGGTGTGACAGCGGTGGACGAAATACGCTTAAGATATTGTATGTACATATTACATATGTATGTATTGGTATATAAAAGTGTGGTTAGGTAGTTATAAATTGCTATAAAATTACAAATATCATTTTTGCTGTGTGCCTTTATTTCTGTGTGTGCACTTTATGTGTATATGTGTATGTGAGAGAAAATTGAAAATTGATTTTCTTTTAACCCCTGTAACCCCTTAAACACACGGCAAATCCCAGCTGATAATAACGAAACAATGCGAACACACTTGTCGACGGACCGAGATTTGGGCTGCGAAACGCTGCAGTGACAGCACTGAATAAGCAATCGAAAAAAAGTTGTTTACTGACATTGAAAGTTTGTGAGCGAGGAAAATCGAAGAAATAATATCACCAAAGGGCTCATTGTCAGCCTTTGGAAGTAGCCTTAAGGGATTTTATTTTAAATTCTCCGGGTAAATTATAAAACTGTACTTTTCTAAGTTGGGAGGACTATCCTTAATTACTGTGGCAAATATGAGCGCCATCTGTCAACCATTTTGTTTACAGCAGTACACCTCCGGTACGGTACACCTCCGTAGTGCGTTGCGATTTTTGCAAGAAAACAAAATATCGAACAAAGAGAATTTATCTCACATTTTGTGTTTTCTTACTGTGATTAATTTTTATCAAAAAAAAAACAAGCCTACAAGTGGTACAAAGCTTTCAAAGACGGTCGAATGATCGTTGAAGACGTGCCTCGTTCTTGGTGACCTGCGACCTCTTCAACTGATGAAAATATTAAAAAATTGACGGACTGACGGGTTGAAAATCGTCAGGCAGGTGTTAGAGAGATGGCAAGAGAGCTCGACATCTCGTGAGTCCGTTCGAATGAAAGATTTTCTGGCTCGATTCGTCCTGATAAAGCTGAACTTTTTACAAAAATAGTACCGTAAACAGGTTATCTTTGGACATGTTTTATCGTGCGAATTCTGATCCCTTTGTTTGAAGTTGGTCAAATAATTTCTGAAATATACGATTACGGACCAGATAAATGCTATGGTAGTCAGAACTGAACAATTTGTTCGAAGATTATAGCGGTGTCTTCGACAATAATCGGTGCCAAAGTTTGTGGAGACATCTTGTCAAATAAAAGAAGATTTCCAAAAAAGAACTTGAGATTGATCAGTCAGTTTGTATGACATCAATATGCTATGGCCGTCCGATATCGGCGATTCCGACGTAGGAGCAGCTGTTTGGGGAGAAAAGGACGTGATATATATTGCCCTTAAAGTAATAGGACTGATTTTCTCCCGCCGCGATTGTACTTCGAAGCGTACGCGTACATACTGGATTCGGTAGAGAGCGTTCCTAGCTAACGAATGAGCGGCCGGTCAGTTATCTCTGAGCATCGGAGAGTCAGGATAAACATTTTCGCGTGACGTGTTTCTGTGAGTGGTGCAAGCCGGAAATGTAGCGTTCATTAAAACAGAGGTACACGATTAAATTCTGTGTGAAACTCGGTAAATCTGCAACAGAGATTGATATGATCAAGCAGGCTTACCCAGATGTTGCCTTAGCAAAAAAATGGTATGTTTCGGTGCCACCAGGCCTTTTTGGAGGGCCGGGCAGAGGTCGCTGATGAACACAGTGCTGGCAGACCTGCGACTTCGATAAACACCGACAATGTGACTCATATGGGCAAAGTTTTGAACTCAGACTGCCGACTAAGTATTCGTTTAATTGCCCCTATGTTAAATTTATCAAAGTTTTACGTGGAAGTCCTCAAGAGACTCAAACGAAGGGTCAATCGGGTTCGACAAGACATCGCAGCTGATTAGAAGTTGCACCACGACAACGCTCCGGCTCACACCGCCTTTCTTGTGAACAGCTACCTAACCAAGGCCGGCATCCCAACGCTTCCGCATCCGTCCTACAGTCCAGATGTGGCAACCCGGACTTTTTTGTTTCCTTGCATGAAGTGGCCGATGACAGGCAAACACTTTAAGTCTACAGAGGGTATCCAGCATGCACCTCGGCTCTCAAGTCTATTCCGGAGAATGCCTTCCGTGACGCCTTCAATGCTTCAAAATAGGGCTGGGAGCGCTACATCGACGCAGGAGAAGCTTATTTTGAGAGTTTTTAAAGAATTGTAACGATTGCTTTAATAAATTTTTTTTAAAGCGACCCAGTTTTATTGCTTTCCAGACAAACTCTGTATCACGTTGGGTGTTATAAACCTCATGCCAATCTTAATATACCTTGGTCTGTGTAAACATATTAATTTTTAAATTTAATTATTGAACATTTTTAAATTATCAAAAATGATGTTCGCCCTCAAACAAAAGCTACTAATACGAGTTATGCCATTTTTCAGTTAACCGCAGTTGTGTGTCAAAAAGCCTCCTCGTCAACTTAATGCTCTTAGCAATCCGTTTTATTCTTATAGAAGGTGAGCATGTTCCTGTGTGCGTGAGTGTGTGTGCGTACGTAGCTTTTGCAATAGTACTACGGCGCGAGCAAAATTGTTTGGCAGATTTCTGGACACTTGCGCTCCAATCGGCGGCATCCGCTTGTCACGTGTCCTTTCGCCTGGGATTGTGCGTGCTGTCGCAAACTTATATTGACACTTTTGTTGTTCTCAAAAGGTTTTTTCACTCAACTCCTTTTGTTTTCTTTACTTGCAGACTTTTCTACTTAATACGCACTACTTACTCTTTTTGCACTTTCGCTGCTCTTTCTTTTTTAGTAAAATGCTTTGCCACGGCTGTCTTCGATCTCCTCGCCACTTTGTATTTGTTTGGCTTGTGCGCAATAACTCCTTGGCATTAGTTGCTTTTAGTCTTTTTTATAAGAATTTATTGGCTTCTGTCACGTGTTGTGTGGTTGTTGCTGCTGTTAGCTTCGTTCGCTATGAATTTTTGCACAAATTTTAGTTAGAAAAGTTGGCCGCCTTGGCAGATACGCCTGGTATATGAAAGATATACATATACTCGTATATGTGTTTCCGTGTAAATGTATGTGTAACTAAGCAAGCTTGTCATTTACTTATGTCTGTCACTTTTTATGCGGTTTACTTACTTGTTATGGGTATGTATGTGTGTGCAACTTTTTGCCCATTTTTTAGATACTGTCCACGTGCTTACGACAGACATTTTCTTTGTCATACACATATATTTTAATTTACTCAAACTTTTGAGGATTAAACACTTGAGGAAGCCTTAGACACTCATTGAATATTTATGAAGAACTTTTATAGATTTTTATGAGGAAATCAGTTAAGTCTTTTTGTCGATGATAGATTTTGTAGAACAATTTAATTAAAACAAATAGAAAAATAAGTTAGCTTTAGTAGAATATCAATAAAACCTGATGAATAAAAAACAAGGTGAAAATAATGGTAATAAAAGTGAAAGTTTTTCTTCTATTTGCATAATTTTGCCACGAAACATACATATAACAGCCACAAGAAAAAGGGAGAGATCATATAAAGTATATACATACATATGTATATACTGTGTTCACCATGTAAATGATATTGCAAAAAATTTATTTTACTTAATTTTTTGGTCTATCCTTAATTATTATGCTAAATATGTGCACGATCTTTCAACCAATTTGTTTACAGCAGCTGCTTAAGTCGGTACACCACCGCGTTGCGAGTTTTACAAGTGATAAGAATATCGAACCAAGAATTTGTCTCAAATTGTGTTATGACCAAATTTCATGTGTGGAATCGGTACGAATAATAAAAAAGGCTTACGGTGATTAAATTTTATCAAAACACAAGTCTACGAGTGGCACAGAGTCTTCAAAGACGGTCAAGAGATCGTTGATGACATACCTCGTACCGAACGACCTTCGGGCTCTTCAACTGATAAAAATATTCAAAAAGTGAAGGGGAAGGTGCGAAAAAGAAATGGCTAAAGAGCTCCACATCTCACGCTAGTCCGGTCCAATGATTTTGGTGGAGAGTTTGGATATGTAATGCGTTCTGCCTCGACTTGTCCCTATAAAGCAGAATTTTTTTCTACAAGAGTACCGTAAACAGGTTTCTTCGGACATGCTTGATAGTGCGAGTTCCGATCCCATATTCATGAAAATCATTATAACTTCTGATTAGACATGAGTTTATGAGTTTGACATGCAAACAAGTTGGCCATCATCGGAATGGAGAAAAACGTGCCGAAACCAAAAAAACCACGGCAAAGGCGCTCAGAATTCAAGGTTTTTATTTTTTCGATATTCGTGGGTTTCTGCACCATGAATTTGTTTCGGAGAGAAATAGGGTCAACAAGTACGAGGTATGACAATGAAGTAATGAGACTGATTCCATAAAAACCGTATATTTGAAAATTATTCTACAACTCCTGGGATGGTAAAGTAGTCCCCTTGAGCAGCTATACAGCGATACCAGCGCGTTTTCCATGCTTTGACAATTAAGTAATGAGACTGATTTTATTGCCGCGCTTGTGGTAAACCTGTGACCTCCCTTTCTCTTTTTCTTGCATCCCTCCCCTCTCCATTGATACATGTACCATCGCTCTAGCTTGTTTAGTTCGCCTGCTGCGTCAAGTTGAGTAGACGTATGTTTGTTGTGCTCGTCACGAAAATGGAAAAACGAAATCAAGATCAGCGCGTCGGATAAAATTTTGCACCAGATTGGGCGAAACAGCTTCGGAAACGTGTGCAGTGATAGTGCTCTTAGTCGTGCTCTCATGAACAAGTCAAAGGTGAACACGATGATTATTGCCTTTTTTGATAGCCGTGGAATCGTCCACAAAGAATTCGTTCCACCGCGGAAAACTGTGAATCAAATCTACTATTGCCAAGTACTCGAAAGATTACGAAAACGAGTCAACAGAGTGCGCCCAGACATCGCTCGTAACTCAATCCTTCATCACGACAACGCGCCGTGCCACACCGCCCTCAGCGTGTACCAGTATTTGGCCTCTAAAGGGATCGCCGTGTTGCAACAGCCGTCTTATTCGCCCGACATGTCACTCTGTGACTTTTTTTTTGGTTTCCTAAAACAACATCGGTGGTCAAAGGAACACATTTTGAGTCGATTACGGACATCCAGACGGCCGTGACGAAGGTACTCGCGGACATCCCAGTCGAAGCGGTTTTTGTGGAATCAGTCTCATTACTTAATTGTCATACCTCGTACATGATCATAATACACCAACGCATCAAGCCACACTTGTGACCGAATTTAAAGCCAAAAACGCAATTAATAATCGATCAATCAGCGGAATCACCAGATTTGGCTCAGCATGATTTTTTCTTGTTCTCCATTCCGTCGATCGAAGAGATAAAAAAACACTGAAACAGCTTAAGGCCATCGCAAAGGGTGCTTTTGAAAAGTGTTTCGAGAACTGGAAAAATATTTGGCATAATTGTTTTACGTCTTGTGGGGATTGCTTTGAAGGCGAAATAAAATAAGTATTGATGAATAATTAAGAATTTTATGGTAATTTATATATGTATGTGTGTATTAGGGTGTTTTTTTTAACTATTAATTTTTTTCAATCCCGTCACGAAATCTCCTTGCAAACACCCTAAAGGAAATTCCCCGAAAATTTTAGACCTTAATATTAACATTAAGAACTGAACCAAGGCATGTAAAAATTTTCCATAGAAAATACACTATAATCGTGAGTTTTTATCTTTAGATGCATATTTCTCAGAATTGTTCACTCTACAAAAGTGCCCAGTGCAACAAAGTCGTAACTCACATCGGGGAGGTAGTACGGGGCTCTAAACCAGATTTTTTAATGTTTCATGACAAACTTGTAAGACATTTTATTTGCTACAAAAAAGGTGCAAGGGCAAAATCGCTATCATTAAGTCTTCTCGAGATATTCAGCTTTTTATGTAAGGCTGTGTGGAATTTTCATAGCTTTTTTATTACATACCATCTCATGAAATAAAGCGACCTAAAGAAGTATAGTTTAATCAAAAGTATTGACCAGAAAGTTCAGAAGCATTTGATTCATTTGGTTTCAAACTGGGGTTCAAAAAGTTTCAACCTAATAATGTTTCACATTGTAACCACACTAGATGGTAATTTTTCTTGAATACAAGGGAGAATGAGAAGTTTCTTCTATATTGGTACTCAAAATATAGCAGATTTATTGACTGAATGTGCATTTCGTTAAGTTATAAATGTATCTCACTACTCAGGATAATCTGATGGTCAAAATTGATCGATTTTCAAATGTTTATCCGTTGTCTAGAAGACTCATAACAACAGCAGGCTTGATTGTGCTGTGCTAACTATATTTCCAGGAATTTTTATAACTCTAAAAACTCTTTATATTGACTATTTGGGTATAAATTGGTTGATAATTTAGCTATCTGTGGGGTCTCATGATCTTACTTGAATAAAAAAATTTAATTCTTTTAATTTTAAACTTTCTTTAAATTTAGTCAGTTTTCAAAGTTTCATAAAAATTTTTGTTACGGATTTTGGCTTGTTTTAATTATTTTTAACATTCGGCCTTTAAGGTTGAAAAAGTAAGAGCTATGCAGCCCGCAGGCGCAGTTTATGGCAATGTAGGCAAAGCAGGTGGTTAATGTGTATGAAATTCCAGGTGAAAAATTAAAATTCATTGATGTTTGCTGGCAAAGGTTTTCGACTTATTATTTTAATGTTTATACAAACACAACCGCAACAAGTTGGCAACCCATGTCAAATAAATTGGGCCATATTTTAGTGTTTTACCACGAACCAAACTAATAATAACTAAGCCAAAAGTTTATAAATATGCTAATCCGCAACCTTTTTTATATTAGTGGAGTTAAAATTACCACAACAAAATTACGTTTTGATAATTTTAAGTTTTTGAGTTTCGGTTACCGCTCTCAAACACCTTTGGCAGCAGTGGTGAGTTTCTGAAAAAACATTGTTGTTTTGATAAGCTGGTGTCGGTAACATCAGCATATTTCTATATGTATGTGAGTATATATTGTTAATATATTTTGTCATTTATTGACCAAAAAGCGCGGTCGCATAGCTGTACATTAATAAACACACACAAGCAAAGATGCATACATACATACATACAATGACACTTATGTATATAACCCATGCCCTGTTTGAACGCCGCTTGCTACTTTGACCCTGATTGATGTGTTGATGAACTTGTCACATGCTATTTCATATTTATCCAGTCAATATGCGCACATAACGGTATGTTAAATTAGTAGCTTAGCCGCAGAAACTCATGAATTTCAATTTGTCTCGTGGTTATGTCAATTATGACAAAGTGATTGACTTCTATTTATGGTGATGGCGATGGTGGAAAAATATACCGTTATTCATTGTTTGTAGGTTTATAAAAAAGCGAATATAAAGTTTGACAATAAAAATTATGGCAAATCGGCATATGTCAAAAGTTGGTTGTAGTCAAAAGCGTAGCAGATGTTATACAGGGCGTATGATGAACATTACTCTATGCAGGCTGAGATTTTATTGTGCTACAATAGGGGTAAGAATTATTGAGTTTCAATGCTAATGCATTGTTATAAGCCTGAATTCATGTAGATATTATTGAAGTGTACGAATTTTGGCTATTTTGTTCCTGAAAAATGTAAGAAAAGGCTTTAAAATATCTTCCAAAAATGCTTAATAAACATGTTATAGGAATCTTTCTTTAACTAAATAATCGAAAATAATGTTTCATCTCTAAGCAAAAGCTTCTAAAGGAATGCGCGTTCTAATTGAAATATGTATATTATTAATTTAATAAAATAATGCTATAAAAGTCATATAAAAGACATATTAAACATTTCCACACTCATATCTTCGCATTGCGTTTTGTCTAGCGAATCCCTGGCCTCCATTTCACTGGTCATTCTTAATTAAAAAAGTTAAAATTTTTGCTAATGACACATAGCTCACAATCACATTGATATAACAACAGCAAAAGCAAATACTCGCAGTTTAACTTGATAAAAAGTTGTGGGGAAAATTTAATGCAGCTTTTTTTACCGCTTTGCATTCGCTTTTGCCAACACTTTTTATGCTACGCAGTTATGTGGCAAGCAGGGAAAATTAAAATTGTTATGAAATGTAGCTTACTTCAGAAGCACTTCAGCAAAAAAAAATGTAATAAATGTATATTAAAATAATTTAAATATATGTAAAACAATTTGTATTAAAGCAAGGGAACAAGTCAAATGAAATAATTTATTTAGGAATAAGTAAAGGCTGCCTTGGAAAATAAAATATTATATACAGAAGAAGATAGTATAATCTCTCATGTCTCCACTAGAGTCGGAATTTTTTTTTTTATTTATAGAAACTGAGGAAAATATGTTTCACGAGGAAAACAAACCCAAAGTGAAGTTCTGAGGAAGAATGAATAAGACTTGGCGCTTTGAAGCTGTTTGCTGCATTAAGTTAATCTGGTAGACCAATAAGCCACGCATAGGCCAGTTTTGGTCCTTCGCGAGTTTACTGCATTAGGTCATGCTTGAAATTGCCTATACTGGCATTATGATACTTCTGTTACAAACGAAAATGTTTCTTCTACAATTATCACAAACACACTCTCGTTTGAAGTTTGAAAGCCAACATATTCTCCAATTAATATAACTAATGCTGTAGAACATTTGCATATCTTAATGTAATGACTATTCTACATCATTTGGTATGTGTGTGTCGCCAAATGGCTAAATGTTGCATTTTGTAATTAAAATTCAACAAAAGAACAATACTTTTGCTTCCTTTCCCTCAATTTAGTCACTGCGTATGTGTTCGTGTGGGTCGCTGACTCTGTTGCCTAGAGTGAAATCCCCTTATTTAAATAACATCACTTTTTGTTTGGTCACGTGCATTTAGCTTTCGACAAGTCAAAGCTAATTGGATGCCAACACTTATTAAGCAGGCAAGCGAGCGTGGCCGCTAGCAAATTAGGTTTGGCGGGAGCAGCGAAAATGGCAGGAAAGGATTGCGTGTTGCGCTTTTAGAGAAAATTTAGATATGTGTTGGTGTATTCCAGCATGTTCTTCTGAGATCATTACGTAATACATATATTTTTCATTTCAATTATTTTTAAAGGAAATGTGAAAATTTTGTGAAAATATGTTAAAATAGTTTAAGAAGATATGAGTTAAGGTAAGTATTTTGATTTCTAAAAATTTTCGTATATTATCTATCTCTCTTTTAACGGTTCAAATAAGCTTTCAATGCATAAGAATTTTATAGAGGCAAATATCACGTTGAAGTTGTACCATATAACATGAACTGTCCTCATGCACTTAAGTCGAGTTAAACTATTTTCACAAAAATTAATATCTAAACAAAGAGGAAATAAGAAAAAACGTTAACTTCGGCTGTACTGAATCAATGAAAACCTTCACAGATTTATTTTTATATCATCAAAAGAAATACTTAGAAAGACATTTATTTTGACTTTGATCGAATAGTTTGAATACAAGCTATCTTCCTATTTACTCGCGCTTACGCGGTTATAGCCGAGACTACAACATCGTGCCATTCGTTCTTCCTTTTCGCTGTTTGACTTCAATTGAAGATCCCAAGCGAAGCCAGGTTCTTCTCCACCTGATCTTTCCAACGTAGTGGAGGTCTTCCTCCTTCTCTGTTTCTGCCGGTAAGACATGACCTAGCCAGCATAGCCGCTGTATAATTCGCTGAACTATGTCAATCACTTGTATGTACGAGTATATCTCGTAGTGCTCATCGTTCCATTGACAGAGGTATTCACTATTGCCAAATCGCAAAGGAAAATAAAACTTCCGCAGAACCTTTCTTTCGAAAACTCGTATCGCCGACTCATCAGATCTCAGCACCATATTGCCGGACGGGTATGATAAGTTCCTTGTACAATTTGGTCTTTGTTCTTCAAAAGAAGGCTTTACTTCTCGATTGCCTACTGAGTCCCAAGTAGCACCTCCTGGCAAAAATTATTCTGCGTTCGGTTTCGAGGCTGACGCCTTCATGGTCGGGCCATGGAAAGTCTGCTCCATCGTCAGTGATTGGAGAATCGGGTTTACCATCTTCTGGAGAATTGTTCCTTTCATAATTCTAGTATGATCTGGGCTCTATCAATAGATCACCTGTGAGGCTTCTACGGGAGTTTGGTCAGTTACTGAAGAGTGTTCTCAGAGAGTAGGAGTCCTTGTATTTGTTGACTTGGGTCTTTTTCTGCACAGAGACGGGTTCGTATCTTCGTTGCAACAAGATAGTGGTTTTGAACTCGGAGCGTACGCACGTCCAAAATATTGAAGACGTGTCTTCTGTCTATCCTAACATGAACGATCTGGTTGGTGCTTTCCGATCTGGAGACAGCCGGGTATCTTGATGTATTTTTCTATGTTGGAGTCTAGTACAACAGATAACTATATTTTGGGTCCCGGCGAAAGCGATCAACGTTCCCAATTGGGGATGTTTCATTATGGAAGCTGAATTTACCCACCATTGTGCCAAAGATACCTTCTTTGCCCACATTCTTTTCTCCCGTCAAGGCGCGGGCGCAAATAAGCGATATGCTGAAGAACTTCGCTTTGATGCGGATTATGGCTAGACTTTCATCCGCCGGGGTGAATGTCTGGATCCCATGACGTCCTGGAAGGCGGTGATTTCAGCCGTTACTCTTACGAGGACAGCTACCAGCTGGGTATCTTCCCAATTAATGGACCGGAAATTTTAGGTGCATGCCCTAAATCGTGATCTTTAATGCACTTGCAGTGGTGGTCATCAAAGGATCTCTCTAACGCTGATCATTTATATATGGTATGTATGTAAAGGGTGATTTTTTAAGAGCTTGATAACTTTTTTTAAAAAAAAAACGCATAAAATTTGCAAAATCTCATCGGTTCTTTATTTGAAACGTTAGATTGGTTCATGACATTTACTTTTTGAAGATAATTTCATTTAAATGTTGACCGCGGCTGCGTCTTAGGTGGTCCATTCGGAAAGTCCAATTTTGGGCAACTTTTTCGAGCATTTCGGCCGGAATAGCCCGAATTTCTTCGGAAATGTTGTCTTCCAAAGCTGGAATAGTTGCTGGTTTATTTCTGTAGACTTTAGACTTGACGTAGCCCCACAAAAAATAGTCTAAAGGCGTTAAATCGCATGATCTTGGTGGCCAACTTACGGGTCCATTTCTTGAGATGAATTGTTGTCCGAAGTTTTCCCTCAAAATGGCCATAGAATCGCGAGCTGTGTGGCATGTAGCGCCATCTTGTTGAAACCACATGTCAACCAAGTTCAGTTCTTCCATTTTTGGCAACAAAAAGTTTGTTAGCATCGAACGATAGCGATCGCCATTCACCGTAACGTTGCGTCCAACAGCATCTTTGAAAAAATACGGTCCAATGATTCCACCAGCGTACAAACCACACCAAACAGTGCATTTTTCGGGATGCATGGGCAGTTCTTGAACGGCTTCTGGTTGCTCTTCACCCCAAATGCGGCAATTTTGCTTATTTACGTAGCCATTCAACCAGAAATGAGCCTCATCGCTGAACAAAATTTTTCGGACGTAAAGCGCGAAACACATTTCGAACCGAACACTGATTTTGGTAATAAAATTCAATGATTTGCAAGCGTTGCTCGTTAGTAAGTCTATTCATGATGAAATGTCAAAGCATACTGAGCATCTTTCTCTTTGACACCATGTCTGAAATCCCACGTGATCTGTCAAATACTAATGCATGAAAATCCTAACCTCAAAAAAATCACCCGTTATATACCCTTTTGGGTCGCCGATGTTTCCTTGTAAGTATTACAAACTTCATATACCCTGTTTAGGATACAAATATAAAAAAGTCAGAAATTCAGAAACCTCTTCTTCAATTTTAAGTTCAATTTAAGTGTTTGAGATTTCGTGTTTCTATAACAACTATTTCAACTTGTTGCAATAGCATATACAAGATACATATACTTGTATATAAATAGATGCAAAGATATTCCAAATTTTTGACTGTCAATAGCAGCTTCACTTGCCATTTACAGTCTATTAGACGAAAAGACAATAGAAATAACCTGCAGCTCTGAAGTGTTACGTAGCAGCAGTTGCCTTCTTCCACTTGCTGCTTCCACAGGATACCAACACTCGTTGTTCGGTAATAAGCAATAATGTTGCTGTTTTTGACATGGAATTTGTTATTATTGTCATTGTTGCTGTTGCTGCTATTATTGTGCTCTGCTCCGCTGTCATGCTCATACTCGCTGCTTATGCGTTATGGATGTAGCTGTGCAGTGGCTTTGTTGTCAGTAGCTTTATTGCGTCTTGCCTTACCGTCATTTCCTTGTTGTCAGCGTTGTTGCTGATATCTCGTCAACTTCAATATCATTAATAATATTTCGCTTTCTTTGTATAATATGTTACATTGTGACATTATTGACAACAAACGAAGCGAAAGAAAACCCTTCGATTCTTGGGAGTAAGTGCGGGCTGGGAGAGTGTGTGTAACTGTTGCTCACACCCGGTAGGAAATTTAAGACTAAAACGACATTTTGTTGAATTTCGTTTATTTTTTGATATTTATGAGAAAGTGTATAAGACATTAAGAGTTACTTTGAAATATTCTTCCTCAGGAATTTCTCTATTTTTTAGTTGATTTCTACGGGAATGCTTCATAACGGCAGATGAGAGTATGTTCTGTAGAAAAATATTTGGAAAATACTCTGCTAGTTGGCAAAATGTGTAGTTATGAGACATTTTTCTCTATGTTGGTTGATATCGATGGTGATATGGAAACAGAGTATCCGGGAAAAAATACGCGATCATAAAAAGAAGAAAACCCTGTACTTCGGAGCGTGCACGCACCGACTGGATTCGGTAGAGGGCGTTCCTAGCTATCGAACGAACAGCCGAGCACCTGGAGAGTTAGGTCAAACAATTTCGCGCGATGTGTTTCTGTGAGTAGTGCAAGTCGGAAATGCAGCGTTCGTTAGAGCAGAGGAGCGCGATTAAATTCTGTGTGAAACGCGGTAAATCTGCGACATAGATGTTTGATATGGTCAAGCAGGCTTACCCAGATGCTGCTTTAGCAAGAAGTGGTGTGTTTCGGTGGCACCAGAACTTTTTGGAGGTCCGGGAAGAGGTCGCTGATGAATGAGGAAATTCAAAGTGAAAACGATGTTCATTGTCTTTTTTAACATCAAAAGCATCACCCACTATGAATTTGTTCCTTCTGAACAAACCGTCAACGGCAGGTTTTACATGGACGAAGACTCAAACGAAGGGTCAATGGGGTCCGACAAGACATTGCAGCCGATTGCAAGCTGCACCACGACAACGCCCCGGCTCACACTGTTTTTCTTGTGAACAGCTACCTAACCGAGGCCGACATCTCAAGGCTTCCGCAGCCGTCCTACAGCCCAGATGTGGCTCACCGGATTTAGTTTTGCTTTCTTGCCTGAAAAGACCGATGACAGGCAAGCATTTTGAGACGACAGATTCAAGCAGCATGCACCTCGGCTGTCAAGGCTATTCCGGAGAATGCCTTCCGTGACGCCTTCAATGCTTGGAAATCGCACTGGCAGCGTTGCATTGACGCAGAAGTAGCCTATTTTGAAAGTTTTTTAAAGAATTATAACGCTTGGTTTAATATTTTTTTTTAAATCGACCGAGTCCTATTATTTTCCCGACAAACATTGTATCCATCACTTTTTTAATATTTTCATCAGTTGACCATCGATCTCGGTCGTTCGGAACGTGGCATGTCTTCAACGATCTCTGGACTGTCTTTGAAGGCTTTATATCACTCGTTCAGTAATTAATCTTCTTTCTATTTTAAGAGCTCTCGTCGCTTGCCTGTTCTACTCCGTTCCAAATTTTTGTCAAATAAAGTTTGGAAGAACTAATTCTCACATAGTTCTTTAAAGTATGTTTATTGTTAGTGTGGGAAGAGTATAATAGGGCAATACATAAAATACCTCAGCAAGAAATAGTCAGACTGCAGAGTTGACTTCTGGGAATGTTAAATAAATTAATGAAAGTTGTATGAATGTTCTTTCATAATAGCGAAATCACGACGCTTCAAATGTATATATTTATGGTTATGTACATACAAGTAAAGTAAAAAATAAATCTGTGATTCTTCTGCACTTATGGTTAAATTAAATAATTTATGGAGAGCTGGAAAAGATTATAAAAATAATAATAATAATAAAACAATTTTTTCCCGAACCACATCAAAAATAAAACTGAAAAAAGGAATGGATTTTAACTTCCGTTCATGAAAAATACAAAATCGCTACAGTTTTTTTGGTTCCTTTCGCATCCCCTTTATCGTTTCCTTATCACATTCTAAGGTTTAACATTTTTTTACATGCTTCCCATCCGTTTTCTATTTGAATGCTTTCAAGCAGAAACTTATTCATAAGCGATAAAACCCGCCATTGCTGACTCGCTGCGCTAACTTAGCCAGCGCTTTCTTTGTTGTTTTCTTTATTTTTTTGTGTTTTTTTCTTAATGCAAAAAGTACTGAGATTGAATTTATTCATTGTTTGCATTGCATTGTTTTTTACTGTTTCACATTATTTTAGCTGTTACACTCACGCCCCAGCAATTGCGCGCTCGTTGACCGGAAACTCCACCGACAATTTCGCAGTTGAATTGATAAGCGAATTAAAGCTTCAGCCGGAAGTGTGCTGAGAGGAGTGTGAGTTGCGCCGAGATGTTGTGATTACATGCAACAATATTTAACTATAAGCTCCAAACGTTATGTGTGGTTTATATACAGTTATTTGTGTAGCAAATTAATTAATTTTTAGTCCCTTATTGATTTTCTGTCCTTTCATTTGCCTTTGATTGAAGAAGCTTATTACAAGCCTTACTTAAATCAATGAGTATGACACGCCTATCGAAGCTTTAATTATAACCAAATGTACACCACAATGATAGCATACATATGTACTTATATATACATATGTATACTTACATAGAAACTTTAATTCCTGTAAACAATATACGACATAAAGTAGGCTACGATTGTAATTAAAGGGAAGAAGCCACAAAGCCACTAAAGGTAAAAGCTGTCAATGAGGTAGGCCTTGCAAAGTTAATTTCAATTATAATATGTTGTAGTTGTTTTATTACTAGGAAATAAAGGCCGACGAGCTGGCACGCACGGCAGCAGCATCCAAGATGTTGGGACCAGAGCCATATATAGCGGTAGGACCCCACACTCTTAAGGAGCTGCTCCGCACGGAGGAAAGAGAGGATAGAGAGCGGCACTGGCGGCAGGCAGCGGGTATGCGCCACGCTAAGCTGCTCCTGGGAGGGTACAATCTCTCCAGGTTTAAAGAACTAATTAACCTACCTCGTGAGAAATTCCGTCTCCTCGTCGCAATATACACCGGCCACTGCAAGCTCAGGAAGCACCTGTCCAATATGGGCATGGTCTCCTGTGCCAACTGCCGGTTCTGCGACCTGGAACAGGAGACACCAGCACACCTTATCCAGGATTGCACAGCAATCTGTGGGAAAAGGCTTAAGGCCCTGGATTCAGTGTATATCAGCAGGGATCACATAACCTCGCTTGAGCCCGGCAAACTACTGGAACTGTTCAGGCTGCTGGGGCTCTGTGAGGTCACGTGATAGAGGAGAGGGCACAATAGACCCTAGGTCGCGGTGCATTACCTCAATTAACAATTCTAATTCTAATTCTAATTACTAGGAAATGGATTTTTTTTTACTTTAACGTAGATATTATACTCGTATTATATCAAAACAGCTTAAGTCAATTAACGAAACTTTGAGTATTTTGATTTTTAATAAAAGTACGAGACGCATACGCGAACAAAAAAGAAAGAGGCCGAAATCTGTGAGTATGAAGAGCTTGAGAAGCTGGCCGACAGGGGTAATGCTCGAAAACTCTATGAAAAGATTCGGCAACTAACGGAAGGTTTCAAGACCAGAGAATATTCTTGTAGACGTGGTTGGTTGATATTTCGCAATATTATAACCACCGATCCAACCTTTAATTGAAGATTGTGAGGTGGCAATCCTGGCAAATCCAGCGAGTTCAAAAATTCTGATGGATAGTTCACTACATAATTTTGGTTAGTAGCCGAATCATTTGATTTATATATCCTCGATTCGCCTGTAATTTGTTATTGAATTTTTAAACTTAATTCATTTTCATTTACATATGTTTCTTGCAGCCAATATAAGTAGCTCGTTCGCTCCACCATTCGTGATTTCTGTAATTTTGAGAAACATCTGGAAACACTTTCTGAATAAGTTCATCTTTTGATCGAATTAACTGACAATAACTTTGAGGAAAGTTAATGCAGCCAGTCAACATGTCTATAGGAAATTTTCCATTACCAATGTCAATGAGTTGTTTATGTTTCCAGATTGGTCATTTTGCAACTCGACGCGCATATTCTTGCTTAAATGAAGTACTTTGACATGTGTCCACAAATTGGAGGACTTTAGATATGCATTGAGTTCATCAGCTGGTGTTGATCGTGGAATCACTGGCAATGTTTGACGAAAATCTCCTGCTAATAAAATCATTGCACCACCAAATTGGTAATGATTGCTTCGTAGATCTTTTAAGATTCTGTCTAAAGCCTCCAGAGATTTTTTATGTGCCATCGTGCATTCATTCCAAATAATTAATTTACATTGCTGCAAGACCATTGCCATTGCAGAGTTCTTCGAAATGTTACAGGTCGGAGTTTCATTGTATTGCATATTTAATGTCAATTTTAATGCTGAATGCTACCTTAAAGCAAAGTTGCTGCGATTCCTGATGAAGCGAGTGCAAGTGCAGTTTTATTTTTGTGATCGAACTGATTCATTTTAAAGTAAGTCAAAATAAATAATACCGCGAGTTTATCAGCCGTTAGCTTTAACCTTTATGTGCTCGGGATTGTAAACTTACGTTGGCGGTCGGAAGTCTACATTTGTAGCAGTTATGTATTTATATGGGAAACTATGTGAACATATGAACAAAAACACTGGCCCGAAGAGTTTTATACTTGAAAGCATATTTATTATGTAATATATAATTTTTAGATACATAGTTAAGTTGAAAATGTTTAAATATCATTCATGGTACAACATTTACCCAATGTACATATATGTTGTGGCATGTGTGTCATATTCAGGTTTTTTGCACCAACTTCAAATCTTGCGTGTGGTTTTACGTTTTCCAGCTTCACAATTTTGACAACGAACAGGGTGCATAGGTTGAAAGTCGTTTTAAATATCAGGGAAGTGGTTCGCAATAGTGCCGGAAACAGGAGAAATACCGAGTGCCATTTTAATAGCCAGGCGTGTTGGAGCATGGCCTAATACCCTTGGATTTTCAGAGCGCTGTTCAATTGCTGGCATGAAAAGCTGATTTGCAAGGCATCGCAGGAACTTTCGTCGTTTGTCTGTTTGTTAGATATGGTCGTTGTTTTCCGAATATATAATGAATCCGGCTAGAGCGCTTATATATGTCATGTTAAACACTGCTAAAGGCCAACGCAAAGTTTTCCGTTTAGTGGAATACGCAGAAAGCATTTTGTCCATTGCATCGACGCCTCTTTTGGTAGCGTTGTAGTCAAGGATATTATTATTATTTATTTATTAGGAGAAATATACAAAGTAATATTAAACCTAATATTAAAAACTAAAAGAGTACGAGCTATTAAAGCCATCGACTCTGAAGCAACAAATAACTTAGGTTACCAGCTAAGTATAAAGTTATATTATATTTTGTAAGTGACAATCAGTGATAAAATTATAAATGCTTATAATATTTACATACGAAGGAAGTTTTAACAATTCTTGATAGTTTGGAAAAAAATTATGCTTATGCCTAATACTCGCTAAAGCTGAACATTCATTAAAGATGTGATGAAGTGATAGCGTGCTTGCGCAGAGGGGGCAAGATGGTTTTACTTTGCCAGTAAGGAGGTGCTGATGTGTAAGATGTGTGTGGCCAATCCTTAGACGTGTGAAGATGGCAGCTTGTTGTCGAGATATATTCCTAGGATATACAACTTTTGACTTTGTGGGATTGAAGGTAGAGTACCAATGTTCGAAACGTTTCCATTCCGCGTGTTTAATTTCGTGAACGTAGCGGTCCAGCATATTACAAAGGTCGTTTCTGTCATGTGGCTCAAATTGTAGGGTTGGCGCTCTTTCAAAAAACCGAGCTGCGTGGTCAGCATGTTCATTTCCCATAATACCAACATGTCCTGGTACCCAGAGTAGTGCAACTTTATGACTGTATTTAATGCACAGGTCACGAATATTCGAGATAAGTGAGGCAGTATTGCGAATGTTACAAACAGCAGATAGACAAGAAAAGCTGTCCGAGCAAATAACAAATTTGCCTTTGCTATGTATCGCATATTCTAATGCTTTGAAAACAGCAAAAGCCTCGGCTATAAATATCGACGAGTAACAAGGAAGAATACCGCCTGTAATAACTTCTCCATTTGGTTTGGTGAGAGCAAAAGCTGTGTTTATCGCTTTGGACCCGTCCGTGTAAATTGCAGTCCAACTGTTTTCTTCATAGGTATTCATTAACTCTAAGAAGAGTTTCTGAAATACTAAATTACTGGTGTTGCTCTTTTTGAAGGAGTGCAGGGACGTGTTAATAGTTTCTTTTTTTAACAACCACACCGGCTGTTTGTTGACTCTCTTGTACTTTGGAGGCGGATATATGTTTAAGTCTTTTCCGTATTTGATACAACGGCGTAAAGTGGATTTTAGCCTGAAGTTCCGTTTATGTCGTGATGCGTAAATTACAGTTTTGTGTAAACTGGCATTTGGAGAGTATATAAGTTTTGGAATTAGTTGCATCGTTCGTTCGTATACCCTTTCTTTTATTGTTGGTAGGCCACATTCCGCCAAGATACACTTTATAGGTGATGTAGGGAAAGCGTTAACACTCCGACGGCTCGCTGCGTGATAAGGAGGTTCCAAAAGTTTCAAATTAGAGTTTGCGCACCATCCGAAAATAGGTAAGCCGTAGTCGATTTTAGCGAGTATTAAAGCTCTTGTAGCGTTTATTAGAGAGTTGGGATGAATAAAAGATCGTTTACTAGTTAAATATTTAATTATGTGTAGCCTTTTTGTTAGGTTATTTCTAAGGTTAAGACATTGATACCGAAAATTAAATCTTTTGTCAAAATATACTCCTAAAATATTTAAATTGCTTACGGATTCTATTACAATATTTTCAAAAACTAGCTGTGGATATATACATTTTGTCTTTTTACAAATATGTAATAATTTACATTTTGGAATCGAAATTGTTGCACCAGATTTCATACCCCATTCCTTAAACTCTGTTAGTAATTTCTTAAAAATATTGTTAGCAATTTGGGGATCTTTTATATTACAATAAATAATAGCGTCGTCCGCGTACATAGTGAGTTTAATGCCTTTAGTTTTAAGGCATATCTCAGTTATTTTATCAAAAGCTATAATAAAAAGCATCACCGATAGAGGCGAGCCTTGCGGTATACCATTTTTGAGAGGATGCAAACAAGAATGAACATTGTTTATGCGAACCTGAAATTTCCTTAGGATCATAAAAGCTTTTACTATTCTAAAAACTTTCGGACCTGTCTTCCAAGCTGCTAATTGGCTTAGCACAGCGTGAATTCCTATGCGATCAAAAGCTCTCTCGAAATCAGTGACCAGGATAGTGGCATGGTTTTTGGAAGAGAGAGTGTCAGATACATAGTGTTGAAGTTGAATAAGTGAATCCATTGTACTGTGCTGATGTTTGAAAGCCGTTTGGTTGTGATTTATAAAATTATTTTTTGTATCAAACCATGAAAGTCGCCTAGCAATAATTTTTTCGAAAATTTTACTTAAGCAGGATAGCAAGGAAATTGGTCTGTAAGACGTAGTTAGGTTCGATGGTTTATTTGGTTTAATAATTGGGATAATGGTGGCTATCCGCCAGTTTTGTGGGTATGAACCTTTGAGGAAAATTGTGTTGTACAGGCAGAGTAGTCTTTCTTTGGCTGCTGTAGGTAAGTTTGAGAGCATCGGGTAGGATACCCTATCAATGCCTGGTGTTTTGCCCTTAGCATTTTGTAATGCACATTCTAGTTCACGGAAGGTAATATCGCACTCTAGGCTTCTTGCTGATGCAGAGAGATTCGTTGGTGTATAGGTGGCAGATATCCAATGTTGTTTATCTGCGATATAATCTGCCGAGAAATTACTATCTTGCGAATATGTAGACCAAATATTGGCGAAGGTTGCTGCAATATCAGCTGAATTCGTCAGAATACTTTGATTTGAATTAATGAAGTTAATACGGTTGTAAGGGATTCCAGTCAAAAGTTTAATGTCGGACCATACCTTTTTGGTAGTTGACGCAGGAGAGATTTTAGCAGTGAATACTTCAAAACTTTTCCTTTTAGCCGTCTTTATAGCTTTTTTAAAGAGAGCATTTGCTTTTTTATAATTGTTCAGATTATAATCAGACATTGATATCCTGAAAGTATTCCAGTATTCATTTTTTTTGTCACGCATATGGCCAAGATCTTTGTTCCACCAAATCGGAAAAACTTTTGAAGACTTGCGTTTGGTTTGAGGAATCGACTTATTTGCCGCAGAACGAATCAGTTTAGTGAATACCGATGTGGCTTGGTTGATGTTGTCGATTGGAGTGGTGGGTAAACTTTTTAAAATTTCACTTTGAAATGTATTCCAGTTTGCCCGTGAAATAATAAATTTTGGGAGATGCTTATATTTTTCAAAGTGGAAGTTTGTTTGAAGTGAGATCGATATAGGGAAGTGGTCACTACCTCTGAGAATAGAGGAAGCTTCCCAACTGATTCTGGGGGAGAGCTGGGGAGAGGATAGGGAAAGGTCGACGCACGTTAGGGAAGAGTGGGTAGAAAAATGTGTGGGGGCGCCATTGTTAAGAAGAATTAGGTTGCTGTCCAATAAGAAATTCTCAATGATTGCACCCCTTGTGTTTGATTTTCGGGAACCCCAAAGTGTATTCCACGCGTTGAAGTCCCCTGTCCACAAAACCGGAGGGGGTAGTTGGGAAAGTAAATCTTTCAAATCAGTTTCGTTAAAAACTTGCTGGGGTGGTATATACGTATTAATAATAGTAAAGCTAAAATTTAAGTTGATTTTAAGAACTATTGTTGATAGTGTGGAATTTAAATCGATAATTTCATGTGGTATGATTTTTTTTATTAAAGTGCAAACTCCTTGCTTACTGCTTTGGATGTTATGTAAATTGGAAAAATAGCCGTTGTATTGTCTAGGACAGGGAATGTTGTTACTGGGAATAACTGAGATATGTGTTTCTTGAATACAAATAACGTCTGGATTTTGCTCTTTTATGAGTAATAAGAGTTCATCATAATTGTTGTTGTACCCGTTTATGTTCCACTGGATGATTTTAAGCGTCATTAATAAGACAGAGAGAACAAAAAAATATATATTTTGATTAACTGTATATAGGTAGTATGTTCAGATGTCGTTCGTATTAAATTTCATCTTCGGATGTAATTGACTCTTGAGTGTTGGAAAGTACTTGAGAAAGGGAAGGAAGGGGTTCGAAAGGTAGGGATTGGAATTGAAGAGACGGAGAGAATGGTGGGTTTGTTTGGTATGGTGAAGTAATTTGAGAGGATGGCTTGTATAGTGAAAGAGGTGGGCTATTATTAGTGGTGAGGTTAGTGGTGGAATCATTACAGGCAGAGAGCCTAGGTGGACTATCCAAGTTTATGGAGCGGCGAGAGAGGTTAGTTCCGTTTGTCCGAAGAGTCGTTGAGATGTTCTTTTCTAATGCTTGAGTGGATTCCGCTATGGGCGATTTGGAAATATTAGTTTGCTGTAAAGGAGAAATGTTTTTAGATTGAGTGCTATTTTTGGTGATTTTTGGTGAATTTGATCTTTGAATGTTGCTGAGAGAACTAATGTTGTTATTGTTTATGGTGGTGGAAGAGTCAACGTTAGTGTTTGTTGTTCCGATATTTTCGTTGGAATTGGACGCTATTGAAGCATATGTGTTATTGGATAGCAATGCTGGTGTTGTTTGTTCCTTATGCATTTTTATTGCTTCGCGCATTGAACATTTGTTTATTGTTTTAATTTTTATTATCTCTTTTGCTTGTAAGAATTTGGTACAGTCTTTAGAGGACGATGCGTGTTGTTGGTAGCAGTTGATGCAAAAAATGCGTTCGCAGTCAGATGGGGCATGGGGAGGGAGGGAACAATTTACACAAAGAGGGGAACGATTACAGCGCTTTGCTGTATGACCAAGAAGTTGGCAATTTTTGCATCGCATTGGCGAAGGAATATATTGACGTACCAAAAGCTTACACCAGGCAACGTCAATTTTATTTGGTAATTTGTAGAGGTTGAATGTTAGTAACAACACCCCCGAGGGGTGGGGTTTACCTTCAATAAACCTATTAAATTTATATACTGATACGACCCCTTGAGAGCTGAGCTCGTTTACTATCTCCTCCTCTGAAACGTTGTTTAGAAATGGAGCATATATCGTTCCTTTTACCTGGTTGAGGGACTCGTGTAGAGTGGCTGATATTGAACATATGCTGGGCAGTTCTTTTACTTTCAGGAATTTTTTTGCAATATCATTATTCTTGACAAGCAGGAGTAGTTTCCCATCTCGAAGGGTAGATATGGAGTGAACGTAATCACTAATTTGTTTAATGGCTCGATAAATGGCAAAGCAGGAATAGTAGGAAAGGGGTTTGGTTGAGTCAGTAGCTTCCATCACTACGAATTTTGGGTCGTCAACTTTTATATCTGGGAGTTCTGGAAAATCCATAACCGAAACACTTTTACCAGTTTTACGTTTTTTTTTACCAGGTCCTGTATCGAATATGGCGAAACGATTCGCCTCGATAATTTGAGGCCCAGGGGCCATTTTGCACGAGAAACACTAATGCACACTTTTTAATATGGTTCTGCGCGCGAACAGTAAAAGAAAACGTAAGAAAGAACTGACTAAACGTATATAAATGTCGGAAAAGAAGAAACAGAAAATGTAAAAAAACACTCGAAAAACACTCGAAATGCAAAGACACGTCTTGTCGGCGCGAGAGCTAGTCGATGACTGAGTCAAGGATATTCTGTGGCTTGTTTTTCTTCTCAGGTACAATAGCATTTGTCAAGGGCGTACTGGATAGTAGTATAACAGCTTTTCCCTTTTTTGGCACGTAAGATACCAACGCAAATTTTGATTCGAGAAAGCCAAAAATTGTTGACTGTTCTGCTCGTTTGCGGTCTGCTTTCATTTCATTTGGCACAAATGATTTGTTTTGACGAACAGTACCAAGAACAGAGAGCCCTTTTGACATCAAATGCCTAGCCAGATTCAATGAAATAAAAAAGTTGTCACAGATTATGGTTCTTCCGGTGTTTTGCCAAGGGTAAACCAGTCTTTGCACGATATTCTCTAATACATTAGTTGCACGACTGGAATTCGATTCCTTTCCTGTGTAAATCTCGCAGTTAAGAGGATAGAAAGACTTTGCATCGCATGCGAACCAGACTTTTACGCCATACTTTGCAGGCTTTGATGGTATGTTCTGCGTGAATCTAGTTCTTCCGCGATATGCAAATAGTTGTTCGTCAACTGTTATCTCTCCTGATAGCTGATAGTAGCGGCGAAGACTGTTGTTCATTAGAACCCATAATGCAGAAATTGGAGTAGCCTTATCGTTTGCTAGTCGAGAAGCTCTAGTACGCTCATTATAAAACCGAATGAATCGCAAAATTTCCTTGAACCGAGATTTCGGCATTAAGCACGGTAGTAACAAACTGCTTTTGTAGTCCACAATACATCAACATCTTCATCGTTAGACTTAATAACACCTGCCAAAAATAAGAGCCCAATGAATGCTCTCAATTCAACAATTGTCACTTTATTCCACTTTCTCTTCATCAATCTCACTCAGTAGATTTTCAATATGGTTTTGAAGCTCTCGTACCCTTGCCTGCATTTACAATTTTCTTTTATATCATCCATATAATGGAAAAGATACACTTCCCATTTAACGACTCGTTTCAGATGGTTTGAGGCATGTCCAGACATATTTATTGTTGTTTTTTCAAATATTGAAAATGCTTGAGAAGCAATGCAAAACCGATCACCACAATACAAAAATTGAATATAAATCACTGCAAAAAACAATTATTGCTATTGCGAAATACGCTGAAAAGTCAGTAACGCAAGCACAGCCTACTTATTCAAAAATCGCATTCAAAAAATTATAGTTGAGTGAAAGAGCGATGAGAATTTTCATACATTTTATATGGTGTCTACATTTGTAGACTAACGGCCAGGAGATGGTCAGTTTGAAAAGTAGGGTCTGGGGGGTGCTATAAACTATTTTTTTTACTTGTTAGTGACCAAAGCTGCTTAGAATTGATTTTTAGGAAGCTACTGAAAATTTCGGACAATGTTGATATGAAACATTTTTTTTTACTCAACTTTTTCTGCAAAAATGCTACAAATGTAGACTACCGAGCACATAAAGGTTAAGGGCGTAAATCGAACTAAGCGAATAGTTTAAAATAATCAATTATTTTCTTCGTTGGAATTGTACAAATTTTAAATCTTTTTTCTTGTTTTATTTTCACACTATGAATTTTATTTATGACACTTAATAATTTTCAAAAAGAAAGCAAGCGATTCAAAAAATTTACAAAGAAGACAATTGGAAAACAAAACAAAAAAATTTATATGAAAAAGTCACTTTGAAATTTTCGCTCGTAAGTCAATTTAATATTTACATTTTCTGTTTGTTTTTTATTTACAAACCATCTTCATTGGATTCCCTTTAAAGTAGACGTTGGGAATAAACCTACATTGTTTAAACAACAGTGAGTACTTGTAATTTAATATGAACTTTTATATTATACAATAGAAAAACGCTCAAATTGATTCTACGCTTTAGTTAGACAACGTTTGTATGGGAAAAAGGGCTGTTTTTCTCGCCGTAAAAACCATCTTTGAACTCCTACGAACATTAAAAAAAAAGGACTGGCCAAATTGGTCCAGGCGTTGTTGAGTTATGCGCTTAGCAAGGCATTTTGCGATTCATTTGTATACATATGTACATATATACATACATAAGAAGTGAGGTTTTCTTTAATGTTTTTATTATTGTTATTTTTTGTTTTTCTTTGAAGAAATGAAGATTTCAAATGATTCTCACATGAATTTTGAACAAATGCTTATGATTTAAAATATAATTTTTGTATTTATGATTTGTATAAAATTTTAACATAAATATATAAAAAGTATCCTATGTCCTTACCCTGGTTCTAAGCTACCTCTCCACGAATTTTCAGCCAAATCAGTTCAACCGTTCTTAACTAACACGACTTTCTTTTATATTTGTAGATATTTGAGAAATACAACAAAATGCGTTTAATACTGATTGCATGCGGTACATTTAGTCCACCAACGTTGATGCACTTGCGTATGTTTGGTGAGTCAACTTGACTGCATAACAGTAAAAGAGGTGCGATAACATTTCATTAACCCAATAGAGATTGCGAGAAATCACCTAATGGAGCGTGGTGCCTTTCAGGTAATCGGTGGCATAATGTCACCGGTACATGATGCGCAACGGAAGCCAGGTTTAGTGGCAGGCACACACAGATTGGCCATGCTGAGATTGGCGCTGCGCACTTCTAATTGGATACGAGTGAGTTGATTTGGGACAGACACGTGTGTTAATGGCAGTGTTGTAATGCAATTCAATTTCTAATGCAAATTTAGGTCTCCGATTGGGAGTTGCAACAGCCGCAATGGACGCCGACGGTGGACGTGCTGCAGTATCACAAGGACTGCATAAATAATGTGATGAAAGAGAAAGTGGAAGGCAGGAGAGATTCAGTACTGCCGGAATGGCTCCCAGCAGAAGTTACCCAGCGGGAGGATGAAGTTCATGTGCGATTTTTGGCAGGCGCGGATTTGTTGGCGACATTTGCCGATACGCAGTTGTGGACCAACGAGGAGGTGCATATAAGACTTTATATTTTTTATTTTTAGTTATGGTAACTATCCATTTTTACAGGTTGAAACAATGTGCAGTTATGGTTTGGTGGTCATTTCCCGTTTTGGCTCAAACCCTGAAAAGTTTATTTTTGAATCAGACGTTCTCTCAAAGTATTCTGTAAGTACTTTTACTTAAATTTTTCTAAATTATGTCTTAAGTTTTATTTCTTGTCTTTTTAGCGTAATATTGAGTTGGTCACAAATTGGTCCACAAATAATTTGAGCTCCACTCTGGTGCGTCGTTTACTGAAACGTGGTCAGTCCGTGAAGTATTTGCTTGATGACGACGTTATCGAATATATAAAGAAATTTAATTTATACAACTGTTAAACCAGATCAGTGCCGTTATCTTTCTTTTCTTTGTCCCTTTAGACTCTTAGTGGGCATGTGTTTGAGTTTCGGCAACAGCAAAAAGTCTTCGGCAGTCCAATTTATGAAATAAAGTTGTGATCACGTAATATTCTCTTCGTAAAATCTAGGAATCTTGACTGCAGGCCCCTTTGAAGCAGTTTTGAATTAAGCCACAAGAGAAGTATAAGAGATCCATAAGAGTTTTTAATTCAATGGTGACTTTTTTTTCCTGAACAGTGTAGTGAGTTTGCCGAAAGTAGTACAAACACGTATATTCTTTTCTAATACTTAGTCTTGCGCTCACGTTCGTGTATCCTGGAGAACTTTACAAAAGATATGCCGATCTTTGATTACAAAAGACAGATTGGGATTTTCCGTGGATATTCAGCATACATCTATGTTGGCAACCCTTGCCCATATACATATAAGTATTGTAATATTCAATTTCTATGTTTATTTTACAGTTGAATGTTTCATTTTCATTTCTCTTTAAATTGTCGCGAACTTCATATTATATACATTATTCCAACTGTAAAGCTTCTGCTTACTTGTTTGTGCAATTTGTATATTTGCCATTTCCCCTTCTTCGCATAAGCATAAGCAGGTAGGCGCAAGCTCTAATTAGTTTGGGCTTACATATACTATACACTTGTTGTTTGTAAGCTGCAGTATGTTTTCCCTCTATCCTAGCTGTGCTGATCTGCACGGTAAATGCAAGTGCCTTTGTGCATATATGCCAGTGCATATCGTGTTTCAGTTTATTCATCGATCAGCCAGGAAAGTGGAAGGACATACTGCGGTAAGTAATAATCAATAATGTAATTATTTATAAATGTATATTGCCTTACAAATTATTATTTAGAAGTAAACCATTTGGAACCATTTTGAACTATTTGAACATTGCTCCATTTGAAGCCGTTCGGAAGCAAACCAAATGCGTTAAACTCGCCCCACTTGATCGATGACATATCTTTATTTCGCATTCCAATTGTTTGCCTATTTGGTTTGTGAATTTTAAAGATTCAATGGGTAAATCACCTCGCCGCCAAACTTCAGTTAATTCGCCAAATATGGATACCGGTGCTTCTACGTCATCAGCATCAAAACCCAGCCAGGGTAGCAGTGCATCAGCCGTCGTCAATGTAGCCAGTGATTTACCAGCCGCGCCTGCAGCCACCGGAGCCACCACTCGATCATCATTAGCCGCTGCCTTTGCTCGTCAGGAAAATGTTATTGCGGCTCTACAAAAACGAATCGTCATGCTTGAGATCAGTTTATCGGCCTCTCAAACCCAGTCACGTGGTGAAGCGCTCAACGTGGGTACATCCAACAACAATGTTGCCGCCGAAGTTCCGTCGACGATGGCAACACAATTGCCAGCTATTGCCAACTGTACAGTTCCGTTGTCGCAACCTACCGATATCCGTTATACGCCGCCGTTATTTGCAGCAAGTACCGCTGCTGCAAACCACATGTACAGTTCAACTATTTTTACGCCTTCGATCCATTCTAATTCGACGACAATGCCTACGTTTGTTAATACAAGTGCAACATCTACACAGTCATCGAGTTTGCCGAGAAAATTGCAGGAATTGCCCGATTTCTGTGGAAAGCCGGAAGATTGGCCAATATTTTATACGGCTTACATAGAGTCAACTGCAATTTATGGATATAGCAATTATGAGAACAATCAGCGTTTGTTAAAGTGCCTGAAAGGTTACGCACGTGAAGCGGTCAAGTCACTGCTAATCCTCCCGGACAATGTTGGTAATATAATTGATTTATTAAAGTTTAGATTTGGGCGCCCTGAGCAGTTGATCCGCAGCCAGCTGTGTCAGGTGAAGGAAATCGCACCTATTTCGGAAAATGCCATGCTGAAAATAATACCGTTTGCAACAAAGGTATGTAATATTTGTGTATTTTTACAATCTGCTCATGGTGGTGAATTGCATTTGTCAAATCCTACGTTGCTCGATGAACTTGTATCAAAATTGCCTTTGAGCAAACGTGTCGAATGGGCCAGCTTCGCAGCGCTTATGCAGCCTCATGCAACAGTGAAACATTTTAGTGATTGGCTATCAAAATTAGCTAATATAATTTGTACGGTTTGTGAAGACCCTTATAAGGATTCGAAGTGCCGCATGGTTCTACATACAGTTGAGCCACAACGATCAGTGAGATGTCCAATTTGTCAGGAGCAACACAAGGTAGCAGAGTGTGCGCGTTTTGTAGAATATTCAGTGCCAAGAAGATGGGCAGAGGTGAAACGACGTCGTTTGTGTTTTGCGTGTCTCAATATAGGCCACTGTGCAAGCAATTGCCATCGACGCAGGTTATGTTCAATTGATGGTTGCCGGAGAGTGCATCATAAACTCTTACATGAAGTCGCGGAGAACATTTCCAATTCGTCAGGACAGTCAACTCCAACTTTCTCCGCTGCGAATATACAAGGTAATCGTAAGCCTACATCACCAAATCGTTCACTCAACAGCCAGCAGACATCACTGGAAGCAAGATCAGCAGTTCTGAGTTGCAGTTCCACTGAAAGCAAGCTCCTCTTCCGTATTTTACCGGTCACCGTATACGGAAATCACAGACGTGTTGAAACATACGCACTGCTGGACGAAGGTTCATCCATCACGATGATTGACAGTGCCCTTGTTCGGGAACTGGAAATGCATGGAAGTGAACAATCTTTAAATATACAGTGGTTCGGAGGACGTGCAGCGCAGGAATCAACGTTTGTAGTGGACTTATTCATCAGTGGCGCCGGTATGCAGAAACAGCACAAACTCCGTAACGTGTATGCTGTGTCGAACCTACAACTTCCTGTACAGAGTTTAAGCAGAGACGATTTAGGTCATGAATATAGACACGTAAGCCAACTACCGGTACAACCTTACGCCGAAGTCAGGCCCAAGCTGTTAATTGGCCTTGACCATTGTCATTTGGGATTACCATCGACGACTGTGAGGGTAAAGGAGCACGGACCATTCATTGCTAATACAGAGTTGGGTTGGGTTGTATTCGGCCCCACATCTTCTACACAACCGTCCCCAGTAGCGTGTTTATGCGTGAATAGTCAAGCCGATCAGAGACTTCACAATATGGTATCTAACTTTTTCGAAATTGAGAGTTTTGGTGTTAGAGCTGCACCGCCGATAGAGAGTGAGGAGGACATCCGTGCCAGAGATGTCTTGAAGTCTACCACATGCCGCGTAGACGGACGTTTTAAAACGGGTCTTATATGGAAAAGTGACAAAGTTAATTTACCTGATAGCTACAATATGGCGTTGAAACGATTAATCAGTGTAGAGCGAAAGATGAGTCGTGATGCAGATTTTGCCGCCGAATACAAGAACATCATGGACTCTTACGTCACAAAGAAGTACGCACGAAAACTGCCGCCAGCAGAAGCTGAAGTATGTACACCTACAACTTGGTATTTGCCACACTTTGCCGTTGCTAATCCCAACAAACCCGGAAAGCTACGTATGGTTTTTGACGCCGCTGCTGAGGTAAGTGGAATCTCCCTCAACTCACAGCTCTTGAAGGGTCCACAAGAATATCGCCCATTGCCGTCGATATTATTTCGTTTTCGTGAGGGCGCAGTTGCTGTATGTGGAGACACCAAGGAAATGTTCCACCAAGTCCTTATACAAGAAGATGACAGATGTGCACAGCGGTTTCTTTGGCGTGATGGTGATGCTACGCAACTGCCGGATGTTTACGAAATGTGCGTGATGACGTTTGGTGCTGCTTGTTCACCATGTGCTGCAAATTATGTAAAAAAAGTTAACGCGCTGGATCACCAAGATGGACACGCAACCACGACCCGCGCAGTAAAAGCAATATTGGACCACCATTATGTCGATGACTTCGTTGATAGCTTCAGTTCGGAAGTGGAAGCGATTTCCGTGTCAGAACAGATCCGAGCGATTCATATGGATGCTGGGTTTGAGCTTCGCAATTTCGCATCCAATTCTTCGAAGGTGTTAGCCGCGCTTGGTGGTACTGATGTTACACGATCGATTGGTAAGAAAGAAGGTTTCGTTGGTGAGAAGGTACTAGGCTTGTTTTGGCAGCCATTATCAGATTGTTTCGGCTTCAAACTGAAATTTCATAACGTTTCTGAAGCGGTGATAAATGGGGAGAGACGCCCTACTAAAAGAGAACTTCTGAGTATCGTCATGTCGATTTTTGACCCTCTAGGGTTTCTGAGCAATTTCGTCATTGGGGCCAAGTTACTTATGCGTGAGCTTTGGAAACACGATGTCCACTGGAACGACCCATTGCCAAACGACGTAAACGCTGCTTGGACGAAGTGGCGTAAACAACTACCCGAGATTGTCAAGTATGCCATACCTCGCTACTATTTCAGAAATGGTGTATCTCAGGTACTTCAACTTCACATATTTGTTGATGCTAGCGAGGATGCCTTCGCCGCCGTTGCTTATATTCGATCTCAATCTTTATCTGGTAAATTTGATGTTGCATTCGTTTGTGCCAAGACAAAATGTGCGCCAATGAAAACCCTTACTGTGCCACGCCTCGAACTTCAGGCAGCGGTTTTGGGCACTCGTCTTATGCAGTGTATCCGCGACGAACATTCTCTAAACATCAAAGATTGTAACCTTTGGAGTGACTCAAAAACGGTCATCAAATGGATACAGAGTGAAAATCGTCGTTACAAGCCTTTCGTTCAGCATAGGATAGCAGAGATATTGGCTTCTACAAGCATATCAAATTGGAGATGGATACCCACTAAGCACAATGTAGCCGATGAAGCGACGCGAGCAAATGATTGTATCAATTTTAATCCAACAGCACGTTGGCCACGGGGGCCTCCGTTCTTACGCCAGAACGAGCAAGCCTGGCCATCTGAAGACATAACAGTTTCTGGAAATGATGAACCTGATGAAGAGCTCCGGCCCAAATTCGCTTTAGTCATCGTGAGTTGTAATTTTATTGATTTTAACAGATTTTCTTTCTTTCAAAGATTGGTAAGAACCGTTGCCTGGGTATTACGCTTTGTCAACCATTGCCGTCGTCGTACACAGCCAAATCAATGTTATGGTTTAACAGCCCAAGAAGTAGACAGTGCTAAACGCCTTTTATGCCGCATAGTACAACGCGAAGTGTATGCAGCCGAGTTCCAGTCCATTGAAAATGATCACGACATTGCCCACGACAGTACACTGTTACAACTTTCGCCATATATAGACGAAGAAGGTGTTCTTCGAGTACAGGGACGCATTGACGCCGCCAGCTGGCTCCCAATCAGCACACGACGTCCTATTATTCTACCGCCTGATCATGCCTTCACAAAATTATTGGTGTTACATCACCATAGCGCCATGTACCACCAAAATATAGAAGCTACTATTGGTGAGATCCGCCGTAATTATTGGGTGCCACGACTAAGAAGTGTGTTGCGCAACGTCATTGCAAGTTGCAATGTATGCCGTTTGAATAAAGCTACCCCGTCAGCGCCTTGGATGGGACCGCTTCCGTCGGACAGAGTTACTCCTTACGTACGCCCGTTTAGCTACACTGGCCTTGATTACTTTATCCCAGTCACTGTGACTGTTCGACGCAGTACCGAGAAGAGATGGGTTGCGCTCTTTACGTGCCTTACAGTGAGAGCTGTGCACCTAGAACTGGCTCACGATTTGAGTACTGACTCCTGTATTATTGCTTTACGTAATTTTGTGAATAGACGTGGTGCGCCCATAAGGATAAGGTCTGACAATGGAAAGAATTTCGTTGGCGCCGACCGAGAAGCAAAACGATTTGCAGAAGTGTTTGACTGCGGTCGCTTACAAAGTGACTTATCACAGAAAAACATCCAGTGGGTGTTTAATTCCCCATTTAACCCTTCGGAAGGTGACGCGTGGGAGAGAATGGTACAGTGCGTCAAGCGAGTTCTACGTCACACTTTAAAAGAAGTTTCACCAAGAGAGCATACTCTGATTAGTTTCCTGATTGAAGCTGAGAACGTCGTTAACTCTCGCCCACTGACGCATCTGCCTATCACTGCCGATCAAGAACAGCCTCTGACTCCTAACGATTTCATTCTGGGAGCAGACAACACGCCCGAGACTCCTATAGCAGACACTGACTTGGGAAATACTTGTATGCTACGCAAGCAGTGGCGCATCGCGCGTCAATTGAGGGATCATTTTTGGAAGAGGTGGATTACTGAATATCTACCTACATTGACTCGCCGTGTGAAATGGTGCCGTAGAACGAAGCCACTGAAAGAAGGGGACTTGGTGTTTATATGCGATCCTAACGTTCCACGACGAGAATGGTGCCGCTGTAGAGTGGAGAAAGTATACCCTGGAACTGATGGCGAAGTACGACGAGCAGACATACGAACTTCCACGGGAGTTAAACAGAGAGCAGTCTCAAAACTAGCCGTTCTGGACATTGATGGTGGTGAATCTGGTTGATTCACGGGGGTGGGGATGTTGGCAACCCTTGCCCATATACATATAAGTATTGTAATATTCAATTTCTATGTTTATTTTACAGTTGAATGTTTCATTTTCATTTCTCTTTAAATTGTCGCGAACTTCATATTATATACATTATTCCAACTGTAAAGCTTCTGCTTACTTGTTTGTGCAATTTGTATATTTGCCATTTCCCCTTCTTCGCATAAGCATAAGCAGGTAGGCGCAAGCTCTAATTAGTTTGGGCTTACATATACTATACACTTGTTGTTTGTAAGCTGCAGTATGTTTTCCCTCTATCCTAGCTGTGCTGATCTGCACGGTAAATGCAAGTGCCTTTGTGCATATATGCCAGTGCATATCGTGTTTCAGTTTATTCATCGATCAGCCAGGAAAGTGGAAGGACATACTGCGGTAAGTAATAATCAATAATGTAATTATTTATAAATGTATATTGCCTTACAAATTATTATTTAGAAATAAACCATTTGGAACCATTTTGAACTATTTGAACATTGCTCCATTTGAAGCCGTTCGGAAGCAAACCAAATGCGTTAAACTCGCCCCACTTGATCGATGACAATCTATCAAGAGAGGAATTGCTGCAGGAGTTTTGAGTTCGTTTGTTTGTTTTGAATTTGCGCTTAATTGTAAAGTGATTTTTGGAGGCAACGTCGTGATTGTGCTTGGCCAACGATCTCAACCGAGTAGTGCATGGGTCAGCTGATTCAAGCCAATCGATGGAGGAATTTCGTTAGAAAACTGCTCAACATTTTCCTATGGTCAGAGTTCATTTTGCTCGAAGGATATTTACATCACTTAAAACTCGTCAAAAGATATTTCTATTCAAATCGATTTAACGCTGACTTTGAATTTCACTTTTTCAGGGTGTTTAATTGCAAACCTTTTGTTCACTCGGATGTCTGTGATATACTCACTTGTTGCACTTGCACTTGCACTGTCACCTGGAATTTTTAACTCTCCGAATTTCTTTGAAACAAAGAAAAGAAATATTTCACCTTCAAATTAATTTGTTGTATTTATTATCTTTTTTTCTTTTAATAATTATGTTGTAATCACAACTGTTTAAAAAATGGTTTTGTACAAATTTCACTCGCACTTAACGATTCTAAAACTTGTGCAGCGTTGTGTCGACGAACGTCTCGATGGCGGAAAAACCTTAGAGGTCACGGGTAAAACGAAAAAAAGCCCTCATTCCGATGTGAACAATTCTTTTGTATCGGTTGTGGGTGGTGAAAAAGGCGAAGTGTTGGTGTGTAGTGTGGTTGGTATGATGTGTAGCTGTGGTTGTGTGGATGACATGTTGTGTTGTATTGGGTTGTGTGGATTTTGTGCGATGAGTGCTGCGAGGATGATTATGCGGCGTAGCAAAATATCGCACGACCGGATGTCGCATAAACATCCCGGCCCCCCTAGGCGGATTAGTCGCCTAGAAGTCTTTGCAACCGTTGCAGAGTGCTCACTACGGCGTTCAGTCCCGTTGGCTTACGTTGTGGATTACGATGACCGTAGGTTGGGGCAGGTGGTCGTGAGTGCGCTCCCCTGGTGCGTCTGGAATGGTGCCCTTTTCGGCGCTGGACAGGATCCTCGTGTTGTCTGTGTCTGTTACTTGCGTGGTTTGCTGGCGGATTGACTCGACGAGGGAATCGATGAAACAGTGTATGATGAGGGCGTTGACAGTATTGGCATGACCCGTCGGTTGGACATTCGAAGGTGGTGTGGGAGTCTCCCAAGCAATTCATGCAATGGCCGTGTGTGCGAGCGATCTGTTGGCGCTGAGCTGGCTTCATGCTTTTGAAGATTGTGCACCTCTTCAGAACGTGGGGCCGATGGCATAAGCTGCATCGTGGAGACAAGTTTTCTTCGAATGGATCTTCTAACGTATCCCTGGGTGTTGCAACTGATGAGTGCCTTGGCGGACTCAAGACTCTTCGTGTCCTTGGGGCGGCGATGGGTGGAGCTGATGCTCTAGGTGCAGCAATGGCGGATTTCACAGTCTTAGGAGTAAGTTGGATGTCTTCTATGTCCATTTCTATTGGAATAGGAATACATTATATTAAAACATTGTATGGTTCATGTATTGAATTATGTAATTGGGTACTTGTTTTGAGAGATAGATACATACGAGTGTATCATCGTATACTATACATATTTTTTACGGTTCAATTGTTATCGCTCATTGGTTTTAGGTTGTATAACTGTAGTACTTAGGATTAAACGGATTGTAAACGGTGTATTTTTTAATTAATTTTATGCATGCGTTTGCATTCGCTTGTTTTCGGTGATCGGTTCTTCGGTATTTGGAAGAAAACACAATTTCACTAATGGTCGAGTTAGTAGGGCAATTTGTGTTCGTACATCTACTACTCTTATATGACCATCTCGTCCCCGATGTACCTTTTCAATGCGACCTAGTCGCCATTCCGTAGGGGAAGGCATTCGTCCTGTATGATGACGCATTTGCTTGTACTGGGTTCCTTCTGGATCGTTTTCCCTTGATATCTCTTATGGAGATCTTTAAGATAGTTCTCCTTCCATCTGTGGCTGAATTCATGATGGAGAATTTTAATCCTTTCCATCGATTTATTAAACTGAGTGGGTCTCCTTCTGTCTCAGGTATGGCGAGAAGAGGAGCTCCTCTGAGGAAATGACCTGGTGTAAGAGCTGTGAAATCGGAGGGATCTTGCGAGAGGGGTGATATGGGTCTTGAATTTAATACGGCTTCGATACGAGTGAGTAGTGTAGTAAACTCCTCATAATTGAATTTATGATTACCAGCCGTTTTCTTTAAATGGGACTTAAAGCTTTTTACTGCTGATTCCCAAAGTCCGCCCATGTGTGGAGAACATGGAGGTATAATCTGCCATTCGATCCCTTGGGGTGCATATTTGTTAACTATTTCAGGGGAGACTTCTTTCATGAAGTTTATAAACTCCTTCTCGGTTGCTCTTTGGGCTCCGACAAAGTTTTTCCCATTATCGCTCATTATTTTTGAAGGAAATCCGCGTCGTCCGACAAAGCGTGCAAATGCTGCAAGAAAAGCCGCAGTAGTCAGATCTGAACAAAGCTCAAGGTGTACTGCCTTTGTCGTAAAACATACAAAGACAGCCACATACCCTTTTCTAAATGAAGAAGACCTTAACATGGAGGCCTTTATCTGGAAAGGCCCAGCAAAATCAACCCCAGTAATGGTAAAGGGTAGAGCATAGTTGCAGCGTTCAGGTGGTAAAGCTGCCATGATCTGCGTACGCATTTTGTGTTTGTACATGGTACATGGTTTACACATGAAAATCGTCCTTTTGATTTGTGGCTTTAGTCGCGGTATATAAAATTCTTGACGGACCATTTGTTGCATTAAGCGATGCTCACCATGCAGTGTGAGATGGTGCAGATATGCTAGAAATAGGTAAGTAAAACGGGATTTCTCTGGAATAATGATGGGATGTCGTTCGTTATAACTAAGGCTGGAGTTCGCCAATCTTCCATTTGCCCTTATTAATCCCTTAGAATCCAAGAATGGATTTAATACGAGAAGTGAGCTTCCCTTTTCGAGAGGTCGCTTTTCGAGCAACTTTGATTTCTCTTTGCTGAAATAGCGAGTTTGTGTATATAATATTAGACTGACCTTGGCATGTTGCAAGTCGGAATGCGTTAGTTGTACGCAAGGATCATTTGGTGCTCCTTTCATTTTTAGTTTAAGTCTTTGAATGAATTTGTGCATGTAAGCGACTACTCTTAGTGCTCTAGCAAATGACGAAAATCGATGGAGAAAATCATCCTCTTCTGGAGTGATATGAAAATTTTCAATTTTCCGACTTTCCGGCGGTATTATATTACGGGCGGGAGACTTTGGACAGAATTCTTGTGATTCTGTTAGCCATGTTGGACCATTCCACCAGAGTTTAGTGCTGGTGAGGTGCAGTGGCTTGCAACCTCTTGTCCCAAGATCCGCTGGGTTATCTGCACTTGCAACATATTGCCATTTCGCTGGGCCAACTAAGTCTAGAATTTGGGATATTCGGTTGGATACATAGGTCTTCCAGCAATAGGGTGGTTTTTCTAACCATGCTAAAACTATCTCTGAATCTGACCAAAGATACATTTTATGATTGTTTAATTTGAGTTGGGTTTGGACTATGGAAATTAATTTTGCTAACAGAAGAGCACCATTCAGTTCAAGCCGTGGCAGACTGAGTGTCTTCAAAGGTGCAACTTTGGCTTTGGCTACCAAGAGGTGTGAAGAGATTTTGTTATCGTACTGAGTGCGTACGTACACTGTTGCACAATACGCCTTTTCGGAGGCATCACAGAAACCGTGTAATTCTGTGTTAATGTGAGGGGTGAAATTTACCCATCGAGGGATTCGAATTTCAGATGTAGTATGTAATTTGTTAGCAAATTGAACCTATTTCGCTAAACGTAAAGGTTTTACCTGTTCATCCCATTCAGTGCCATCTTGCCACAATTCTTGAATGAGGATTTTTGCTTGAATCATTATTGGCGAAAGCCATCCTGCGGGGTCGAAAAGTTTTGCCACCGAGGAAAGTATTTGGCGTTTTGTAATGGCGGACATTGCAGATATTGACTCAATTGTATATGAGAATTGATCTGTTATCGCATTCCATTGAATCCCTAGAGTTTTAGTTGTACTAGCCTTTTCAAATTTAAGGAAATCTGTATCTAATAAGTCTTCCTTTTTAATGTCTTTTATTATATCAGGGTGATTTGAAGTAATTTTCTTTAAGGGGAATCCCGCTGAATTTAGTGCTTTGATCACTTGAGATAGTGATTCGCACGCTAAGGACAGACTGTGGCTACCCGATAGTATGTCGTCCACGTATGTTTGTGTTTGCAACACAGAAGATGCTAAAGGCAAATTTGTTGCATTTGTTTTTGCCACTTCATGTAGTGTCCTGATCGCCAAATAGGGTGCGCAATTGATGCCAAAGGTGACGGTTTTAAGTTTATAGTCGCTGATTGGACTATTACTTGATTTGCGGAAGACTATACGCTGGAAATCTTGGTCATCTTCATGTACTAGAATTTGTCTGTACATTTTTTCTACATCCCCATTGAAAACGTATTTAAACATGCGCCAATTTAGAATTAGCAACATGAGATCAGGTTGTGATTTGCCTGAGCTCGTATTCTTTGAGGCATTGAAAACCACTCGTACTTTTGTTGTAATTTTATCAGGTCTTATTACCCCATGATGTGGCAGATAAAATGATAAATATCTACCTTTAGATACCTTTTCATATGGTACAGCTTCTTCCATATGATTGAGGTCAAGATATTCGTCCATCACATTATCGTATGCCGATTTAAGCTCGCTTTTCTTTATAAGGCTTTTTCCAGGCTTAGAAATTGCTGGACTGCTAATACTCTAGAGTGGCCTAGAGCTATGGTTTCAGGGAAAGTTGGTTTGAAAGGTAATCGCACAACATAACGACCATGTTCGTTTCTTGTTGTTGTGGATTTGTAATAGGCTTCGCATGCCTGGTCTTCTTCTGAAAGCTGGGTAATTTGGGGTAATTCTTCTATTTCCCAAAATTTTTTAAGTTGATTATTTAAAAATTCGTTTGAAATGTTTTCCACTTGTGTGGTGAAAGAATTGATTTTTTCAGGGACTTGGCCACTTATAATCCACCCAAAGATTGTGTTTTGGGCTAACAATTTATTGGAGATTTTCTCAATACCTTCAAGAATTATTTGAGGTATTAAGTCACTGCCTAATAATATGTCGATTTGTGATGGGGTATGACAATTGGGATCTGCTAATTTAAGATGTGAGCATTTTTCCCAGTGTATTTTATTTACTTCATAGCTTGGAAGCAAATTTGTAAGTTGCGGTAGAACGATGGCTGGCGCATCTATTCTAATATCCGCATTTGGAGATACTATCGTAATTGGGCATATTTTGTTCGAATTTTGGATAATTCTTCCGCCATTCCCGAGATTTGGAAATTTGATTTTTTGACAGGCAATTTTAGCCGATTTTGAGATTTAGATGATATAAAGGATCTTTGAGAACCTTGATCTATTAATGCTCTTAATTTGAATAATTCTCCTCTATGTTCAATAGCGATGACCGCAGTGGGTAAAAGAATTTTGCTTTCATTCTCTGAATGAAGAGCTTGAATTTTTGCTGCTTTAGAGCAACATGGTTGTTCTTCCCTTTTTTCGGGATTTGAGATTTCGGGATTATCACTTTTGGTTGTAGTGACTAACCCGGTGGTTTTATGAAATTGAGTTTGCTTCATATTTTGAAAGTTCGTAATATGAAGCAGTGAGTGATGTCTTCGTTGACAGTACACACAACTAAATTTGCTGTCACAGTCTTTTGTCATATGAGCATTCGACAGACAGTTGATGCAAAGTTTATGTTGTCTGACAAGATTGTTTCTGTCAGAAACGGATAATTTTTTGAATTTCTCGCAAGATCTTATGTTATGACCTCCCTTACAAATTTCACATAATGGTTGCCATTTATGGGTTTGGTTTGACACGAAAGTGTGACTTTTATTAACGTGTCAATTGTATGGCATATTATTGCTGGCTTGAGGTTTAAACAAGTTTTTACTTGAGTCATTTTGATGACTTTTTATATTTATAATTTTTTTGTCTATTCGCTCAGCTATCTCGTATTGAGCAGTGAGGAATGTTTTCATCTGTTGCCAGGTGGGCATTATTTTTCTTTCCACTAGAGATTGTTCCCATCGTAGCAAAGCAGCATCAGGCAGTGTTTCTGCGCAAATGGTTACTATCATAGGGTCCCACGATTCTGTGGAGATATTTTGTGTTTTTAACACTGATAAACAGTTAGTTACTGTCGAGTATAAGTTTTGAAACTCCTTGCTAGTTTCTTGTTGAATCTTTGGCAAATGCAATAAAGTTTTTATTGGGTTTTCTATCATAACCCTTTCATTTTCGTATCTTTCGACTAGTGCTTCCCAAGCCAGCTTAAAATTTTCGTCATTTAAAGCGAATCGCTTGACGATTCTGCCTGCTTCCCCTTTTGTTTTGTACCTTAGATGGTATAACTTTTGTGCTTGTGATAGTTTAGGATGGTTTATATAAACGGCAGTGAACATGTCCCGGAAGGACGGCCATTGATCATAACATCCATTAAAAACTTCAGTATCACAAGCTGGTACTTTGAGATACATGCCTTTATCTAGGTCTTCTTTTGGTGTTGTAACTACTCTGGGAGGGGGAGTAGTGGCTCTACTTGGCATTACTAAACTTATTTGTTCAGTTATCATTCCCTTTGTTAACTCATACTGATCGCGGCAGTTATCGCACTTGGCTGTCGCCGAAGCTTTTGCGTTTTCTGGGAGTTCTGCGTCGTCAGTATCTAGTACTATATCGTACGCTGCCAGAAGGCGTGCCCATAGATTGTTAACACTTTCTAGTTTTATATTCAAAACTGATTCTGTGATGTCAGTAATAGGGGAAGCTTGAAATCTTGTACAATATCTTATAAAACTGTCACTTTCAGTGATGAATCTAGATATTGTCTGATCTTTTGATCTTTTTTGTTTTATACTCTGCTTCGAGCGTGTAGCTTCTGCAGGCGTGCTTTGTGATTTATCATCATCAGCCATTTTTGGAATTTCCAATAATTGAGGAGTTCTTGGTTTAACCTCTTTAGATTTATCAGATTGCATTTATTAAATTAAATTCGAAGCTTTGAGCTTAAAAATGTTTCGTTTGAAATACTACAATTGTAAAATTGGTAGTATTATAATAAAATATATAAACAATTCTTTGTAAATATTTCGTTTGAAGTAAAATTGGAATTGTTAAAAATTTTTGTAAAAAATGTTTGTAAATATTTCGTTTGAAATACAATTATAAAATTGGTAAAGTGAAAAAAATGTGTAAAAAATTTTTTTTTGGTAAATATAATAAATTTTATTATAAATGAAACAGATTATGACTTTGCGAACGCATACATCGATTAATTATTTGTTTCATACATATATGTATGTATTCGTATGTAATTATTTTTGTTAAATATGTCTGTTTTTTTTTTTTGTTTTCGTTTTATTTTTTACCGTGTATCAAATTAATTTATCTCCGCTTCACTCGCGCTTAATTTGTATTCTTGTTATGTTTTTACGTTCTGTATCTTTTAAGAACGCGAAAGGACAGCCGTAATAAGCAAGAATATTGGTATATTTATTTGCATACGTTTCTTTAACTTTTGTTGCAATTGTTGTATATATATATATACCCGTATATATGTTTATAAAAGTATGTGCAATATAGCAACAATGCTGAATGCACATAAATGTATATATGTATCTGTAACCGGTCGATGAGAGCGCGGAAAATATTATATATGTATATAATGTGTTATATTAAAAAGATTATAAGTATTTGTTCCCATATGTACATATGTATGTATCAATTGTTTTTATAAGGATCTCTCTAGTGAGAGATTGAGTACGGAAAGAGCATGAGCATAAAGGTGAGTGTGATTGCGGTATAAATTTCGGCGGGAGACATGCAAATGTAAAGGTAAATACATATGTGCACATACATAAATTTTGCTTATTACCTTTTGTGGTTCTCTCTTTGCCTTTGCTTATGTTTAAAGCGATCCTGCTTGTTGCTTTTTTTTTTTTGTTTCTTTAGCCCAAGGGGTATCGCAAGAATTATTGCAAGTTATACTTGACTTAGGAAATTTGTTACTGTTTTTTTTTTTTTTGTATTTTATTTTGTGGTGTGTTTGGAAACACGAATTAAGCGAAAAGGCAGGTCGTTGAACCTTGGCGTTATTTAATTTATGTATGTACCACTTGATTATTTAATTACATAGGCATGTACACATATTTGTGTAATAGAATAAAAAATTCGGAAATATATGCACACATGTGTTGCACTTATTATTATATATATATTAATAATGTCTATATATACATATGTATTTTCCTTATATTTTTTTTTCTCTTTATAATTTTTTTTTTTTTTGTTCGCCTTTGCTTATTAGTTGTACACGATCCTGCTTGTTGCTTATTAGCCCAAGGGGTATCGCTGGATAGTTGCAAGTTGGTATGCTTGACTTTGTGAAATTTTAATTTTATTTTATTTTTTGAGTAATATGGCGGTGTGTTTGGAAACACAAAATAAGCTTATAGGCAGGTCAGTTATTTCGGTACATACACATATATACACCGAACTATCTTACTGTATATATATAATGTATATATATATATATATTATCAAAACAGTTGGGTTTTTTATAGGTAACTGTATGCCGAAATATTTCTGTTACTTAAAGAAAAAAAAATACATACACATGTATATATGTACATGCGTGCATAAAACTTCAATTTTCAAAAATTAAATTGGACTGGACTCACATTAATTTCCGTCAAGGGTCTTTTAGAGGGTGAGATACTTATAAATGCCAATGTTCCTCTTCATTCTCGCTCTCTGAGTTTAGTCTTTTTTTTTTTTCCTTGTTCCGGCGTTATTGCTGTTTGTAGCATTCCTTCTCTCTGCTTTCCTGCTTGTTTCCTCCCCGTGCTTAATGTTCTGTTCTTTCTTTTCCTTTATTCTCATTAAATCGCGCCCGCTTTTAGTTTTTACTGATTTTTAAGTTAGTTTGTTTAAATTTGTTTCGCGCCCGTTTATTATAAAATCGCGCCCGCTTTTAGTTTTTAGAGAGTTTTAAGTTAGATTGTTTCAATTTGTTTCGCGGCCGTTTATTGTAATTTATTTTCACTGTTAATATGTATATATGTATGAGTATCTTGTACTCTGTATTTTTCTTTTCTTTTTTTGTTTTTTGTTTCTCTAGGTGCCTTTCAAGGAGGCTCGAAGGACCATTTGTTTAATTGCAAACCTTTTGTTCACTCGGATGTCGGTGATATACTCACTTGTTGCACTTGCACTTGCACTTTCGCCTGGAATTTTTAACTCTCCGAATTTCTTTGAAACAAAGAAAAGAAATATTTCACCTTCAAATTAATTTGTTGTATTTATTATCTTTTTTTCTTTTAATAATTATGTTGTAATCACAACTGTTTAAAAAATGGTTTTGTACAAATTTCACTCGCACTTAACGATTCTAAAACTTGTGCAGCGTTGTGTCGACGAACGTCTCGATGGCGGAAAAACCTTAGCGGTCACGGGTAAAACGAGAAAAAGCCCTCATTCCGATGTGAACAATTCTTTTGTATCGGTTGTGGGTGGTGAAAAAGGCGAAGTGTTGGTGTGTAGTGTGGTTGGTATGATGTGTAGCTGTGGTTATGTGGATGACATGTTGTGTTGTATTGGGTTGTGTGACCTGTAGTATGTTGTGTATGGATTTTGTGCGATGAGTGCTGCGAGGATGATTATGCGGCGTAGCAAAATATCGCACGACCGGATGTCGCATAAACACAGCCTTTTCGTTGCATTAGCTAGACCGAGTGGGTTGTTGTCAATATATAAGATCTAAAAGCAGGCTATTTCCAGCGCAAAAAAGTATTTGGTTTTAGCTGTTCTGCGACACTTAAAGTTATCTCTGACTACGAAATCAAATCGCTATCTACTGGCGTGTAGAGGACGGCTGAATAGTCTATAGGAATGTAACCAAGTGCATAATATCTGGTTGCCTGGTATGGCCGGGAATGAACTATTCCGCTGCGCAGCATCCACTAACATGAAAAGACCTGAACCCTTCATCGCGGTTGGTTCTCATGCCACAAAGAATCTTCACAAGGAAGACGGATATGTAGGTATTGGTAACAACTTCAAGACATTTGCCATGCCAAGTTAATAATGGGGGGTTACAACCTCAGCAGGTTTAAATATGTAATCAACTTTCCTAGGGGGCAATTTCAGGCTACCTGTCGCATTCCATACTGGTCACTGTAAGGTCAAGAAGCACTTATATGATAACGACAGGAAGCCGGAAACTCCAAAAAAACTGCTAATTGACTGCATAGAAGTCTCCAGTTGCAGTATAAGCACCTCAGAATAAACACCCTTGGATCCATATTTCCTAAAATGAAGCATATCGCCTTACTACGATCTAACAGTTCATTGCAATTTATCAATGAGTTGAGGCTAGGTGGGTCGTTGTGATTTAGGAGAGGGCACAATAGACCTTAGATGCGATCCTCATCTATTTATTTTATCTCTTATCTAGCTGTTTTAAACACAATTTTCGTGACGAGATTTCATATTTCGCCGAGCAGTTACCGAAATAGAGGTAACTTTTAGATAGTTGTTAAACTTTAAAGAAAATATTTAGGTTATGCATCAAAATATTAACGTTTTTTGTGAGCTTTATGTCATCACGGGATTCCAAGGTCTTCAAACCACCTTTAAAAATATGCGTTAAAAGTTAATTTTAAAATTTTCTCTAGTTTTCTGTTCAATTATTTGAAAAATGATGGTATTACCTCTTTAAAAGTCAGCTAAAAAGTTACCTCCAAAGTACTAATAGTCTTCTCGCACAGAAGTTAAGTAATCAATTAACCGGCCTTAGCTCGCTTAAAGCGGTAACTTAGATCGATTTACCATAACAATTAAAAATTTTATTTTGTTAATTGATTCATAATCGAATTTAAATCGAGTTGAAACTGAAATGCTATTCTGCGGGTTGTTGTCCATACTTTAAATTGAGTTTTGTTTTACACTGCTGGTTGTTGTCTAGGCTGCAAATTTGGTTGTGGACTTTGATAAACTATCAATCAGATGATGAATTTTAATTAATAGGGAATATACAAATTAAAAAATATAAGCAAGTCTAACAGCTGATCGTTAATTGAGTAACCGGCTGTGCGAAAGTCAACAACTGGTTTCTCACTTATAATCTTAATGTACTAAACTAATTTGGCTGTGCGAAAAGGCGATAACTTTGGGCCGTCCGAAATTTAGTTACTCATTCGATTGAGTAGTTAATCCCTTGAAATACATTTCCCTATTTATAAGATCATCGCTGTGCGCTGCTGTTGTATGTTTATCCTTGACTCGTAAAGGCTTGCAGTCAAGAGCGGCCAGCAGTAAATACCTACAGACGAGTGTATTGCTGTTGTGGGACTGTCTGTTGCTGGCGTTGATATTTATGTGCTCGGAAGTGGACGCTGTTCATTTATTTAACACACGCACACACATATACATATATGAACTGATCTGGTGTAAATGCCCGCCAGTGCAGTTATGTGCCTTTGTCGACTCCCGCTACAAAGCGCATCCGCATGCGAGGATTTTGCATAAGTCATAAATATTTACTCTCTCGCATGCATATGCAAATGAAAAAGGTAAATTACAGACATGTGAATGCAAAAAAAGTGTGAATATTTATTAACTGCATGCAGAATTATAGTGACGGCAACAATTTTTTAATCAGGCGACAGCTGCAAGCTGTTTTCATTTAACCATTATTCAATGTCGTTTCATTTAAATAACAGGGTGACGCACTTCGTACACCGCTTTAACGGTTATGTTCGTGGAATTGGCACTTTAATTGACGTGGCTTTCAAAGAAGATATTGTGCGGCGCAAAAAACGGACTTTTCATTATATTAATATATGCGCGCCCACTTAAAAGGTAATGAAGTCGCCAACGTTATATGCCGCTCCTTTACCTACATACACTCAAGTAAATAAAAAATGCAGCTCTGTATATGGTATATGAAAAAAAGCTGTTATGTGTGGCCTTAGCTATGGTTTGCAGCATTGACGTCAGCAGCAGCAGCATAATAGCGCTGGCAGTTGCAACATCCGTCATTCGCAATTTGCATACCGTTATACTAGCAGTGTGCATAAATTCTATGGAACTCTGTTGGCGACTCAACGCGACTCAGCAGCATGTCTTAATTAATTAACGAACGAGTGCGCGTTCCACACGACATCTGATTTGACAAACTTGCAACATGTTGCTACAGCATGTATGGGTTTTCATAGAGTACATAGGTATCATAAGAGTACATACTCTTATGTGTTGCTGTCAGCTGTCAGCGAAAAGGATGAAGCCTTCAAAATACGTTGATAAAGTTGCAAAATCCAATTTGAGCGCAAAATATTATATATATTGATAGTGTTTTTTTTATATTTCTTTTGTATAATAGGGTAAAGCATCAAAAGTCGCGGTCTCTATTCCGCTAAACCTTACTTACTCCCAACTCATATCGCTCCCAAGGAACCACTGGATTAGGTATTACTTAATGGGAGAGAAAAAGACATTTAAGTATCTTCTATTGTACAGACTGACTGACTCCAAATCTATTGAAACTTTCTTAGTTTTGTTATAATTGGAGCTTGCTCTTCGTTGACAGCTTTCCATTCAACAGAGAACTGAAACATATGTATGTGTTGTCGAATTTTCCACCTTTACAATAACGCTGTGTGTAGATTTTAGTTTTTTCCCTTAGGTTTGAAAAAGTCTTCTATGGACTTTATACACGTCGGACAATACGTACTAACGTCATGATTAATTTGGAACATATTAGGTTCGGTGGAAATTCAGATGCCATGTGGTCTGTATATCCACGAGTGATTGTCTGGGAACAGACTGTGGCTTCATTGTCGTTTGGATGACGATTCTCATCGCTGTTGCCACAATGTAAGGCTCTTGGTTCTCTCTGTTTTTCTTCTGCCTTGTAGATGGCTCTTATAGCTGGTATATTCGCGCGATATCAATAGGCGGCGTGTTGTCTAGTAGTTGGTTCTGCAGCATGGTTTTATTAATCGATCAATTTGTATGGAAACTACATTTATGCTGTATTGACTCAATGAGGCAATACTTTTTCGGAGTATTTTTGACAACTGTTACTTGGTTTATTTCATAATAAACAGACTTATTTCCGGCAATCTTGGATTGGTTTTACACCACATTTTCTCCAGTGCATAAGCCAAGATAAGAGAGATAAAAAATGCCGTACGGTGTGCACTGAAGACGCTACTGTTGCTATAAAGCAGCGTATCGAAAAAGAACCGAATGAGTGTATACAATTCGTCAGTACAAAATCCAACTCGCACAAGAATTGAAGCCGAACGACCATCAAGCACGTCGCACATACGGTGAATGAGCCCAATATGAGATGGCCATTGGGATTTCCATAAGATAATTTTACTCAGCAATAAAGTTCACCTTTAGTTTGAATAGGTACGTTAGTATACCAAACTATCGTATATGTTGAGGCACCGTTGCATTCTTAAAAAATCAATGTTTACTGTGCTCTATGGGCAGACGAAATCATTGGTTCACATTTCTTTAAAAACGAAGCGTGTCGTAATGCTACAGTCGTACCTGAATTGGAGGTTGTTTGTGTGGAGGACTTTTGGTTTCAACAAGACGTCGCTACATGCCATGCCACCAAGAAGAAATTAATATATTGAAGGAAACTTTTGATGAGCATTATTTAGCGTCTTCAGCCTATGGCGTGTCATCACAGGTGGTACGATTTAACATTGATTTTATGAAGCCGCTTGCCTTCGCAGATAAGTCCGAAACGATTGTTGCCTTGGAAGAGAATATTCGGCCCGTATGAAAAAAGTGTTTGAAAGTTAGGCCACATGCCGCAGTGGTCACTTGCCTGAAATCACTTTCAGATGTCAAACCCTTATCCCTTTAATGAAGCTAAGTTCCTGGCCTTAACATTAAATTATATCTGTTTTATTTCTTCTTAAAATTTACATGTCTAAGGCAAGCACCCTTTGTTTCCTTGGAAAGAATATAAGATCCAGAAAGTAATAAAGGCACTATTTCACGATTTCCTCTTACGGGAGTGGCGTATAATATTTTACAGTCATGGTTATGTAACAGATGGTACAAGTCAAGTTTTAAAGTCGGATGAGAATTTTGAAATAAAAGTTTTTTATATTTCGAAGATTTGAGAATTTTTAATCTTCTTGACTGCAGGAAAGCTGAAGAACGAGGCACTAGGGAAACAATGGAACATCTCTTGTGTACTTGTTCCGCATTGACAAGTATTTGGAAGTTCCCCGCTATGAGATATTTAAAGAGGTGATCTTAGTGAGCCTAAAGAAAGTGATGAAATTTGTGTCCAGCGCTGGCATCCTAAGGTGAGACTGATATCGCTAAAAACCAAAATGTTTTCCCTTTTGGATTTGAAACAAATTTATAATAAAATATTATTGATATATTGATAACAATGCTTTCCGATTGTCAAGAAGTCATATAATGTATTATTACTGCCGATGAGTCTTGGAGCTATGCTTACGAACTGGAAACAGACGATAAATCGTCCAAATATTGTGTCAAAAGGGAGCCGAAGCCGAAAAACCACATGAAAGTAGGTAAGAAATAGTTTATGTTCATAGTTTTCTTCGATTTTCGAGGTGTGGCACAATTGTATTGGGTACATAGGGGATTCCTTTGATGGAGACGACATATATTTTGAAGACTAAATTCAGAATTTTAAAATTGTTAAAAAAGTCGTACTATTTTTTGCTCATAGTGGTATGATAATATCTTCAGAGTAGTTTGAAATTAATGCTCTCCTATCGGATTTATGTAGTTAATTACAAAGTCACAGAGTTATTTAGTTTTAGAGAATTTATATTTTATTTTCCTTGAGTGTGTATGAGTGTGCGGGACACTAAGCTTGTTGTGCTAATGAAATCTCTCCAGTTTTCTAATTAATGATCATTCCGAGTGTTTTAAATTCTGCAAACATTAAGATAATCAGCAAAAGCGAAAGATACATAAAACTTTTACTGCGAGTTTACGCATTTCATGAGATAAATACGCTTACACAAACACACGCAGGCACAAATACAAACACACAAAAAGATATATTTTCAACATTTACACATCTCTAATTTGACCGATGTTTTATGTCTGGTGGTAAAGTTTACAAGCGCAGTGCCGAAGGCGAGCGGTTACACACACACACATATACATGTACGCATACAAGCATTATGTGCATATTCGTATATGGCAGAGCTGTGGTCAATTAAAAATAAATGAAAATTGTTTGTGCTCGGGATAAAAATGTGCAAATCCATGACAGTTTGTCTATATCTCTGCCAAAGTTGTTGTGCACACACCCACACAAACATGTTTGCGGACGAATTAGTATGCGTGCGCGTTTAGCTTAGTGTCGCTAATGCTAGGACACATCATTAAAAACTGCCACATGCTGCTGCTGACAGATGTCAGCGCAGTTGGACCAACTAAATTATGGCATAAAGTGCGGATAATTACGGGCAGCGATAATTCGGTCAAAAGCGGATGAACATTGCTCGTTAATTATATGCGAGTGCGTGTGTACCCAGTAAATATTTGGGCATCTAGTGGTTATTTTGAGATAATGAACCATAAACTTGATTTATAAATTATAATTAAGGTAAAGATATTATATAATCGCTGATATAATGATTTTTCTTTGAAGTTTTCTTATAACAGAAGAAGATATTTTTATTTTCATGGAAAAAAAAGTAATAAGAAATGAAAGAAACACAGACTAGACTGGTTTTGGTAAGCTTATAATGCAAAGCATTTTTGAGCACCGTTGCCAGCTGCAAATTTTTTTTTTATTACATTAAACTCTGAAATAAATAAATTTGTTTATTTATATGAATAAATGATATTTAAGGCTAAAAAGGAAAAGGAAAGAATTTTCAGGAATGTTGCCACCTTTTTGTGATAAAAATTAAGTTACTTTAATAGCTATACTTACAGTAAAATTATCAAAATAATTTTTATTATTTTAATGTTGTAATATTTTTGAACAGAGCTGCCACCTGTTTGAAAAATTGTGTGAAATTTATTTATAAAATAAATAAAGTTTAAATAGTGGTATCAACTTAATGGCATTTTGTGAAATCACTTGTAAAAATATTACATTATCATTTCATGTCATACTTTCCAAAGAGATCAATAAGATTTTCACTCTTCGCTCGCTTAATTTTTTCTATTTCTGTATCTATATGTATCCTCTGAAAAGGGAAGCGAGATACATTTGCAGACAAAACAGGGGACCGGCAACCGTGAGTACGACGAGCTTGACAATCTGCCGACAGAGGTAATGCTCGAAAATTCAAAAAAAAGATGCGGCGATTAACAGAAGGCTTCAAGACCGAAGCATACTCTTATTGAGCCTCCAGAGATGATCTTGACCTGAGGCCCAGAGCATACCAAAATTATGGAGAGAACGTGGGATTAGCCTCTTCGACATCGTCGATGATATTAATATCATTGGCCTCAGCAACGTCGTCGTTAGTACTACCTTCTCCAGACTTGATAAGGAAGCGAAGCAAATGGGTCTGGTTGTGAACGAAGGGAAGACGCACTATCTCCCGTCATTAATAAAACAGTCGTCGCATTCGCTTGGCTCCCACGTCACTGTTGACAGTCATAACTTTGAAGTCATACATTTGATCCAGCATTAACACCAATAAGAATGTTAGCCTCATAATCCAACGCAGAATAACTCCTGCGAACAGGTGACACTTCGAACTGAGTAAGCAATTGAGAAGTAAAGTCCTCTCTCGACGAATAAAAACCAAACTCTATAAGTCACTCATTATTCTCGTACTGCTATATGGTGCAGAGGCATTATGAGTTTTCGAGATAAAGGTTCTGTGGAAGATTTGTTGTCCTTTGTGCATTGATCACGGTGAATAAATCATTCGATAAAACGATGAGCTCTATGAGATATACGACGACCTTGACATAGTTATTTCAGCAAATCAAAAACAGCGGCTACGTGGATAGGTGATATGGCCCGAATGGACAAAAGCACTCCAGCTCAGAAAGTTTTCGATGCAGTAAATGCCAAAGAAGTTCTTTCGAATGATAATAAACATTACCCATCAGATTTGAAGTTTCAGTGCTTGTTTTTTTTTTTTTGAAGCTGGGAACCTCGAAATGGATCACATTTCTTTTATTACAGAACACTACTTAATTACCAACATGTGATATAATTTAGCTCAAATGCTTGTTGGGAAGTGTTCACAAACACTCAAACCCACATAAAAATAAATGCTAATGTGCCAAATTGCGTATGACATACCAAATTACAGTTTTTCTATGCTATCACAACGTTTTTGTTGCAAAATGTATGTAAAACATACTGAAACTCTATTAAAGCGAATGAGTGCAGAAAAAACGTATAACGAACATATAATTTTTAATGCCACATGGTTTTAATGGGCAACCACAAAACGACCAACAGCGTTAATGATTATGAAAATAAATTATTTGCGTCAATTTGAAACTACCAACTAATGGCCTTAGGGCGTCTGCCGTTAAGTATTTTCCATTAAAAAGCGCATTAAATAATTTAAGTCGACAAAGAAATTATATATTCATGGTAAAGTGGAAGTTTTTATAGGATACAATGTAAAGGAAACGGTCATTTTGAAACAAAAATGTAAAAATATATTCAATAACGAAGAGTTTTCGGCAAAATTCAATTTAAAAATTCTTCAGAAATTCGGGAAGCAGCTCGAACAAATATTTTTAAGTTGTAAGTGAATTTTGTTGTTGTAGAAATATGCTTGAAACGTTCGATACGAGTATTTTTTTGAGTAAAGTATAAAATTTTTGAATGAAATTTTATTAAAATATTTTCTTTTTTTCATTTTTAATGTATGTTCTATTTATTTAATATCTTATAAGATATTACTGATTAATTATATTTTCAATTAATATAGAAAATTAGCAACGAAAAAATCATACTAAAAAATATGTAAAATAAATTCCTAAAAAATCCTTAAAATCACAATCTTAGTTCATATTTTTGCCTACAGCAATCATCAAGTTTAATGAATATTCCTTGTTTTAGCAACACATCTTTAACTACAGTTACAACGAAACAATATCTTCAGCTCTCACGCTCACTTCAATTCAGTGTCAAGGGCAGTGCGGCAATGAGTCCCTGGCGTTGTCCAGACAACCTTCTAACCTGGCAAATGAAGACAAGTAACGGCATTTGAAGTTTCCGCTCTTCGTGTAGGCTTCCTCTTATGTCTCATCGCACATACATACATACACACATATATATATATAAATATATAACTACATATATATAATATACATATGTACATATGATATGTACGTACCTCGCCTTCTGTACTGGAAATACTTTGTCTAAAAATCGAATAATTCGCCGGCTAAGTCGCTTAAGGATGCCTGGCAGCAGCTTGTCCTGAGACAGCTTAGTTGTAAATATGCCATCATCAGAGTAACGATTGCCGCACGCACGTTGCCTCGTCTGACTGCTTTGCGCGTTAAGTATAAAAGTTTTAATGGCTGTTGTGCCGCGTATTGTCATGCTAACATACAAAGACACCCCACTCACCTACACAAAACACACATACACACCCCCATACACTTAGATGGCGCATATTAAACGATAAATCGCTGCTGGCCCAGTCCCTATTGGCACAGGCGAACGCAGTTGCTGTAATTGTTGTGGGGATTAGGTGGAATGCTGATACGTATATATGTATATGTGTGTGTGTGTTTCTGCGCAGTATTGACTCTGGATGAGATTATTGTGTGAAACTTTTTAATTTGTTCATGAGTCTTACAAAATGAATTATCAGTGCCTCAAGTTGGTAGAGTTTGTGCTGAAGGCAATGCTATTGCACTGTGTGTTGAGTTTATGGAAATTGTAAAATTGTTAAGCAAAACAACTGAAATAATAATGGAAAAATGTAAAATAGTTATAAAATTTATAAATTTTATTAAATTTTTTTTTAAAATAAAGTGTGGTTTCTTTTTATAAAAAAAAAATTAATTAAACTTTTCTAAAGTTGATGAAATTTTTAAACAATGAAATTAAACTGATGATAAAATTAACAAAAAAAGATATAATTAAAAAAAAATATTTGTTTTGATTTGTTGCACAGTGGGTTGAGTTTATGAAAATTGCGAAAGTCTTAATACATAAAATATATGCATTTTTTATGCATTATGAAAAAAATCATATTATATTAAAATTTTTATAAATAAAATTGTATAAAAAACCAATTAAAAAAAAATTATTTTGAGTTCTTGCACAGTGGGTTAAGTGTATGAAGTTTTTTTTTTATAAAAAAATAGAAAAATATAAATTTTGTTATTTAAAAACAATTATTTTGAGTTGTTGCACAGTGGGTCGAGTGCATGAAAATTGCGGCATTTATAATACATAAAATATTAAGAAATAGTATAAAAATAATTCTTTCTGCATTATGTAAAAAATTTTATTATATTTTTTATAAAAAAAATTGAGTGAAAAATAGTTGTTAAAAAAAAATTTATAAAAAAATATTTATACAAAAATTGGGTGAAAAATAGTTGTTAAAAAAAAATTTATAAAAAAAATTAGTTTGAAAAAATTAATTTTTTTTTCTTTGCACAGTGGGTTGAATGTATGAAATTTTATATAAAATAAATTGGAAAAATATAATTTTGCCATGATTAAAAAAATTAAATAATTAAATTTTGATGCACAGTGGGTTGAGTGTATGAAAATTGCGAAATTTTTAAAACATAAAATATAAAATAGTGTAAATATTTTTTTCTGAAGTATAAATAAAATAACATATTAAATTTTTATAATTAAAATTTTCTAAAAAAATAATTAAAATAAAAAAATAGAAAAATATAAGTTTGCTATAATTTAAAAAAATATATATTTAGTTTGAGTTGTTGCACAGTGGGTTGAGTGCATAAAAATTGCGAAATTTTTAGTACTTAAAATATTGGAAAATTGCATAAAAATATTTTTGTGCGAATAATGAATAAAAGGATTTAATAAATAAAATTATATAAAAAAAAAAAATAATTTTTATAAAAAAAGTGAAAAAAATTAAATTTGTTTGTTTATTTGTTTTCTGTATTTTGAATAAAATGATATTGTATAATAATATTAAAATATATTTTTAAGTAAAATTAAATTTTAATAAAAACACTAAAAGACTGTACGATTCTACAAAAAGAGAATAATTTTTGCATACAAAATTTTCAAAGATGAAATAGATATTAGTTATAAATATTTTGCCCGTGTTGTGGTGAATACTGAACCCAACGCACTATAAACCCTAAAGAAACTTATTTATTAAAAAAAATTTTGTAAAATCCATAAACTAAACTTCTTCTTGTTACAAACAAAATTTACCACATTTTTGAAGCATTTCATTCCACTGTGCATCGCAACTTCGTCGACCTTGCTGCCGAAAGTGTTGCTACAGTTGACAGACATACACACTTAGCAGCTGAAATCAGCCAGCTTAACGTGTTGCATGCAATGTGTGCGCCAACGCGTTATTGCCTCGCTTCCGAAAGCTCATTAAATTGTCTTTAAATTCAATTTAAACTTTCTACCAAGAGCAATAGATTAGAGCGGAGCATAACTGCCGCTCAGCCGACGACTACAGCGGCAACACAACACAGTTGCGCACGTTGCCAAGAATTCGCAAGACAAATGTCGCGCAAAACATTACACAAGTCAATGATTTTCTAAAAAACTTACAATTAAACGGATTTCACGCTTGAACTCATCGCATGAATGACGACAAGCAAATGCTCTTGCACCCTGCCACTCACGACTAAGCGCAGTTTGTTGCTTTGGCTGTTTTCTAAGCAGCACTCATCATGCCACTTCATATGTATCAAGTGCGAAGCTGCATGCCACATGAAAGAAAATTGGTCGTATATTAAAAGACGGCCGTAAATCTTAGTGCGACTGAAGCGTGCAGTTCAACCCATAAAGTCGCCAAGTCGCCAAGTCACTGAGTCGCCAAGTCTTTGTCGTGTTTTGCAAGAGAGCGGGGCGTGACCAGAGGCGGCAATTGAGGTGTCGAGCTAAGCGCTGATAATCTTCAAGCACTCGACAGTAAAATGACTAACTCATTAACACAAATAGCAGGTAATACCCCGCCGTTGAGGTGTGGCATGTGCAATTGGATATAAGCGGGTTAATTAATGTGTGCGTAAATAATATTTGATATGAGGAGCGTAGTATTTAGTTGAACAGTTAGTTATAATCTATGTACGTATTGGAAGGAGAGGGCTTGCAGGAATTATAAGGTCGGATTGTTGTTCTTTTGTGTGAAGATGTTGTTAATACCATTAATCTGATTATTGATTGATCACTTATGTAATCTATCATCAGAACAAGGGACTCGTTCGCAGATTTTAAGGAAACGAGATTTCTTCACTTTCGATACTTCTATATCTATCGACAAAAATTGGTTAAACGGTTTTTAACTTGGTCATAAATTAGATTTTGAAAAAATTCAGCCACGTGCACCGAAAATGGTTTCCACGGGTATGGCGTGATAAAAAGTAAGGTCTTGAGCTGATATAGTAGATGTCTGAAAATACTGTGAAATATTGGACATGAGAAGGGTGTTGGTGCAGTGGGTGCTGCGTTTGTTTACTCCGGGAAATAAGGACAGTGTTGTTCTTGCAGGAACTGCTTGGAGATGAGTTCATTAGGCCCCTTAACTGAGAGTATACGGGTCTCACTATGCAGGTGTTCGGTAGGAGATATCAAGAGACATTCTGTCGTAGTTCGAAGTGCAGCATTCTGAAAAGTGGAGCTTCCTCGTCTGAGTTTCACAGCATCCAGGCGACCATATTGGTGCGGCGTAGTTAAGTACCAGCCGGCCGATTGACTTGTAAGTTGCCAACAACGTTTCTTTGTCCTTTCCCCATGTGCCGACGGCTAGTGACTTGAAAATTTGTATGTGGCTCTGTACTTTGGCGATAATCGTGGTTGTTTGAGGAGTGAAGGAGCACAGACTGTCAACAGTCACAACTAAAATTTCAGGATTATTGATAGTCGGAATCTTGACACCATCGACTGCAATATTAAGATCAAGTCTGTACTCCTTCGTCCAGTTTGTAAATATGGTCGCTGTGGATTTAGTGGAGGAGAGTGTTAAATTCCGTGCAGTGAGGAAGCGAGAAAGGTTGGAGGGATAGCTGTTTACCATTGAACACACGCTCGAGGTCAATATCGTGTAATCATCAGCGTATGGGGTTATAGAAACTCCCTCTGCTGGTTTTGAGAGTTTCGAGATATAGAAATTAAACAATAGCGGGGAGAGAACACCACCCTGCGGAATCTTCTTCTTAATATCTCGAGATAGTATGGATGATTGACGATAGCTCAGGTAGTTCATGATCCACGTCTTCAGTCATGGAGGGATCGTACTTTTGTCGATGTCGTCTAGTTGTGTGACGGAGAGGCTTTTGACAAATCCAACGCTAAGAGGATCATTCTCTCTATCGTCTCTATCTGGACGTTTATGACGCTAAGTGTGTTAAGAAGTCATGCTGGTGGTTTACTAGGCTCTAGTGGTGTGTGAAGTTCGGGAGTAGCAAGGCATCAATTGTCTTCATTCCTGGGGAGAGGAGAGTTATTGAACGATAGGTCTCCCCTTCCCAGGTTTCAGTAGTGGGACCACTATTCCGACTTTCCACGTTGAGAATTTTGGAAAGGTAACTTAGTCCCGTCGAGTCTAGATGTTTTAGCATCAGCATGTTGAATCCAAGAGGGTCAAAGAATTTGAACGATTTCACATTTTTGACGAGAATGACACTTAAGCCACAATCCGACGAAGTTGGGATTGTTTGTGACCGTAGACGAATCATGAGTAAAGTAGTATAAACCAAAGACAAAAGAATAGCCGAACATACACTGAAGAAGGAGAAGACTGTTCCATCTTTTCGACATTGCCGTTGTGTATTATCTAAAAGCTTAAAATATTGTAATTTCGGTAAACGATTGCTTTTAACTAAAGTCTTGCCAATTGATTGACATCCCAATTAGAGCATTAGTTCGCGCTTGGACTTGGTCTTGGCACTTTCACAAAAGAATTTGAATAAAATGTAGTCAAGTGAAAGAACGCTTTTCAATAAGAAATTAAATTTTTAGTTTCCAATGTAAATTCAAAGCAACACCTTTCTAGAGCCTTCTATGGCTGTGAGTTCGCCCTCAAGCTAAATAGACAATTATTACGGACCAATATTTAGACCAAATATAAAAGCGTTTGCCGGCGTTGCTGTAATTAACACCCGCTCAATGACACACATCCACGTACCAAACTTTTTCAGATGGCAGCGCGGAAACTTTTGCAACTAATTCATTTTGGTGGCACTTCTTTTGGCTGCCGAGAATTCTTCATTAAAATTTTAGCAATTTTATTTGTCAACAGTAATGCGAAATGAATTTATAAATTCTAATTAAAACTTTCGTAGGCGAAAATTGTAACGCCATGGCGTATACTTAACGGCGAATGCAATTATTAGAAGACCAAGTTTCACACCTGTCAACTGCAGGCGCTTAGCACTTGTCTATTTTAGTTAGTTTGGCAGCGCTTTTTTGCGTTATTTTATTGGAAGTGCCTGCGGCTTAAAAAGTTTATTTACTTGCAGCTTTACGGTGGATAATAAATAGTTTATTGTGGAGAGCGTGGCTGTGGATACTCGTATATGAGAGTAAGAGTAAGATATTTGAGCAAGTGTATTAACGAAATTTCGAAGGCGGATAATTATTGAGCTTTTGCGGATTCGAAATGGGTACCAAAAACTAAGTTGGACAATATTTTAGTATTTTTATACCATTTCAAAATGTTACTACAGAGTATTATAGTTTTGTTCAACTAACGATTGAATGTGTCACCCAAAATTAATCTAAATATATGTATAGAGGGTTATACATGGGGCAGAAGAAAAAGTCTTTTCGCATTTTTAATCGAACTTCAAGTTATTTTTATACCCTGAACAGGGTATATTAAGTTTGTCACGAAGTTTGTAACACCCAGAAGGAAGCGTCGGAGACCCTATAAAGTATATATATAAATGATCAGTATGTTGAGCTGAGTCGATTTAGCCATGTCCGTCTGTCTGTCCATCTGTCTGTATATATACGAACTAGTCCCTCAGTTTTTAAGATATCGTTTTGAAATTTTGCAAACGTCATTTTCTCTTCAAGAAGCTGCTCATTTGTCGGAACTGCCGATATCGGACCACTATAGCATATAGCTGCCATACAAACTGAACGATCGGAATCAAGTTTTTGTATGGAAAACTTTTGCATTTGACAATGTATCTTCACAAAAGTTGGCACAGGTCATTTTCTAGGGCAACAATGTAATTTTCGAAAAAAATTTTCAGATCGGCTTACTATAGCATATAGCTGCCATACAAACTGAACGATCGGAATCAAGTTTTTGTATGGAAAACTTTTGCATTTGACAAGATATATTCACGAAATTTGGTATAGATTATTTTCTAAAGCAACAATGCAATTTCTCAAGAAATTGTTTAGATCGGTTCACTATAGCATATAGCTGCCATACAAACTGAACGATCGGAATCAAGTTCTGGTATGGAGAACTTTCACATTTGACGTGGTATCTTAAGGAAATTTGACATGGATTACTGCTTAAGGTAAGAAATGCATCTGTGAAGGTTATATTATTTTCCGTGCAGCCGAAGTTAACGTTTTTTCTTGATTTGGTTAAACAAAGCTTAAAATCTCACCTTTCTAACATTACATGGCACGACAGATTTCTGACTGGTAGTACTGGAGATATACGACTGCAATGTCATCTATTGACAAAATACGAAATTACTTTTTCGACTACCAATATCATTTGTAACACTCCAAATGAACATGTTGCGTAAGCCGTTAAAATTATTCCGCAGACCATATGTTGAGCGCCCCCCAATTCAATCAATTTAAACTTTAACTTGCAACTTCAACCTGTTCAGCCATAAAACGTTCAAGTTGAGTTGATTTTATACGCTTGTAAATATTCGCATATCTAGCGCTTCGCATGGTTGACAGCGCACATGGCCGTTGCACATTTCAGATTAAAAAAAGAAGGGAATGCCAGTCTACCTTGACGCTAGCGAAAGGCGGTGCAGCTGCAGCTACTTGGAAATTTTAAGCTCATGTTCGGGCTATAAAGACGAGAAGTTTATGCGTTCCGGCAGCGTTATAACTGCAGCACAGCACAGGTTTCGCCTTTTGCAAGGTTGCATTGCTGATTGCCTGGCGCTGTGACCTGCACTTTCTTCGGCTCCTCCTTGCGCGGCAGTCACCGGCTGACCTGGGCGCATGTTGCTGGGCGATATATTGCACTTTGCCTGTGAGCTTCCTTCCGACAATGTTTGCAATAATTTTCTAGCTTTATTTCTATTACGCTCATTGTGCGGCGGAGAGTGCTCAGGGCTAGGAGTTGCTTTGCTTTGCTTGCAAAACTATGTAACGCTTACGATTTTGCTTGCCTTGCTTATTTGCAGGTGACTAGTTGAGCCATTTCATTCATTCATTTTGCAGTTTATGCGTTTTTGGGATGAGGTTGGGAATCCGTACGATTTTAGACAAGGGAAGTAAAGTGCTGAAGTGGTTTATCTAATAACAAATGAAATATTTTGGCAAATAATCAGCTTTTTATTGCGTGAAAATTCTACAAAAATTTATTATTTTTTAATTGTGGATCTAATATAATATATTTAATATAAAAATTTAAATTTAAAAGAGTACTACGGCAACTTTTGCTTAATCGAATTTGCGCAGTTCTATTAGTGTTTTAGATAAGGAGTGATTTATGCTCACCACAATGCCTCAGCGTTGATATTAATAAAATCAAGGCCTTTCCGAATGCGTATGTTTCTAATTATAAATATGTAATAAAATATTCAAAAATATAAAATTAATAAAATATACAAAAAATCTTTGTGGCAGCGGTGGGACTCGAACCCACGCCCCCGAAGAGACTGGTGCCTTAAACCAGCGCCTTAGACCGCTCGGCCACGCTACCCACATCACATAGCTACGTCCAAGCACCAAGCGGTGGGATTATGAGTTTTTTGTTCTTGAATATAAATATGCATTTATTTAGCGATTTAATTTACTTACACAAACTAATTAATACTCATATCACGAAGAATTAAGCGATTATATATTGCATATGTAAATATTTATAAATACATACAAATGTACAAAAGAATGTACATAAAGACCTTTCGATTTAAATTGTTGGGAAGGTAAATTTTAAATAGTTTTTGTAATATCTATTTAATTATAAAGATTTATAAGATATTTTAATTATTTTAATAAAAATGAATGCAATTTTTTAGAAGCGAATTTTACATGGGAAAGCCAATGACTGGCTCGGCCTAACTATTTAAGAGGAGACTGATAGTAGAACCATCGAAGGTTAGTAGAATATTGATATTACAAATTTGTTGTAGATAATTTTTTTTAAATATTTCACGTTTTATTGCTTACCAAACATTATTGTGTAAAAAAGTTTTACGCCTGGCTTCTGCCACAGTTATTCCCTGTCATTTCTCATGAGGAGAAAGTTCATCCGGTTCTTCGTCGTTATTGACCACCATAGTGCCTACGTATTCAATATTGTTAGAAGTAGCTCATAAGTTGTTATGAAATATACAACGAACAATGATCCAGTTGGAACATAGAATATGACTTCCTACTTTCTGAATACGTATTTTTAATTTTTTAAGACTACCAAAGTGCTTTTTTTTATAATCCCAAGGCAATATTGAATACTCACCCACAAGTTGAAAGCCTTGCGCTTTGAAAAATTCATATGTTGTGTACTCGATAGGAATGGCGTAATACGAGTGGTTAAGAGGTTAGCAGAACCTCATGCTAGCCATTGAGTAGAAGAAAAAAGTTAATATTCTTGAGTGGAGAGAGCACTAGAACGAAACTACATGGCGAATCCTTAACTGTTAATCGCATACAACTTGTGCCTTTATGGAATAGATTCGGCTTTTTGTAAAAAAAGGCTGAATGATTTACAATTGCTTCTTCTGGTGCTTCTGCAAGTTTCAATTCAGTACCATCAGTATACCCTATGAAATGCGGCATTTTATTGTGTGTTTTTTAACGATACCTTGCCTTCGCATCAGGCCAAGTGATATATTTATATTATATTTAGATTTTAACTCCGTAAAAAACGAAAATACTCGCTTTGAGATCTTGTAAAGCGGTTCAACATTTTCTATTTCAGACAGTTTAGCTACTTACCGAGTCGCCGCATTTTCATGCGATGAACCGAAACATACTGTTTAACTGTAGATCTGCCGAAACGCGCAATCCATGTTGTTAAACCATACCCTATCTTTGATCACGGACAATAGCAACGTAAATTTATTTCTACAGACTCGGAACATCTGCTGCAAACATCCTTCGTTTAACTGGCCAAGAACATTAGACCTTCATTCCAAACACTCAGACACATTTATAAGGATTAACAATATATTTTTATACTTATAAATAGACGGCGTGCGTTTCGAACGAACTAATGTTCGTGTTAATTTGCTGACGGAATGGGAGGGAGCTGTGATCACTTCATCAATTACCTCTATTTCTTTTTTCCAAGCATCCAGTGCGGTGAGTTTTGTTGCGTCATCGTGGTGCTGTTCTTGTGTGGGTGCTTATATGTGGTGCTCGTGGGTATGTCTGATGTGGATGCTAAGTGATGTCATTGTGAGGTGTGGTCAAGTTGCGTGTCAGTGTTGTGAGTTGGAGTTGATTTGGTATATTAGGAATGGGGAAATGATACTCATTTAGACTTTTGTGTAAAAAGTAAAGTAAAAAAGTATTAAACATTCTGTCCATTAGTACTTACATAGGTAAGGAAAAACTCTATTATATCCACATAAGAATTTCAAGTCAGGTAGATTTCTTCCATATTTCGAATGTTTTGAAAATAAATTAAAAATTTTTCAACGAAATCTAGAAGTTGACGCGTCAAATAGTTTTCAGATATGAAAATATTTATAAGAATTATTTAACTTAGTGTAATCAGCTTTCAAAACTTTAAATGTTTATTCTCGAAACGCAGTTTGCAGAGCCTGAGAGGAAATCTTCTACAAAGCCGATGGACTGATCGACTGGAAAACGTTACGCCACATTCTCAAATATATTTGTTAGGATAACAATTTCGATGTTAAAAGCCACTCTGAAATTTGTTCATCAAAATCGACAACCAACATTTTGTCAAGAGTCAAAGTTTTGATTAGTCCTTCGTTAATAACCGGTATTTACTTATTGCTATACTAATTGTTTATTGAACTTTCAAAAATTTTAAGCAAAAAAATTTCCTCATCATCGGTTATCATTTTTTGCAGGACCTTCTGGAGATCAGACCGTAGGAAAATGATTGCTGGAAAGAAATTTTTCGACAATGAACGCGTAACCGAGAATTATTTTGCAACAAATGCTTCTTACATTACAAAATTTTATCGAAAAGTAACGATTAATTAGAAAGTGAACACTAAGAATGTGTTGGCTTAGTAAAAAATATCAATCGACTTAAGCGACTCTCAAATATAACTATATAAATGGACATGCATTCTCGCATATTTATTGATATTTTAGGCTAATATTTGTATATGTATTGACATTCTAATATAGCAATCGTAAACACGAACGCGCAACAAATCATTCAATCCATTTAAATGATAAAATTTAAAGCATGAGCCATTAGACATCGCCAAGTGGCAGCGTGCTATAATTTATTGTGGTCAAGCACTGACAGGGTCGCGGCTTGATGGCGCAGCAAGCCAACATTATTAAAATTCATGTGAAAGAAAGGATGCTAACTAAAAGCTGATAGCTCGAGGAAATTACTGTCATAAATATCGCGCGAATCTACGTGGATATAGAACGCGTACAAAGCGGCAAGCGGACAAAGCCATCAAGTGAAGCGAAGCGATTGGGATGAGGAAATAAAGAAAAACCATAAAAAGGGTTAGATGGCTGGAATTAAATACATTTATTTTTGTAGCCAGTTATAAGTACGGAGTTATGCGCTTACCTTCATGAGGCCATGATTTTAATGGAAAGTAAAGCGATCTCATTTACGTCACAGATGTTTTTGGTTCAAAGTGATAAAAATTATATTTAGGACACGCACATGAAAGTCAAACTTTATGCGCGCTAACCAACTTTTTTTTACCATAATTTGCCATACCTACACACCTATAGGTGCATACAAATATTTCTTTGACCCAACAAACGCAGCGTGCGTCCATCACAGCGTGTTTTTGCTGTTGCTGTACATGTGTCCACATTAAATGTTTATATACCCGAGAAATGTCATCAACAGAGCGTCAACGAAATGACACACCACACCCAATCATATATACATACTGGCACATAAAATAAATACAGAAAGTGTGTGGCATGCAGCACATAAAGTTTGCGATCAAATACTCGTATGCCCGCAACCTCCATCAACTGGCGGCGTCAGCACCGCTGGCCATTGGTTGCATGGCCGCAGAAATGTTGAAAATCACAGGAATAAACCTATTAAATTTTATATTTAATATGATTGCCTCTTAAAAAATGTGGCGCGCTGCCGCTTAGGGACGCCATTGTGCAGTTGCCATACCGTTCGTTGTCCGTGGACCCTCATTTCCTGTGCGCCATTGTTGTGTGCGCTTCCCGGACGCTCTTGTTTTCAGTTATATGCACACATTGAAGTGTGTATGTATGTATAAAAATGCGTTTAATATTATATTTCTCGTGCAATAAATTTGTAAAAAACGCACACTTACATGCAAGTGGCATATCTGTGTATGTGTGAGGTTATGTGTGCGTTAGTGTTGGTATATAAAATATTTCATGAAATGCTGAGGGCTTGATGACGTTTAGCAAATTTAAGTTTAGGGTGCTGTGTTGAAAAAAAACATTGCAGTATTCATAGTGGATTCGATTTTTGATTTTAAAGGCAGTCGGAAATTAGCCTTTTTGATTAACGGAGAAATGTAAAAATTAAGTGGTGGAGTGATTACGAACCCTGAAAAGTTTCAAAATATGCCTAAAATATGATACAATTCTTATGACAGGTGATCCAAGAAGAGGTACTTTTTTCAATAGCCTTTTTCCTCTCATATTATTTTTGTTCAATATTGTTTGTCATTTCATCATTGACAGACTTACGCCTGAACAACTCTTTACGAAAATTCACGTTCTGTAAAAAATGTGTTTCGCACACTTCGCTCTACTTATGGTCAAGATAATCGGCCTTCTGAGCGTACTATTCGCAAAATGATTACCCATCTTGAGATCCAGCATTCATTATTGGATAATATTAGAACGAATAGATCACTTACAATACGCAGTGAAGAAAATATTGCAGCCCTAGCTGAGAGTGTACACGGAGACCTTTAAGAGTCAATTCGGCGCCGTATGTATCAACTCGCACAGAGATATGGAACGATTTACGTCAAGTCTTTAAATTGGAAGCATACAAAATAAAGCTGTTGCTAGAACTGAAGCAGCTTGACTTTCCCAAGGAACATTGCTTCGTTTTATGGGCTTCCAAGAAGATCCGACGTTTTGGAGCCAAATTTTGTTCAGTGATGAGGCCTATTTCTCGTTCAATGAGTATGAAAACAAGCAAAATTTCCGCACGTGGGACAAAAAGTAACCTGAAGAGAAAAGAAGACTTGCCATTTCATCCAGAAAAACACGGTTTGGTTTGGTTTGTGAGCCAGCGGAATCATCATTTCTTCAAAAAAGATACCGGTGAGAACGTAACCGTCAATGGCGACCATTATCACGCCATGATAACCTATTTGATGCTTGAGATTAAAGCTCGTGATCTCGGTGACATCTGGTTTCAACAAGACGGCGCCACTTCCCACACATCCCATCAATCGATGGATTTATTGGGAGAAACCTTTGGTGAGTAGATAATTTCACGATTTGTGCCGGTCGATTGGATGCCAAAATCACACCGTTAGACTTTTTCCTGTGGGTATATGCAAAAGACTGGCGTGCTGTTCTTAACTCGGCTATAATCGCGTTAGCGGTGTCTACGCCAGTAAAGAAGTAGATATGCAAAAGTCTAAAGTCTCTGTGGACAATCTAGCTTCGATTTAGGCCTTGGAGCAAAACATCATGCGAGTCATTCGCTAATGACCAGTCGAAATGACATCTATATTGATGGCTCGAAAATGGACGATGGAGTTGGTGCGGGAATATACTGTCCGAGGTTAGGCATAGGGCAACCTTTTACGTTGCCGGACCACTGCAGTATATTTCAAGCAGAGGACTTTGCTATTGCGAAAGCAGCGGAGCTGGTCTCTACTGTACCTGTAGGCAATTCCAGAGTCAACATCTACGTAGACAGCCAAGTTGCAATCAGGGCATATCACGTTTCAGCCGGAAATGTCTTGGGAAGCAGGGTAGCAGTAGAAAGTGTTGCTAGAAGTAAGCAACTTCCCTTCTACTGGGTATCAGGCCACAAAGACATCGAGAGCAATGAAATAGTAAGCGAGATTGCCAAGAATGGCTTGCAGCCAAAAACGTGATAAACATTGTGAAACCTATGGATAGTCCATACGACGATCTCAATAGAAGTTTGGTAAAGAAAATCAAAACCTGATGGAATAAGCTACCTGGGTGGAAGACTGCAAGAGTCATGTGCAAAACGGTTGACCGGAAGTACACAATATTTCTATTGGCACTCGATAGGAGAAACTGCAGAAAAATGATCGGGATACTAACTGGTTACTGTCTGGTAACGGCGCACTCTCGCAGAATGGGGCTGAAAGATCGTGAAGATTGCAGGAACTGTTTAGAGTAGGGCACCAGGGAAACAGTGGAGCATCTTTTATGCACTTGTCTCGCATTGGCAAGACTGCGCTGTAAGCATCTGGGTTCCCCACGATATGATACACTGGAGGTGGTATCGATAGTGAGGCCGCAGAGTCTGTTAAAATTCGCGTCAAGCGCAGGCATTCTAAACGATAATTACTCCTTTTGGTTTTAGAAAGTGCACTCCATCTCATATCGCAAAAGACCACGCTGGTCTTGGTCTGGACACTGCGCGGCTTATTGGCCTACCAGATTAACCTAACTTAACCTAACCTAACCTAATCTACATTATGGTTTTTTCTTTCTCCTGTAAACTTATTAAACGAGGTTTTACTTTATTTTGCATTTTAGATGAAGATTGAATAAGGACCTTAGTTAACACAACAACTAACATAAGATGAATTACCTACTTTTTTGCTCTCATTTGCATATTAATACTTTTTATCATAACAAAAACACTCAAGTGATACCTTTAGAAGTTGTAGTTGCATTCATAAAGCTGCTCACAGCAAGATCACCTGAGGAGTAAGAACGCATAGCAACAACGATTATTTTACCTCTTGTAAAGGAGCTTAGTGGGGGTGGGGTGTAGTTGTAATGTAGGCGTGAAGCAATTAGCAATTAACATGAGAAATAAATAAGTGAAAAGTAACTTGTTCAGTTTTTAGCTTGTACATAGGTATACGAAGACAAAATAAGTTGGAGGATTTGTGGAACGCTTTACATTTAATTTTTCCTTACCCTGAATTTTTCCACTAAATTCCGGTGAAAGAAATAATGAAAGGAAAACATTGCTCTTAAAAGTCTTTGTTAAGTGAAACACCATTATATAAATTAAAACTTTTTAGCCATCTGTAGTAATTAATCTAGGTTGTTAAGCGCTAGAGACAATTAACAGATTGGCACAACATATTTAATGGCGTAATTAAAATTAAATCGCGCGAACATAAATTACTAAACAAACATACCAGCAAACACATATACCAAAATAAATAAGAAAGAAATATATTTACATGCTACATTTGTAATTTAATGTGATTTTGAGGTAGAATTCAGCAGCTAGAAGAAGCAAATGGAAGCAGCACGGAAATCACGTGGAAAATAAATTGAATGTCACAACAAAAACCCTCAACATTGCATAGAAATGAATTAGGGAAAACATTATAAAAGCAATAAAAGCAAGTGATTGGCAGCGTGTTGAGAATCAATTATTTTGTTACTTTGGCTATTTCAATATTCAAAGCCACTGTGATGCCCATTAGGGTGCCATTCGACGGTGTTGTGATCAAATACTTGCAGCGGCAACAGGAAAATAAGAAGTCACTTTACATAAAAATAACATTTGTACATACGTATGTATGTATATGTATTTGTTATATACATTTGAATAATATATACATATGCATGGCATTGAACATTAGATACACTATAAGCAGTCGATACTTGATATTGCTACAGAGAATCCGCGATGTCTGTGGCAAGGCAGCGTATAGCAGAAAGCAATAAACTGATGACAGCAAATAATTAATTTAATTGCGAGCAAATAACTATAATTGCCAACACGAGCAGGAAATTTTAATGTTGTCATAGAGGCACGTGTATAAATAGCAGAACGGAGTTGAAGGATATTCTATTTGCAGTGAAATTGTATTGGACATATTAATGACTTTTACTGCATGAATGTTCATTCCAGAGTATATAAAGGGATTTTCAATAGGGACTTTGTCTTCTGACATTTCTTTTCGGTGAGGTTTGCCTTTTCATCATTGAAAGATATACGGAAATGATTCGGAGTCAGTAGCTTCAACTTTAAGAGCGCTATGTTTAATTTATGGTCGTTATAATCGTCCTGTCAGGTCAACAATTGAACGTCTAGTGGAAAAATTTGAGTACACAGGTACAGTACCAAATGTTCCCGTGCCAATAAGAAAGGAGGCCCCGTAGTGTTAATAATATTGCTGCCGCTTGCTTGCGCTGGGCATCTCTGTGACGACCTTGTGGCGAATTTTGCGAAAGGATCTTGGCCTACATCCTTACAAAATCAAATTGACACAAGAATTGAAGCCGCTTGTCTAACAGAATCGTCGTATGTTAATGAATTGGGCTTGAAAATGATCCGGATTTTCATCGAAAATTCATCTTCAGCGATGAGGCTCATTACTGGCTGAATGGTTTCGTCAATAAGTAAAATATGCGTTATTGGTCAGGCAGAAATCCACACAAACTCCATGAGTTACCATTGCATACCAGAAAAGTTAAGGTTTGGTACGATTTATGGGTCGGCGGATCATTGGGCTATACTTCTTCCGTGACAATCCGACACGTTACTGTGAATGGGAATTGCTACCGCTCAATGATAACCGAATATTGTTGGGCCGAATTGTATAATATGGTCTTGGACAATATGTGGATGACGCCATAAGGTACACAGCTAATGACATAATCGATGAATTGAAAACGAAGTTTGGTGAACGTGTTCTCTCACGTCTATGGTCTATGCCAACAAGCCAGCGACGATTGACGAACTTCGTACCAATATCGAACATGAAATTGCAGCAGTATTGACTCCGTCCTTGACTTCGCATGACTATAATTTGACCTCGCTTTACTCCTAATTAGACCTCTTTTGACCTTAAGCTTAAGGTCGCTAGTGTCCTTGCATGACCTCGAGTGATTTTAGGTTTAGTACTTGGGACCTTGACCTTTAACACGACTGCTAGAGCTTGATTGATCTCTAGCCTGATTGGCATCCCTTAATCAAGATATTCTCACGAAATTTGGCACATATTACTTTTCAAGGCAACGCTGCAACATTCAGATTGTTCAGATTGGACCACTATAGCATAAAGTTGTCATAAAATCAACCAATCAAAATCAATATGGACAACTTTTCAAACAATTTTGGGCTTTAAAAATGCACCTGTGAGGGGTATTTTGGTTTCGGTCTGGTCGAAATTAATAATTCTTTGCGTTACCTGAAAGTTTCTGGCTATTGAAATATAGTTTTATGAAATTTTCTATAAATTTATATATAAAATCTAGCACTTTATAAGCAAACACATACATATGTATTTTCTGTTTAAGAACACTTGCGCTCTCTTTCTATTCTCTAAGCCCATCGCATTACACAGCATATACTCTCATTCTTCTTCCTCGCAGTGATTTGATCGTTTTCGAGTAATTATCTATGTAATGATGCCACGCCAGCCGCCAAGGAATTGTTGATTCATTTATGGCGCTTTGACGACTAGCGAGACTCATGATGTATTGTTGTAATCACCACAAAATAAGAACAGCCAACAAGCTTAAGCGCGCAAAGCTGTGCAATTAGCTTTGAAGTCAACAAAGCTAAAATACTGAAAGGCAAATTGCAAAACGCTAAGAGCAACAGGTTCTGTTGCCAGCCAACGGGCGGGACAATTGCCAGCAGTCATTGATGTGGTTGTTGTCAGTTGATGGTTGATGAGCGCTGACTGGCAACTGACGGCTGGTGGTAACCGCTGGCCCACAGTCAGCAGCGGCTGTCCCCGCCGCGGGTGACAGCGGCGAGTTGGACCAGGTGGGCACGATATTTGTGCGATTTTGGCTTGTTCTTTGTGTTGCTTTTGCTCAGTGTGAACTTGAATACTCAATCCATAAAAGCCGTGAAACACTTTTTGAAAAAATGAAATGCGCTTTTTTAGTTTCTGTGTGCAAAAAGGCTTTTGTTGCGCCTAAGTGATTGACAAGCGCGAGCCAGTGAAATTTTACCATCAACGCTTTTCGCGTTATTCCTCATTTGCTGCTGCGTATACCCTTTATATAGATATATAGAGTATATCATTGTAGTGTATAAAAACGTTGATTGTTGTATTGTAGATGTGGTGCTTGGTAGCCGAATTCCGCTTAAACTGTCACTAGCCATAATAATTACGCGAAATTCCACTGAAAAATGGCTTTGTCTCGCCAACTCATTTAGCAGATAAATTGCCTTTTCATTTTGGCCACCAAATTCACAACCGATGAGTTTAATTTGGCAATTTATTGGCCAACAAACGCAATGAAATGTTATTACAGGCGAAAATCGTGGCAATAACTCTTCTCGAGTGTGGTTATTAGAAGTAATCAAAGAGCATGAATGCCTCGGTATTGGAGCGTAATGAGACGCAAGCGTGGGTGTGTCGTTCCCATGGGAGCAGCCGTAAATCTAAAAGTACAGCGTGGTAGGTATGGTTGTGCAGGGGAATGTTGGAAAAGTCTTTGTTTACATTAGATCGGATTTCATAGTTGATAGCATCAAGTAATTGGCAAGGCAGTCAATGTTGCTGTCTTATTATATGTACTTAAGAGTGTGTGAGTGCTTTGTTTATGTACGAGTATGTTGTTGTATGTAAGTATGTTGTATATAAGTAGCAGTAAAGTTGTGTTAGTGAAATAGAAACATTTGAGTTTTGTTCTTTGTGATAAGTGAAGCATCTTGCAGTCCCTTTCAATGTAGCGGAAATTAATATTTTTAGAAATGCCTCTGGTAAAAGTTCTGAAATAATTGCAAATAATATTAAGCACAAGTTTTAAGAAAGTTTATTTTATAAAGTGAAATGACTTTCTAATGTGATAAAGGCTTCAAAGGTTACAATTACAACGTTTACTTTAGCATTAATTAGTATTTGTAAGCGCCCAAGGAAATGGGTTGAACAAAATTCTAAGAAAAGCAATCTACTTTCTTCTTGCAATATAGTTATGGATGTGTAACAAATTCTGCCAGGACAGTAAACTATAAGTATTGCCTGTAGATGAGCATGATTGTTGCATGAAAGTTTAATTTAGTTCATTTTAGTTCACATACAAATTTGCTTCAAAGTATAAAGTAGATTTTTGAAAATAATATCTTATGGAAAATTATTATATTTATATATTTCACATTAGAAATTCTAAACAAAATGCTGAATAGAGTGTTTAAATCCTCAAGCAACTGCAGATATCTTTTCATTGAGCTGTTTTATTCGTGAAGGTCTTAAACTCAGCACACAACCCTTCTCACTTTAGCTCGCCTTCAAATGAATATTCTATGGTTACCCAGAGGATGTTTGGTCTAAGACCGGAAGCTGTGAACTGCTTCAGCCATAATAATAATAAATCGATTTTGGCCAGGATTGGAGCCACATGGCTCCATACTCCATCCGTCAATAAACTAATTGAATCTTATCAATGTGGCTATAGGCATAGGTTAGATTTCAGACAAGGCGACTCAGAATCGTGTGACTTCTTCAACCTTCTCCTGGAGACAATAATTCGAGTAGCAGATTTAAATAGAGACAATACAATCTTCTATAAAAGTGTACAGCTGCTGGTATACGGCGAAGATATTGATATCATCACCCGCGCCGTTAGCTCTGCTTTCTCCAGACTAAATAAGAAAGCATAGCAAATGGGTCTGGCAGTGAGCGAGGGCAAGACAAAATATCTCCTGTTACCAAACAAACAGTCGTTGCTTCTCAGGTCACTGTTGGAAGTCATAACTTCGAAGTCGTAGATAATTTCATCTGTCTTGGAACCAGTATTAGCACCAACAACAACGTGAGCCTCGAAATCCAAGGAAGAATAACTCTTGCCAACAGCTGCTACTTCGGACTGGGTAGGCAATCGAGAAGTAAAGTTCTCTTTCGACCAAAAAGAGAGCCAACTATACAAGTCACTCATAATTTCCGTCCTGCTAAATAGTGCAGAGGCATGAACGTTGACATTATCTGATGAGTCGACGTTCCGAGAAAGGTTCTGGGAAAGCTTTATGGTCCTTTGCGTAGTGGCAATGGCAAACACCACTGTTGATGGAACGATGAGCTGTGAGACATTAACATACTTAGTTCAATTCAATTAAGAGACAGCGATTACGCTGGCTAGGGCAGAGGAAGATAAAGACCTCCACGCAGTTAGAAAGACCAAGTGAAGAAGTACCTGACTACCCGTGTAGTCTCCAATTGACGCCAAACAGAGAAAAGAAAGAACGACCGTCGCGCTGTTTGTAAGAACTAAGAAGAGACTATTTTAAAATAATATGTAGTTTTTGGCACCATATATTTTGACTTTCTGGCTCATTCGCGGAAATTTACGCTACACCACCTGCCAGGATGTTTTACCTTTTTATCCTATGAATCCTATGAAATTAAAAAACAAATAAATTTCGTTAAAGTCATGTAAAGTAAAGCTAATCGAAGGAATAAGTAAAATATTTTTTTTTAATTTTTTTTGTGATTTTTTTCCGGCTGCAAGTAAGTTTAGCTCGTTTATGTGTTGCGTATACGCACCGTCAACCTGTAATCCCCTTGTGTTAAAACACAATATAAAGATATTAAATTTTTTATTTCATGTTTAGTTAATATCGTTGAAATAAATCATTGAGAAATTATATATTTTTATATTCTTTATTTTTTAAATTAATTTATGATTCGTATTCATATCAGTTATGAAATTATGAATATGTTGTTTGCCAACAGAGATATCTGAAAATATACATATTATAGTGATGGCACACTCTGCTAAACTCTTGGTCAAACATCAGCATACGAAACTTTAAATTTACAATATTTTCTTTACATATTCGCAAAAGTTTATTATAAGGATACGTTCCTTATATTATAAAGAATACGTTCATTTCTTATCATAAAATAATATAACTAATACTTTCTTTAGAAAACAAAATTGGATTATCGACGTAGACATGAGGATGTTTCTTCAAAAATTTAGTCACTTGCAGCTTTTAAAAATTCATGTGTTTTTAACATTTTATAGTAATTTTTATTAATAGTTTACTAACCAGCTCCCATAAACAACACAGCGCAAACAGTTATCACTACGTATACCATCTACCGACGCACAATCAAGCTGTCAATAAAAAAGAGTTAAAACAAGTAATTTGATGGCAAATATTTTTTTTTCATTTTAAATATGTCACTCACATGCAAGATGCAAGCAATCTATGTTGACTTTATTTGTGTCACGTACAAGCACATAAATCCAATTTGAGACGCTGCAATAAAGCCGGCTACTAAACGTAAGAAATGAGCGCTTGTAAATTTTAAAATGTGAATGGCTTGCAAAAACAACCAAAATAAAATGCTAACAAAGTAAAACAAAAAGCAAATATGTAGCTGAAGAAAATAAATGTCCTTTGGAGTCTATACTTATGAGTGTATAATCTCGCATTATTGCTTTGAAAATGGCGAGAAAATAAATGACAGCGAAATGAATGGTGTCTGCCGTTATATTAGAGAATTGCAAGCATAATAAATCTTGTCGCATAGCAGATTTGAATATAATTGAGTGCATATATACACACTGTTAAAGACTTTTATGTATGCAGAAGCACGCCTTGGCTCTCTTATGCCATCGTTAAATTTATTTCGCATGTAAATTAAAATTTATTGCGCTTCAAATTTACTCAAATTGCACATTGTGGACCAGAGACCAATTTAACACAAACTTGCTAGAGTAGTTTAAATTGTTTAAAGCATGTTTTTTAAGTGGTATTGTTAAGAAGTACCTGCAAGGCTTAAATTTAATAGAAATAAACCAAAAAAGTGGTGTTTATGTTAGACTCAACCACTAGTTTTCTAGATAATCTGAATGATAAGGGACCCAAAGTATTTATCAAGAAAGTGAACAATAATCTCAATAATAAATTAGACAAATAATAGGTGTAAGTGAAATTTTGTTTAATTTCAAAAGTCTCACATTAATTTTTTAAAAAGTCTGACCAATAGATAGAAAAGTTTCTAAAATAAGATTTGTTTCGCCTTCAGCTCGCTAGGGGAAAAACAGAGCTACCACAGCTTACAAATGCGCACATACTCTTCGAAATAAGTATGTAGGCGACTATGTATATTCTTAGAACACAAAAAGCAGTAAACTATCTAGGCATAAGACTGGATTCCAGACTAGCCTTCTGGGTACAAATACAGCACACCGCAGGAAAGGCAGCGAAAATCACCTCCAACTTAGCAGACTCATAGCCAACAAAGGGGACGCCAGCCTAGAAAAGAGAAAGCTCTTATCAATCAGCGTCCTATTATATGGAGCTGAGATCTGGGATGTGCTTAAACAGGAAAGCCGGCGTAAGGTAGTATCCAAGGTGTATTGCCCGCAGCCCTCAGAGTTACATCTGTCTACCGAACAGTGTCAGGTGATGAAATATTAGTTATAAGTAATTGACCTTCTGGTATACGAAAGGAAAAAGCTGTGGGAGGAGAAATTCTCCGAAAACAACAAGCCAAATAAACAAATATACAATAGCAACGTGGCAATGGAGATAGGAGAATGAGAGTGGCGGCAGATGGACGTCCTGACTAATAAAAGGAACTCACGGACAAGTCGTAAATTCGGAGAAGTCGACTTCTACACAACCCAGCTGTTATACGGCCACGGATACTTCAAAAAGTACCTCTACAGAATAGGAAAAGTCGAAGAGGAGTTATGCCTGTACAACGACGCGATAGAAGACGATGCTGAAGACGCATTAGTTGAATGTGTGCGATGGCAACAAAAACGCACCTCTGTAGAAGGACCTGGTTGGCACAACAAACGCGGACTATTTAATCAGCGTTTTACTGGAAAGTTAAGCAAACTGAGGGATTGTTCAAAAATTCGCAGCAAGTTTGCAATGCCGCAAAAAGTGGGATCTGGACGCAGGTGCGCAGATGCAAATATTTCAATGAAAAAATGTTACGCCAGCCTGAAGTAATGCAAAGGTGATTCCAAGGTGGGCGACTGCTTTTCAGAGGGAGAGTTTGTTTTTAGAGAGTGGTATAAGAAGTCGGTTGTTTAAGTGACCTGGAAGCGGCACATATCGCTGCTGCGTTGGCAGCACTGATGATGGGATGGCATTTTCTACCCCCTTACCGGAAAAAAAAACAAAAAAACTGCAATGCGATGAGATTATGAAACTTTCGTGGTTATAAGACTCGCTTAGAAAACCTTATGAGTGGATGTTTCATGAGAAGCTATTGAAGTTTCTAAAAGCTTTGCCAGGACTATTATAAAACAACCATAAGATTTTATAGAATTTGAAAGAATATTCTACTTTCAGAGAGTTTAAAATTTAATGAGAACTATCTAAATACAAAATATTAGAGACATATTTCTCTCAACATATAGAGAACAAATACTTGACTGGGCCACTTCACCGCTACTTTATCAAACTCTACATATTTTAAAATGAAATAATAAAGCGATATGCCTTTCTAAGTATAATAAATTGAAAAGTTGGTTTTGAGTACGCTCCCATTCCTCCACTTAAACAAAATCGAAAAATAATGAAATGTCATGATATAAATTTACAATTTGCCAAAGTTACAATAGACAAAAGAAAATGACAAAAATGACAAAAAATCGCTTAGAAAACAAAAAGAAGCAACCTAAAAGTTATCTATCGCTCATTTCTATGACAACGGCTTTGCTGTAGTTTGGGAGTTCTACGAATTTCACCTCATCTCTTGCAACTTCTATCTCTCCTCCTTTCCTCTTGCAAATTTGCTTTATATTAATGTCATCTGTGACTTGTTTCAACGCAATTTATACGAGTAAATGGAAATTTATGTTCTTATGCCTGAACAATTACACAACGGCAAGTAAATATTTGTCTAGGAAATTTGTTTACATAAGTGCGAGAACTCCTCAGACATACATAGGTATAAGGGAATGAGTTCTTTTGTGCAATTTTTCAAACTTTAAGCTTTATATTATCGAAAAAAATTAACGCAATTACTTGACTTTTAATCTTAGCTGAGCGTAAGTGCTTCGAAAAATGTTAAGAGATATTATTTAGGGAGTATTTAACACTTCGCTAAAAAATAATTATTCAAAATTAGAAAGAAAGGTTAAGTCTTTCAGTGTGGGAAAACTTTTGAGGCAAAGCTGCCACTTATTCAAAAATTAATTGTGGTAAATTAAGGTTATCATTTCTCTAGTTTAGTAAGTCATTCCTGAACCTATGCATATCAAATTTGATATGGTTGCACAACTAAGTCAACAGTTGATAGTATATCTCACTGCCAGGCATGATTAGCACGTACAAAAAAATTTTGCCAAGCATCCCAAGAATATTATTCTCCGCAAATTTCTGGTGTGGCTTTTTAGTGCACTTTGTATTCCATTAAATTTTATGCGACCGAAAATAGCAGTTTTCGTGAATGGGAATCCATTCGTTAAAGTACTATGTAAGTACTTATGTGTATGTGCGCGTGATATTCGAGAATGAATTTTGCGAAAAGCGAAAATCAATAAATTCAATTTACTCCAATTGACTTCCTCGAAGCTAGCAGTGCTTCTATGCAATATAGAGGGATGATGCCATACATTTTTGATTAGCTTTTTCCACGAAAATGCGCATTCTAAATGAAAGTGCAATGCAAGCCATGAAATGAAGGCACATTGTATTGAAAAGTTTTTTGAAAGTAATTTTTTAAATTTTTTTTTAGTTAGTGTCATTATAAAAAGTAATCATTGTTATTGGGTTGTTGAGATTTAGTTCACATAACAGCTTTTGCATGATGGTATTTTGGCTTGATTATGTGTATACTAACATACTGTGGAGTGAATCAGTATATGCGAATGTATTCATGTTGAACAAGACTCAATGATTTCCTCATTCAGCCATTTAACTTTACTGAGAGGTTTCACGTTATTTTTTCAATAAATTCTGAAGCAATTTTTATCTCTCGCTATACTAAAGCAATCGGGTTGTCTTATTAAGAGTTAAACATGCAAAATTTCGTACTAAAAAATCTGTTTAATTGGTTCTGTGAATGCTTGACCTATTATTGTCTGCGCAGGTGTCAAAGATGGATATCGAAAATGTTTCGCCAGAACCTGTTGTTGTTGTTGGAGCAGCAAAAACGTCCATGGTGTAATTTGGGGCAATGCTGCCGAGATGACTATCGTTGACCGGATTAAAATACGGCAACGTTCCGATTTCGTAGACATGGCTATTTTGGGAGCAGCCCCCGTTGTTTGATCGGAAGGTTCTCATGCTTCTGTCTACGGACTCGGCATCAAAGGGAAATAAGAAAAATTTCGTCTCAAGGAGGATGAAAGCCGACAGTCCCAGTTTTTGGGAATGTGGATGGGTGTTTCTATGAGAGAGCCATTAAAAAATTATATTTGAAATCGCAAGAAGCAATCGAATAATACGGTGCATACGATAAATAAAACTTTCAATGTCTACTGGAGTTTGAAGTGTAGCCAGGTCCTTCTCCATCTGGTCTTTCCAACGAAGTGGAGGTCTTCCCCTTTCTTTGCTTCCCCCGGCGGGTACTGCGTAAAAAATTTTCAGCACTGGAGTTTTTTCGTCCACTCGGATGGCATGACCTAGCCAATGTAGCCGCTGTCTCTTAAGTTGTTGAACTATGTCAAAGTCGAATTATGAATGACTTATGTATAGAATTTAGTCTTTGTTCGTCGAGGGAGAACTTCACTTCTCAATTCCCTACTCAGTCCGAAGTAACACTTATTGGCAAGAGTTATTCTTCGTTGCACTTCGCGGCTGACATTGTTGTTGGTGATAATGCAATATAGACGAAGTTATCTACGACCTCGAAGTTATGACTGATCACAGTGATGTGGAAGTCAAGTTGCGAGTGCGACGAATGTTTGTTCGATGACAGGAGATATTTCGTCTTTCCTCGTTCACAACCAGACCCATTTGCTTCAGTTCCTTAACGAGAGGTCTTTCTCGATCCTGACGGAGCTTTCCGTGTTGCTCAAATTTAGCTTACACAGCCGCCTTGGCTTTGCGGGAATACCAAGTCTAGAATTACAGGCATAGAGGCAGTTCCATTTCGTGCTTTAGAGGTGGCTTTAAAATCGAAGAGGTGGTGTACGTCGATCTTACCTTAACGGGTCTTCTCCAAGACTTAGTGCATAGTGAATATCTGGTCAGTTATTGATTTTCCAGGCCTAAAGTCACATTGAAAAGGTACAATCAGTTTGTTGGCAGTAGTAACAATCAATGTATACTATGAGTAAAAATTAGTAAGACTTTACTTTAGTAATTCACCAATACAGGCTGCTAGGTTCTAGCAAGAGCAACCATTGGAAGCAGCTTTAACAAAGTTCAGTAATAATATCTAAACAATTTTATTTTGAGATTTCACCCCACCCTTAACTGACACCAGGTCTTTTGCAAATTATTTTCCTACAGGGTGTTTTTCTGTGATCATCACCTTGCTGGCAATGCGCGGTATTTTCGTTTTCGTGCCAGCAGCTCACTGCACTTCAGCCATTTTTTACAGTTGATTTCCCTTATTGCGCTGCCAGTTTCTTTATTTTTGGTGCAAGGCAATAAATTGGAAAGCTATTAAAAGAGAAACAAAGAGCATAAATATAATATGCAGGTAAGTATTTTTATAGTCCGATGGGTTGCAAAATAAAATTACAAAATTAGATGTGCACTCGCCTGCCAATATACAACAAATAACAAATAATACGCCCATGACACATGAGGGCGGGTTCACTGAGCATTTGGATAAATATAAAAGCGCTATTATGGCGCACGGTTTTTGTTTGGATTCAGGTTGCAGGCGATGCTGTGTTGCCATGTGCACACCTACACACACCCACGCGCGCACGTTGCGGCTTTGTTTTTCAAGCACGAAATCTTAAACTTGATAATAAATGCAGCTGAAGGACCAGAGAAGTGTTAATAAAAACTTTTGCTGCATGCTGAACAAGTCACTTTGTGTCAATAGTGAAGGAACAGAGAAAGTTCATATTGCACGTACGAGCATACTTTAAGGCACTTAAGCCTGAGCACACAGCAGTTGCAGCAAGAACAATTGCCACCGCAACGGCGAAAAGTTATGCGAACAAAATGCATGTAAGCCTTCGTATGTATGCTTAACAGTTTATGTGTGTGTTGGTACAAGAGAACTGTACTGAACGCAGCTGAAGGCAAACCAGCAACTTTTGTTTATAAAAGCGTCAGCGTCAGCTGGCCGTGCAATACACTTAAAATCACTGAAAAAAAGCAAGAAGCAGCTGCAGCAACTTCAGCTGGCAATAGCTTGCGCGACGGCAACAAGTTGTAAGCCTTTTAGTGCCGGTGTTGTGTTGGACACCAGCTGTCGCGTTGAGTTCTCGTTATGTGCTCTATGAAATTAAAAACGCGGAAGAGTTTTACGCCTGACAGTACGCTTCATTAGCACTGACACATCCTTGACATATGCGGGAGACATGCCATAAAATATGCAAACTTATCATTTGTGTGCATGTATATGTCCATAAATATGTACGGAAGTACATATAATTTTTACTGCATGCTTCCTAGAATACAATAATATGCTGATGAAGAAGAGAAATTCATCTACTTAAACTATAATTCATTGAAGAAATTACTTCTATCTTTATCACATATACTTGAGAATTACAAATTAAAAGGTGGTTAAGAATTAACTTTTGATTGCTGCTCATCGGCTCTAATATGTTGTGATGTACAGTGGACTTAGAGGAAGGTTTTTAATCAGAACCGTAAATAAAAGGACTCTTTAAATTATTTTGTTCCTTTAAGGCAGTCATTTTTCATCCTATTACTTCCAGTTTTGAACAACCCAGTCTACAAGAGGACTTTCCATGCTTCTCTAACTGAAAAACCTGTAATTTACTCTTATTATGTCTTGCAAACGAAACGTTAGGTGGTGCGAACATTTAATAAAATGAAGTACATGCCTAACTATATATTATAATATAAGGTCTCAGGGTATACTCTTTTATATAAAGTTAGGAGTTAATGCGAGAATATACTGTCCAGAGTTAAGTATAAGGTAGCCTTTTAAGTTGCCGGACGACTGCAGTATATGTCAAGCAGAGGTCAACTATTGGTAAAACCAAGCTAATTTTTTGAATTAGCAAACAACTCCAGAGTTAACAGCTAGCTTCAGCCTTGTGTCACATATCGGCCTAAAGTGTCTTATAAAACAGGCAACAAAGGCATCGAGACCAAGGAGATGGTTGGACAAGATTGCTAAGAGTGGTGTACGTCTGTCACCTGAAAACGTGATAAACATTGGATTAATCAGAGATTGTGTATATAGTACGACGATCTGGACAAGAGTATTGCCAGGGATATCAAAATTCGATGGAATGACCTATCAGGATGTAAAATTATAAATGTTATGTGCAAAGTGGTAGATCATATATACACAAAGTTCTTGGTCCCTCTTGATAGAAGAGACTATAGGAACAAGATGAGGATACTCATTGAACATAGTCTGGTAATGGCACACGCCTTAAAAATGGGGCGGACAGGTCGAGCTGACTGCAGGAAATTACATGAGCAAAGCACTAGAATTACTATGGAGCATCTGTTGTACACCTGTCCCACACTAGCAAGCATACACCGGTGTGAGACACTGGAAGATATGTTGATAGTGAGGCCGCAGATCCTATTGAAATTCATGTCAAGAGGTGGCATTCTAAAAGATGGCCCACGTGACGGCACTCCATCTGTCATCGCTAAGGAGAAAAACTGGTCTAATGTGGTTCATGGGCCTACCAGACAAACTTAACGTAATGTCTCTCGTCGTATCGTGAAATGAGAAAAATAAGGGTTCAGTATAAGAACCATTTTGAAGCAATACCAATATTCAAACTCCTATTTACTGGACTAGAAAAGATATACTTTCCTTAACTTAACTTAGACAACCACCCTACCTACCTATTTACCTAACTTAACTTATAAAAACAAAAAATTCTTCAAGGGAAAACAATACCCGAATCACCAACAACGCGCACCGAAAAATTACTGCAATAATACGCAATATTCGGAAGCCCGTCAAAACAATGCTTGCCTTTGAAAGTTTACCTCTCGAGATGATTGCCCGCCATTGTTCTACCCACAAAATGTCAATAAGCTTAATTTGCCAAAGCCAACTTTGATAAGTTAATAAAATTTTATTTTCACTGGAATTATCGATGTTTGACTAACTTGAGTAGCGCGAAATTTTCGAGACAACACGCAAAGCAGCCCGCCAAAGACATACGCACACTCACGCACAGACATACAAACACCAACGCACAAAATAAACAAGACGCAGAAATTAACCTAATTTCGACGAAACACTTTTCTAAACAAATATTTGAAGTTGCCCCAAATGAGTTTTGGGAATAAAACGCACGCAAAGGGTGTAATGCTTAGTAAGTAAACGAAGAGGCGCGCTGTTTTGATTTTATGATTTTTTTTAGCTTCGCCACCTCTTCATGTGTCCATCGCTTTTCTCATTGCTTATCAGCTACGGAAGCTCACACAATCAGCCATTGATAAATGAACTTTCCGCGTTGAACTTATTTGATAAATTATTACACATATATATTATATACAGTTATGCAATACAATAAACAACAATAAACACAATACACATTCGTTAGCGTTTGGCGTGTCACCTTTGCTGTCACAACAACAATAGCGCAATAGTTTATTTGCCATTTATCTAACCAACCAGTGACAAGTCAGTCAATCAAGCTGACTGCCGTCAGACTTTATGCTCAGTTACGTATGTATGTGTATGTATATGCGTCTACTTAGATGTGTGTGTTTGCGTGGGTGCATGTTGGCGACGTAGACGCTTAGACAGCTATTTAATTTACTACCACTTTGAAGTACGTCGTAATTATGGGTAAATAATAGTGCCAACACTTTCACATATAACCAGAGATATGCACACATACATAACTACCTACATAAATATTTGTACAAACTGCGTCCTCTCCTCATTTTCTATTTTGGTTATTACTTTCCATTGTGTTTTGGCACTTCTACTTATAATTGCCGCTTGTTATTGCCTCTTTAACTTAGTAGTTAGATTATAAACGAGTATATAATAATATATGAGTCCATAAAAATAGTTGCTCGCTTCAAATAACCTTGAAGTCGCGTCGCTATGACAAACATGGTAATTTGAGCGTCTGCAAAACTAATAGCTTAAGTGGTCGTACTTACTAATTAGTGTTGAACTTGAAAAGAAGAACAGTGTTAAAGAGCAAAAGCGCTTTGTTGTGACGTAAATTTGGATCGATTTTTTTATCTTAGTTGACAAGTTCTACTAAATTCTCTTGCTTTCGAGTATACTCCTATATATGTATATTAGTCTTGCGGGGTTAAAAGTAAATTGTAACTTTTATGTTATTCTTGTGTTATTCGATATACAAGATGCGGACTTTTAGAATCTAGCGCCCCTGGTGGCGCCATCTATATATCGGCTGGTGAGATAGAATCTGCTTTTTTTATTGATTGTCTAGTGAGAGTTTCATGACATTTCATTGATTGGAAGTGAAGTAATTGCGTTTTAAGCGCCAGTATGTTTGTGTTAACGGTGCGAAAATGAGCTTCGATCAAACAACCAACATTAAATTTTGTTTTAAAATTGGTAAAACTTTTACCGAAACATTTCAATTGATGAACGAAGTTTGTGGCGATGATTGCCTATCGCGTAGCAGAGTGCACGAGTGGTTTCCACGTTTTCAAAGTGTTCGTGAGGACATAAATGACGATCAACATGTGGGCCAATCAAAATCCGTGATCGCCGGAAATTCCATCGAAACTGTGCTTAAATTCGTCAAAAATCGGCCGAAATCATCAAAATTAAACATCTCCAAAACATCGATTTATTGCATTTTGACCGAACATTTGGGCTTACAAAAGGTGTGTTCCGCAAAATTGACTGACGATCAAAAATTGCTCAGAATCGAACATTCGAAGGACGATTATTTGACTAAAATCACATTTTAACCATTAACTACTCCCCATATTCACCTGATATGGCACCGTGCAACTCTCGTTCGACATGCTTTTGGACCGTGCAAAAAGCTGTGTTGAAGCAGAAGGAGACTATTTTGAATAAAATAAATGGATTTTGCCGAAAAACCCCACTTGTTCTGTTTTTTTTTTAAAGTCCTTTTTACTTTGGAACGCACCTTGAACTTAAAATTTATTGAAAAAATTTTTATTTGTCAAGATATTATTATTGAATCTTTATATATATGTTTACGTGTTTGCATTTGAACTGCTCCTAAACGGATGGGCCGATTTTGATGAAATTTTGTGTGTATGTTCAAGGAGATTCGAGAATGGTTTAGATTTACAATTTGGTCCACTGGAAAATGTTTTTTAAATTATTTTTTCATTTTTAATCAATTGTTAATTTTGGAATGTTTGACCGATAGATGACGCTACCATCACAGTATCCAATATTCAAACCTTAAATTGGCATAAACTTGTATTAAACAAAACGAAGCCAAAGTAAAAGGCGACATCTGTGGATCAAGTTTTATTTTGTGGACAGAGTTGTTCGTTCTTAAGTAATAAATTGGGTGATTCAATACATCTATGGGTAGCTATAAGATTTTTTCCTACCTGTTAACTATTGGAGGGGCTATCTCGACAGGCAATTTAAAATTGCAAAAGGTCTGGCATAAAAAAGTAGCGGTATAACTGAGATATACAGAATTTTCGAAGCATTGCACAGAGCAATACAATATTTAAACGGGAACGATGAATACTTATATGCGTACAATTTCAAAATAATCCTTCCTGAAAAATATTAAAATTACTAAATATTAGGAATGGTAGAATAGAACTACAATCAAATACACAATGCAATGAATTAAAACTGGCTCACTTATCATTCGATGAATAATATACCACGGGCATCCCAAAAGACTGATGTTATAACCTTGCCAGCCTTTCTTAATATGCAGTCCACCAGGCTGGCAATCGATTGGATTCGATTGATTTCACTGATGCACAGCCCAAATTCAATAGTATTTTTACCCCAAAAACCAATTCTTTCTTAACGCACGAAATGCTTTTTGATTCATTTTTGTTGCTTCATCATGCGATTATTCCTTAACTAATACTCATAATCTAACTAATAGAAATTATATACATAGATGGTATTAGTAGTACGACCTATGTATCAGCCACAGTAAAACGTAGGCGGGTCCTCTAGTTTATTATAAACTAGCTGGCCCCGCAGCCGTTGTCCTGCGTGAAATTATGTGTTTTGAAATGAAAAGAAAGTTGAATTTATCATTTCATTTTTTTTTTCAATGTAACGCAGCTTGATAAACAAAATTTTTTGGTTTCTGTTCCGGTGTACAGAAAAGATGGCTTTCCAACTCGTGTGCACGCCACGTATATCTAGCCGTGTGAAAAACATAGAATTTCCAAACTTATTGCACACACTATGCGACTATCCTTGTGTCCTGTTGAGTGTCATCTCAAATGCAATTTTCGCTGGAAACTGAAATGGCAAATCGTTGGAACTCAAAGAAATTCGTTGAATCAAGCATTCAGCCCTTTGTATTCGATAGCTGCGTCACAATCAGTCGGGTTCCATTACATAGTTTCGGCGCTTGCAGATTGCAAAACATAATAACGACAGATCAAACTTTGAGACGCAAATGATGCGGTGGCATACCAAGCCTCTCCAAAGAATTTAGAAACTCCACTGGATAATTCACGGCGACGTCTTCAATGGAAAGACGATCGGTCGATTTGTATGAGCGCAAGTCTTCCGGAATTTGACTTTGAATCTTCCAGTTTAAGTCAAGAACATCTGTATTTTTTGGCAGTTAATATTGCGCGTGCATTTAAGGAATCATAGTTAAGATAATTTGGCCAATGTCCGAAGATTGGTGATGAGTTCATCTTTCGTGAATTGATAAACCGCAGATGGAATTGATATCAAACCACCGGAAGCATCAACCGGAATTGACCCATTTCCAATTTTTAGCGAATACGATGTAAAATGTCTTCGACAATGTCATTTTTGTTCGTATCTCATAATTGACGCGGATTTAAAGGCTGATATGGTGAAATGATTATCGCGAAAAGTGTGGGAACTTCAGTGGCATTCGAAGTAGCTATCGCATCGTCCAAAATTTGGTTCCACTGATTATCGTGTTCCAGCAATTGTAATTGCACACACCATACCATTCACAGTACGCAATACGCCGCGTACATTAATCAGTAGCAACCGAAGGTAGAAGCAATCATCGTTTTTTGGGTGGGTTGTGTAAATTCATCCTAATGCATTAGTTGAGAACACACCTGAATGTCCATCTACTGTTCGGTCTTGCTTTCAGCGTAACTATTTCTTCGACGATGCATTCCATGAATGCAAGGTATTTTCAAATAGAGCAATGTTCTCGTAAGCGGAGCACTGACGAAAGTTGAGAAAAAAACTCGTCAATGTTAGTTTTGTTGTTGGCGGTGTTACCACCGGCTGTAATGTATTCTCTGGGCTGAAATAAACTCTTTGGCCAATCTCCATATTAACTGCGAGACACACAACAATCGGAAACCGTTCATGAATTGCAAAAGTAAATATCCTACAAATAGCTTTATTGCAGTTATGGACCGTATCGTTTAAGACCATTAAGCGCCATGTTGCTTCTCTTGGTGACGTACTTACAAACGTATTTTATAGATTACACCAAACTGCAATACTCAACATTGATATGAGTTTTGAATGTGAATTAGACAACAGTGGAGAATATAGTACGATCCATATGTTGTCAACTTCGATATTCACTACTCTAAGTTGTATGGTCGTCTGATGAGCTACGACGATGGAGTGGATATCCATCATTTCCAGTTTGCGATTCCGAAAGAAAAGCAAGCGGATAGTGTTTCGTGCATTTATTGTTAGACATATAAACCGAAAAGGGATTGTGGTGTCCGCAAGGTCCATGAACCATATTGCTTTCCACCACTTCATATAATACTGGATCTTTCACACGTAAAGTTTTCAATTCACAACCTGTCGTATAGCATCGTAAATCGTAATAGTAATAATTTTTCTCTTGAATAGCCGGAATAAAAAAGCAAGCGATCGAGACTGAACTATTCAAATAATTTCCAAATCAAAATATTGAAAAACAAAACAGAAATTGAAAAAAAATGTTTTTGGAAAAAAGTTACTTTTTGGAATTATCCAATTTGCCGACTTTTCATGAAAAGTATAAGATGTTTTTATTTCTAAACCTTCCTTAATCCACAACGAACAACTTCTTAAAATTTCATCAATATTGGTTCAGCCGTTCTCTTAGCGTTACTAACGAACAAACATTCATTCGTTTGTATGAGAAAAAGAAAAGGACTGTTTTTAGGGGTTTTCCGGCAATTATTCGAATAATCCCTGAACCTAAACGAATATTTTAAAAAAAGAATTATCAAATTTCGTTCAGTCGTATTAAAGTTATGAGCGTACATACATACATTTTGGCGATTCATTTTTACATACATACATATTTATATAGACGAAGATGTAAGGTTGTTTTTATTGTTTTTTTTTTTTTTTGAAGAAATGAAATATTGAAATGATTCCTACAAACATGAATTTTGAACAAATGCTTATGATTTGAAATATAATTTTTGTATTTATGAGTTGTATTAAATTTTGACATAAAGAGATAAAAAGTATCCTATGTCCGTCTCCTGGCTCTAAGCTACCTCCCTACCAATTTTCAGCCAAATCTGTTCTGCCGTTCTTGAGTTATAAGTGATGTAACTAACACGACTTTCTTTTATATATATAGATTTTTTCCATGGTAAATAAAATGCAAATTATTTAATTATTATTTGGCTTTATATTCGGTCAAAATCGTGTCTCGATGCAGTGTTGCATTATCATCATGTAAAATCCATGAATGATTCCTTCACAATTTTGGTCGTTTTCGACGGATGTTCTCACGCAAATGCCTCAATACGGCCAAATAGGACTCTTTGTTGACCGTGTGTCCCTCCGAAAAAAATACAGGATGCACCAAACCACGGATATCGAAAAAAGCCATGAGCATCACCTTGATTTTTCAGCTGCTTTGGCGTGGTTTTTGGTGTCATCTCATTTTTTTTCCTCCATTTCGATGGTTGTAGACTTGTTTGCACATCAGACTCATAAACTTATGTTTCATCGGCATTTATAATGCTCTTCATGCATATGGGATCGGAATTCGCACGTTCATGCATATCCAAAGAGATCTGTTTACGGTACTCTTTTTGGAAAAAAATGCAGCTTTGCAGATCTCTCTTGCCATCTCTATAATATTTGTCTGACGATTTTCAAGCACATCCTTCACTTTCTATTTTTAAAAACAAAGCTAGGAAAGCTTCACAAAAACGAATATCACAATAAATCCAGTGTTACGAGATAAAAAAGCTAAAATCAATAGAATGCAACAAAACATAGAAAAATCTGTAAAGTTCTTTTCGCTTTGAGCGCAATGCGATTACAATGGAGAATTTGTCAAAGTTCACGAGAAGCAATGCCATTAAATTGCGAAATCACATGTTTCTATCTGCACAAGTATATATGTATGTTCACATACACACACATACAAATCAACTTGAAAATAGCAATATGCCATGGCAGCGAACGCGTCCGCCTATTTATTCGCCAGCAATTTCCCATATAATGCATACTTGCGCCAGAGACACAAAAGAATCCCAATAAAACTATTTGACGGGCAAAAAGTGGGCACACAAGCATTAACACATACACACACACACAGACAATGTATGTGTGCTTAACGAATCGATTGCGCAAAGAAGGAGTTCAATAAACACGTGTGGGAATTTAATTTTTCGCCTTTGTTTTGTTATTGCTGCTTCGTTCGTACTTTCATGAATATTGCCGGTATTACGTATACGCCCCGTGGGACCAACGAATTCCAAGCACATATGCGTGTATTTAAGTTTGCTGTAGTATGTGCGTATTACTTCTCAACCAATACTGAGAATTTGTGAAAAAATAACAGCAGTGTTTATATGCCTGCGCTGCCATGATGAGAGGCAGCGAAGAAATCTTTGCAGTGAAATCCCTTGTGAGCGCCAGTACGCCATAAGCAGCAAATATGCCGCGTGTTTCTTTGGAAAAATAAGAGAGGCAATGAGAAGTATTAATAATAAAATGTGTAGAGGGATTTTCTGAACTTAGGAAACTTAATTAGAAATGAGCTTGAGATGTTAGTGTGATGTATGGAAGACGGCAACTTTCAATCATGCTGAATACTTCACAAAAAGAATTGAATCCCATCGATAATTTTATTGTTTTCTCACGAGTTAGTTGTTTTATAAACATGTTTTATATCATTGTTGCGAAACTAGAATACCGAAGTTGTTGTTGGATTGATAACATGACATTACTAGAGCGCCGCTTTGGCTTGTGCACTACTGATAGTCCACGGTGAGAAGCATGAGCTTTCTTTTTCAAAGCTTTCGCAGTATTTAATTGTACGGAACTCTAAAAATCTGTATGTTCTCCATCATCTCTTGCTGTTGTTGTTTTTTGAAGTTGAGTTTTTCGGCGTCATTTTCAATAACTCATTTTCATTGTTTTCGCAAACATATTCACGTTTGCTCTCCTTTCAGCTTTGATGGTATCTAGTTATTCCCTTGAAATCCTCAATATCATCTGCGAGTTCTTTTAACATACTCCGAGCCTTGTCAAATACCCCTTGATATTTTTTAAATCATTTTACATTCCTTTACTTACAAAAACCAATCACTTTTCATCTCCTGTAAAACTTGTTCAATATTCTAATCAACCATAACCTACAATATTACAGAAAATGTCAAATGTAATGATATTCGTGAGTGAAGAAAAAAATATAAAAGCGAAATGTTTGCTCAAAAGTAAGCGGTAATTTTATTATATATACATACTTATCCATATGCTTACACATACCTACATATGAATATATTTACGTCTCGTACAAGTAGCTTGTAATGTCGTTACGCCTGCAGGAATGTCACTTCGTATGCGTGAAAGGGTAAGGATTTAGTGTTTATTAAAATTTAATGTGAACACAAATGCCGCCGGTAAGCAAAACAAACACGAATTCAAGTCACAATTGAACACATGTATATAACGGGTGATTTTTTTGAGGTTAGGATTTTCATGCATTAGTATTTGACAGATCACGTGGGATTTCAGACATGGTGTCAAAGAGAAAGATGCTCAGTATGCTTTGACATTTCATCATGAATAGACTTACTAACGAGCAACGCTTGCAAATCATTGCATTTTATTACCAAAATCAGTGTTCGGTTCGAAATGTGTTTCGCGCGCGTGTTTTGTTCAGCGATGAGGCTCATTTCTGGTTGAATGGCTACGTAAATAAGCAAAATTGCCGCATTTGGGGTGAAGAGCAACCAGAAGCCGTTCAAGAACTGCCCATGCATCCCGAAAAATGCACTGTTTGGTGTGGTTTGTACGCTGGTGGAATCATTGGACCGTATTTTTTCAAAGATGCTGTTGGACGCAACGTTACGGTGAATGGCGATCGCTATCGTTCGATGCTAACAAACTTTTTGTTGCCAAAAATGGAAGAACTGAACTTGGTTGACATGTGGTTTCAACAAGATGGCGCTACATGCCACACAGCTCGCGATTCTATGGCCATTTTGAGGGAAAACTTCGGACAACAATTCATCTCAAGAAATGGACCCGTAAGTTGGCCACCAAGATCATGCGATTTAACGCCTTTAGACTATTTTTTGTGGGGCTACGTCAAGTCTAAAGTCTACAGAAATAAGCCAGCAACTATTCCAGCTTTGGAAGACAACATTTCCGAAGAAATTCGGGCTATTCCGGCCGAAATGCTCGAAAAAGTTGCCCAAAATTGGACTTTCCGAATGGACCACCTAAGACGCAGCCGCGGTCAACATTTAAATGAAATTATCTTCAAAAAGTAAATGTCATGAACCAATCTAACGTTTCAAATAAAGAACCGATGAGATTTTGCAAATTTTATGCGTTTTTTTTTTAAAAAAAGTTATCAAGCTCTTAAAAAATCACCCTTTAGGTAAGTGTAAGTGTATCTGCTTATATAAATGCGCCAACAGGCTTGTCACCCTATATTTGTGTGTGTAAGCATGTGTGTCGCAGAAAGCGTTATGTTGTTCGCTAATGCTTTTAGTATACGCGCAAATATTTACAAAAGTAATGCAGACATATTTATGTATGCAAGGTGGTATTTTTAATATATAATATATTTAGTAATAACTTGAACTTCTATAAGAGAAAAGTCGGTCTTCAAGAAATTTAATCGAAAACACATATTCGTTGTCCTATGGAGATTAACTTCACACGAACGTAAAGACAGGTTGCATCAAGCTAGGAGTATATATTGGACTAGTCAGTTCAATATTTTCAGTCAGTCAATATTTTTTATACTTAAAGTATTTTTCATATTTTTTTGTATAAAATTTACTCTTCTACAAATATTGTCCTTTATTAGAACCCATCCTAATGAACAAGTATATCACCTACATATATACTCAAGTCTGCTGTAATATCATAAAGTGTCTTACTAGTGACCTTGTAAAGCCATTATTATAGCTTTTATTATAGCACGCGCCTTTCCAATGCCTTTGGCTAAAACATTCAATTATTGTTAAGTTCTTTGCATTGAAATTGGTTTCCACCTCCGCTACCTGCACGCCCTTGCGGCATTGTTAATTTGTTCGAAAGGCTAATGAAAATACACTTTGCTTTAATTAACATAATTTAAATGGGTTAGCAAATATTAATTGGAATTCAATAGCAAGGGCTAAAAGTCAACGATAAATTCATTATATTCAATGTGCTGTGAATTACTAACTGGAAAATTAATAATAACAAGAGTTTGGGTTGCGAAGGTTTCACTATTATATACAGAAGACTTTGGTTTTAAGTTAAATAATATAATTTTAAGGGAAAAACAAGAAAAAACGTTAACTTCGGTTGCACCGAAGCTAAATACCCTTCACAGGTGCATTTCTGTTAGTAACTATGTGTTCAGTTTGTATGGCAGCTATATGCTATAGTTAACCGATCTGAACAATTTCTTCGGAGATTACATTGTTGCCTTAGAAAATAATATATACCAAATTTCGTGAATATATCTTGTCAAATGTGAAAGTTGTCCATACAAGAACTTGATTCCGATCGTTCAGTTTGTATGGCAGCTATATGTTATAGTGGTCCGATATCGGCCGTTCCGACAAATGAGCAGCTTCTTGAAGAGAAAATGACGTTTGCAAAATTTCAAAACGATATCTTAAAAACTGAGGGACTAGTTCGTATATATACAGACAGACAGACGGACAGACAGACGGACATGGCTAAATCGACTCAGCTCGACATACTGATCATTTATATATATACTTTATAGGGTCTCCGACGATTCCTTCTGGGTGTTACAAACTTCGTGACAAACTTAATATACCCTGTTCAGGGTATAAAAATGAAAATTGGATTTTTAGCAGACATTTTTACAAAAAAATTAAAAATTCGGTGAACATTTTGGGAATGTTTTTTCAAATAGTCGTAATCGAAAAAAAGAAAAATTAGAGGGAAAAATTTGGATGTAAATTTTCAGATCAACTGATTAAAACTTTCGTTATTATTTTGTGTGAAACCACCAACACACCTCTCCAAAAGTTCATTTACTCAGATCTTCATAAATAGGCTTTATTGCAGTCAATACATCATGTGGTAATGGAGTATGATTTACTCGTGTTTGAACGTTAAAAAAGTATTCGTTGCCAATATTCTCTGAAAAACCCCCCACTAGTCTGAACATTTCTGAGAATTTTCGTGTTGAGGCTTTTTGTCTGTAGAGCTGTAATGACACTTACCCATTAAGTTTTTCATATTTTCCACTGAATCAGAGTTTCTCTTTATCACCAAACCAAAGTTACACCTAGAATTAGAATTAGAATGAAAGTTGAGGAATGCACTGCGACCTTTGGTCTATTGTGCCCTCTCCTGGCTCACATTGACTCACTCAGCCCCAGCGCATGAATAAAATCCAACAACTTGCCGGGTGCTAGTGAGGCAATGTGATCCCTATCCGGACATGTTAGTCCAAGGGCCTTTGTCCTGCGTCTCCAGACTGCTGTGCAGTCGATCAGCAGGTGCTCCGGGGTTTCAGGCTCCCTATCGCAGAACCGGCAACTTGCACTAGAGGATAGGCCCATGCTATGTAGGTGCCTGTTTAGTTTGCAGTGGCCGGTGTACCATGCGACCAGTAACCTGAGCTTGTTCCTTGGGAGGTTTATCACAGTTTTGAACCTTTTCAGGTTGTAACCCCCCATTAGCAGCTTGGCATGTCTCATACCGCGAGTTTGGTGCCAATGCTGCTCCCTGCCCTCTACCTCTTCCTTACGGAGCAGCTCTTTCATGGCGTGGGGACCCACCCCCATGAAGGGTTCGGGTCCTACCACCTTGGTGGAGGCTGCGGAGCGGGCGAGCTCGTCTGCCAGTTCATTACCGGCTATTCCTTTGTGACCAGGCACCCAGATTAGGTGTACCTGGTTCTGTTCTGCAAGGCTATTCAGCCTTTCCCTGCACTCCTGCACTAGTAGCGATTTGATCTCATAAGAAGAGATCGCCTTTAGCGCCGCTTGACTATCGCTGAGGATCGCTATTCGCTCATTACGATAGTTGCGATGGAGGTTAATATCGATACACTGGCTTATTGCGAAAACTTCCGCAAAATGCTCGGGAACTCTCCCATGGGTATGGAGAGTTTAGTGCGTGGGCCCACAATCCCTGCGCCGATTCCCTCAGACATTTTAGAGCCATCGGTGTACCACCTTAGCGTGCTATTCCTCAGCATCAGTTCGAAGTTGGAATCATCCCATTCGTCTTTACTGCCAAGGGTGACCTTGAATCTTTTCCTGAAGTTGACCGTTTTTGTAATGCTATCCCTCGGGAGGAGGACCAATGGTAAGCAGCCACTTATCATCTCCATCCTCCGGGATGAGATTACTTTGCCAATTCCGCACCCCTCCGCCGTTATTTGCAGAAGTGTGTGCTTGGCTGCCTGACCGATAACCAAATGAAGCGGTGTCAGTTCCAGCAAAGCCTCCAGTGCCGCAGTTGGACAGGTTCGCATTGCACCCGTCATACAGACACAGGCTAAACGCTGTAGCTTCAACAGTCTTGTCTTAACAGAAGTTACACTTAATTAGTCAATTAATTTAACGGTCGATTTGCCTTTGCCAGAAATATTTTTTTCCCCTTGCTAATTTTTTCCTCAACAGGTTTTTTTCCGTTTGTAGCAGAAGAGAATAATTTCTCAGCAACCATCACAATAGAAACATATATTTTATTTATATAAAAACCGTATGTTGATTAATTCAAGAAACAGCTGCCAAGATATATCCATCAAACCACAAACGTTTTTTGCGTTCGGCAATAACCAACCCCAATACTCGCATTACAAAAATGAAGCACCGATTCATACATTCCGCCAATTTGTTGACATGATAATAAATATTGTAGATTACATCGCTCACATGCAACCAGAAATGTTAAATCTCATACCAATTTTGGAACAATGTTTAAAATCTATTTTTTCATTACACAGTGAAGATAAGCACTTTTAATAATATTGGAACACCGCGCAAAACAGGAGAGTGTTGAAAAATCCATAGCTAAGTCGATGATCGAATATTGGAGCGCAGCTTCCTCTGGAATACTTATTTATCTCAGTATTTTTTGGTTTAAACGATTGTTTCTTTTGCTTCGGTTAATCTTTTCTACCAGCATCACTTGCTATCAAAGCTCTAGACATTATCGGTATTTTATATTAAATAAAATCAACAACGGACACTTATGACCTCAAAATAAATCTCGTGGTTCAGCAACAAAACACCAATTGAAAAACTTTTATCTGAATACCTTTAGAGAGGGAAAGAAATGGAAAAAAAGAACGGAATAAGAATAGACGAGCAGCTACTCCCGTATACCTGCGACGCACTTAGTCCAGCTAACCTCGAGCGCACACGTTCTCAAGGCTGTATCTCCGAAACTATTACTCCGATCAACTTGAAAATTGAAGACAATATTCTAGAGATAAAATTCAAAAAGACAAGAAAAAAATTCGACTTTTTTAAACCCGCAACGGCAGGAATAGTCTAGCTTTGTGTTGAAGGATTTTAGCACTTAAAGTTGCTGTAAGAGTGTACATACATATATTGTTTTGAGGAGTCCTACCACATTAAAACATTCCTTCGCAAGTTCTGAATCCTTAAAATCTATGCTAATTCTATAATGCTATAAATGACTAATCTTCTCTCGAATCTTATAAAATATTGCATCTGATTGCATTAAGTTCTCTTCCTCAAATTACCTTCTCCAACCTTGGATTGAAGAAATCTCACGACAACGAATTGCAGTCTCTAAAATCTCCGTTAATTTAAAATGCTTCTAATTAACACTTTCAATTCTAGTCGAACAAGTGGCTTTGCCAAATTAAAGTAAAAACTTAAACTCCATACTTATTTAGCCAAATATACGATAGAATAGAAGACTAATATGAACGAATGAGGAAATGAAACAGCACTCAAACAAATAACAAAAGCAACAATGCCAATAAAAATTAAGATGTACTTACTTACAGCTTAAAATAAATGAGAAGGGAGAAGCAGAAGACAAAACCTGAAAAGGATTTGCAGCTTTGACACAATTAAATTATGCAAAATTTCAGTCAGCTAAGATAGATGGCAATTTGAAAGCGCGGACAAACGAGGTTAGAATTGAGCAGCAGCAGGCGAAGCGACATACGAAGCGAGACGAGGAAGAGAAATCACAGCTCAGCTAACTGGTTGCGCATTAATGACACGACATTCAAGTTTGAATTAGCATGAAAATGGAAAGACTTTAGCTGAGATGTGCCGCGAGTGCGTCGAGCTATTTTACGATTAATTAAAGGTGTTTATGGCGTTATTAAATTTTCATAGTCTGTGAGTTGATGAAATTAAATAACAGCTGAAACGAGTAAAGCAGAGACTTTGTCATGATATCGCCGCATTGAAGTGACTTTGTTTTTGTCGCATTTTTTCAATAAGTCAAAAGCATAATCCGCCAGTTTAGAAGTGCTCACAAAGTATGCCAATTTATGTAAATATTTTACTTAGAAAAGTTGCTGGGATTGTAAGCCTTTTTAGGTTGAAAGCTGTGCCTGTTTATGTGTAGAATTTTATTTGTATTGAGGTCTAAATTGACTACCTAGAAATAGGTCAGTATGTTCAAAGTTGAGTTATAATCTTATCTGTGTAATGGAAAATACGCATTACTCTTTTAAGCAATATGATCCTAAATGTAGGCAACGAATCATCTGATTTTCGTCGCCAGATTTCATTGAAAAACAGAAGCTATTGTAAGTCTTCTCACTTTCAGCAAATTTTTGTGTAGAAATTGAGAAGCTTAAGTCATTATCACTTAAAATTGAGGCCGCATTTATTTTTGGCATACAATTTTTCAAAATAATAAAACCTTGCCTACAATTAGGCACCTAACATAAATACTAATCTTCTTTTGTTGCATATGATATATCAATTCTGTTTTTAGGGCACACGAAAAATATATGACAACCTCTTGAGATTACCAAATGAATTGATAACAAAACTATTTCCATTATTTTTGTTAATATATATTTTATCAAACAATTATGTGCACAACAATTATATGAAGTGCTGTGTAAACAAAAATTTGCCACTCTACGGACATTTGTAGTCACTCATTCACTCACTCTCTATGATAGACAACAATGAATTTATGCTCAACATTGAAAAATGGTTGTAGCAGATAAGAAATAAAAGATATGTGAATCACACAAAATACCTCAATTGTCAATTACAACAATATTTGTTCATAAAACTGTGCATTTGCTGGTTATTTGTGCATGTAAATTTCACTGTCCATTGTTGTTATTATGCGGTTTCATTGGAATTTTTATTTTGCTTGCAATGATTGCTGTTGTGGTTTATGGATATTAGAAGAAAATAAAAATAAATAATTTGAGGGTATGTAGTTGTGTTATAATTCCACAAGGACTTAGAAGTGGTAGAGTGTTCATTCATTTTTGTGGACTATGATGGTTGGTAACAATTAATAATTGTCAGTTTCCTATTCGAAGATAATGCAATTTCAAAGATTTTGCATTTGATTGGTCTTTTATCTATTGGTATTTTCATTATTTACGCAAAATTTTTACCTTCGTGCATTTATTGGGTAGTCGAAAAAGTCTTTTCGTATTTTCTCAATTGATGTCGTTGCAGTCGTATATCTTCAGTGCTACCAATCACATTGTGTCATACCATATAGTGTTGAAAATATGATATTTTAAGCTTCATTTAACCAAAAAAAAACGGATGTGAAAGATACACCTAGCTCTGGCCGACCTATCGTTGAAAAAGTTGATGAAATTATGAAAAAGATTGACCAGGACCGTCACATAAGGATCCATGACATCGCTAAGGAACCTACATTCAAATGGTTTTGAACCATTTAAAAAAGGCTGCCTACAAAAAGAAGTTCGGTGTTGGGGTGCCACATGAATTGTCTGTGAAAAATTGAATGGACCGAATTAACATCTACGATTCTTTGCTGAAACGAATTGAAATCGGACCATTTCTGAGGCGGACGGTAACAGGCGAAGAAAAGTGGATGATATACGACAATAATGTTCAAAAAAGATCTTGGTTTAAGTGTGGTGAAGCTCAAAAAATGGTCGCAAAGCCAGGATTGACGCCTTGAAAGGTTATGCTGAGTGTTTTTTGGGATTGGGAAAGAATCGTCCACTATGAACTGCTCTAGCCTGGTTAAACGATTAATTCTATATTTTACTGTCAACAACTGATAAGATTGAAGCAAGCAATCGAAAAAAACTGGCTTGGCTCCGTCCACTTTTAATATCTACACTAATCACATATTAGAGTTATCTCAATGAAAATTACAGAACGCTTTTACTCATTACAGTATATTTTTGTGTGAAAACTTGACTTAGCCCCCAAAAATTGGTAACTATTACCAGGATCTTCATACAACCGGCTGACTTGCTCCACATGATTTGTGATTGTATGTGAGGTACCTTAATGAAACGTAGGAAACACTTTTTAGTATGAAACCTCATAATAGTTAATAGATAAAACCGGGTCGATGGGGTGTACTCTCAAATAACGCTTTGCCTTATATTACTTTTCAAAATCTTCATGATCTATCTCCATGAGATCTATATATTTATGGATGCGTTTGAACCAATTGTCAAAGCACTTTTGACACTCTGATCAAGTTATCTCCAAAACATGTGATCTGAACGCTTCTACCGCCTCTTCGGTTATCGAGAAACGTTCACCTCTTGGTTTATTTTTCTCGTACGGCAATAAAAATAAGTCATTAGGTGCCAAGTCGGGTCTATACGGTGGATGACTCAATCGATGTTTTGAGTGCTCAAAAATGCAGCTGTTTCAGTCGCTTTGCGAGAGTTCCCATTGCCATAGAGAAGAGTGATTCATCTTTGGCGGTTGGTTTTTGTGATTTCAAGAAAGACAACTGGCAAAAGTATATGTACATCTAATAATATACGCAAATAAAAATCATTTTTATTGAAATTCACGAGTAGATATCAAGTAGAAAATTTCTCAATAAAAAAATAAACAAAAAACGCTTTGGTAAATGTAAAATAGTTACAAACTAATTGTTTTCGGTTTATCATATACTAAATTAATTACGTGATCAATTAAGTTGCTTCAATCCTTTGCGTGGCACATACACATACAAGTTCCATACGTACACGTATTTACCCACAATTGAACCCACTTTTCGTCACACGAACGCTACAATGATTTCGCACACTGGAGACAAATTTCAACACAAATTCCATTTTTGCGCCAGGACACACCCAGCGGAATCAATAAACCGTTCACTCGGAATATGTTCTCAACGAATGAAACACACGTACTTACCTATATACATACATATATCAATACATATAATACATATTCATATGAATATACATACATAAGTAAGTGTGAAGGGTGTGAGGGCACACAGCACTGTAGTTAGTTGCGCAAGTATTGGTAATAACTGTGCATGTGTAAGGTGTGGGAATATGGCATATGAACTTCTGTGCAGGTGTACATACATTTCTCACTACATATACAAATATTCACACACACACTCGCCTACAAGTGTGACTCGGCACGACAACATTGATGATGATGTGTTGATAACGCTGCTGGCTTGTAGAGACAGTGGAAAGCGTTGCCTTTCAGTTGCTGTGATTCGATTTTTTTGCGAGTATCAATTTCCATTTCATTTACTACTCGTCTGTTTCAGCTGTTTTTGTATGTGTGTGTGTTGTTTTTTGCTTTGCCATGACACTAATGGTTCGTTGTAATTCCTAGCGTTACATATCTGATGATTCAGTTACTACTTGCTGCGTGTTGAGGAAAAAGTGTTGAATAAATTGTTGAAACTTTTCCATGTTTTCGAGCATCAAATAATTTTCACAGTAACATGTAAATTTGATAGAATTTAAAGCGAAGGGTGTCTGGTTGATTGAGTCAATTTGTTTTATTCAGATTTATCGTGAATTCACACTTCCATAATAATAGCTTTCCGATAGGGTCCTAGTTAGACTTTTGAAATCGGAAAGAGTAGATATTGTATATAATTTCTATCTAATGTAGTCTCAAGAATCAGCTCTCAAGTTAAAATATAATATTATACTAATTAGTGACATTAGAGGAATGACGGGGATAGCTAGAAGGCTGAAGGCAGACCGCCACCGGTCGGCCAAAATCGTGGAACGCTACGGTGATAAGCATGCTGGTCAGGTGTCAAGTCGAATGAGCCAAGATGGTGCTGAGCGAGAGCGAAGACGCTAGGGTAAGACAGGACGTAACCGAAACTAAACCATCGGTCAAGCGACAAAGTTGCATGAGGGAAAGCCTTCTTCGGAAAAATACTGCTAACGGAGTCTGCGCCAATCTTTAACGAAATCGCTAAAAACGCTGGCTTAATAGAGCCAGGCGTGTTTGACCACAGCAGGAAGGATGGTGCCAACTCTAGCGCGGAATGGAAGAGAGTGGTGGCGGCAATCTTTTCAGGCTCTCTGAAGGTAGTTTGAGAAAACCCAGTATCACCACTAAGCTGTGAGAGTCTGGATGGCACCATGGGCATCATGAGCTCATTAGGTGTGCCGCTGAGCGATCGGCTGTCCTTTCGCGGTGGAGGTTTGGAAGTGAGCAAGGTTGAAGGCTGTGGCGGACTTTGCGCTTCGCCCCACGTCCAGCGCTTCTGCTGGAGAGTCTGAAAAATGACATTCCTCCAGGTTAACCTTCAACAAGCGAAGGCGTCCTCCGCCAACATACTGTTTCATATTAATTTTATAGGTTAAGTTCCTATTGAATGTAATAATATTAATTGTAATAATGTTCTGCACTTCCATATTGCCTAGATATGCTCATTTGTGATCCACCCTATAGTTTTATCCGACAAGCCTGCCGAGAAAGACAGTTATGCAAGAAAATTTCTCACTTTGCTAGGAGAACGGATCGAAGCCAGAACTTGTTCTTCAAATTATTATTCTACAGTTGTCATGGAAAATGTTTATTTGCGATATATAATATAATATTTGACGTCTTTCCTATACGTAAATGTTCGGCATGAAGAGCTGAGTCGATTTAGGTCTACTTGTCGGTTCGTCTGTATATACGCGAAGTCAGTTTATAAGATGTTAAATTTGGCACGCCCCCTTTCTATTCGAGAGGCTGCTTATTTGTATTGCCAATATCGTGTAACTATAGCATATAAACTACACGATCGAAAGAAAGCTTATATTGAAAGCTATTTTGTTTCATGAGAAATCTTCAAGAACTTTGGCATGGGTTATTATCCTAAAGAGGGTGTCAGTCTCCGACGAAATTGCTTAGATCAGACCACTATAGCATCTGGCGGCCATAAAAACGACCAGATGCAATCAAGTTCTTCAAGAAACCTTTGTATTTGTAAAATATAATAAAATGTCGTTACAACCGAAGACTTTTTTTCTTGCTTTTCGATAAAAATTAGCAATAGATATTAAACCTTTTGAAATTTTTGTTCATTTTGTATGATATCTGACTGGTGGAGTTCAACACCTTCAAAGTTCGAGTGCATATTTTGTACTTATAAGTACCATACTTTAAAAGAAAATATTAACAATTCTTTCAAAACAATTTCTCCCTAACTTTTCATTTAAACTATTTTCAGATATAAGCAAATAAACATATTTTTATTTTCTGTTTTCTACTCTTTTCTTTCATATACATATTTTATATACTTCTGATTCTGTTGAGAAATATTAATCAACTTTTACTTGTTACCTTAGACACCTCAACGAAAATTGTTGCAAACAAAATTTAGGAATTTCTTCAGAGACATAAAACTAAAAAATAATTATTGATTTCCCTAAAGGATTTAAATTTCCCATAAGTCTTCGTAAGTATTTGCTTACAGCGCCGGTTGCACGTTCAAAATGCATGTGTATGTTTGTGTTAACGGAATGTGTGTGTGTGTGTGTGCCACTGCGTGTGTTGGCTACATGAGAGCAAGTAAAACAAGAATATATATACATATATATATACTTGTATATAAAAGTATAATAAATGGCATCTAACTGACTTTGAAACTTAGCAGAAGAGGCAAGCGAAGTGTGGGCATGGCCATCAAGTGAAATCTGGGTAATTTAGCAAAGTGAAGCAGCGTTAGCGTTGCTCTGCGTTCATGTCGTTGGGAATGTTGCGCTTCACGTGTTCCAGTTAGCTGCTGTACTGGTGTTCCGCTGTACAGCTAATATGCTCCCACGCCCCGCGCGACGGAGGAGTGAACATATTTGTAGGTGTGTTGGTATTGGTGTGTGACGACTGTAAAATTGCACGTTAAAAAAGAATTATTTGTTGATGGCTGGTAATATGGAATGTGAAGTGTGCGGATGCGCATTCATACGAGTATCTATATATACATATGTATATATTCATATAAATGCCGATATTTTGTGTCGCTGTTGTCATTTTTGTATACCGTTGCGCTTAAGGTTGTTGGCATGTGCCTAAAGTTGGAATTTGCGGTGGAGAATAAGTACGCGTGAATGTGTGTGAAAAAATGGTTCCGGTTTAGAGGGTAGCCACAACGCAATACAAGCTTTAAACGGCGCTGGTGCACCATGGTGTTAGCACATAAGCACAGCATTTATATATAATACATGCTTATACATATTGGTGAGTTGAAATGCCCTAATAAGAGTTGATATTTTTTATTTTTGTAAAATGATATTTCTTTAAACTGGCGAATACTTTATACAGAACCTTTTTGTATAAAAGGACTAACTCGAGCACATTTAAAGTTTAAACATACATTTTAGAGATATTTGGAGCAGCGTATGTGATTATACAGCTCTTTTGGAAGCTGAACCCAAGGATGCTTATTCTAAAATTACAATTCTTTTAAATAACATGAAGAAATTCTTTCCATCGTAATTTTTTTACGAGGGGCCTTAGAGTGATCGCACACCAAAGAAAACCACAACAACTTAATAAATCACAAGAAAACGACGAAAGGTTATTAAACTGCGGCAATAAGTAAACCATAGAGTACTTCGTGGAAATCAGTTGAATGCAGAAAATCGAATAATTTTATTAAAACTTTGATTCTCTTACAATTTTGTCATTTGCAATAGTCATTGAGTTCCAAAGTGTGCTCATTTTCAGTCACAATCATTTGGGAGCATCGGTATCATCTCTTAATCTAACGTGACTAGAAGCCGCTCTACACTTTGCCTAAAGTGGTCTTTGTAGCCTTTTCACAAAGCAAAATTAATTCAGTACATTAAGCTTACAATCGAGAAACCAGTTTTTACCTTTTGCATTGTCGGCTAATCAATTAACGATAGGCTCCATTAACGAGCCTTTAGTTGGCTTGTATTCACTATTTCGTATTTTTTCAAATTAATAAATTTCCTTAGCTGATTGCTATTTTATCAATGTGGACAACCAATTTTGCAGCTTTGACAACAACCGACAGAGCTAAATACAACCAAATTTGGACAACAACCCGCAGAGTTGCACTCGATTTGATTTCGATTAATCGTCGAAGCGCTTGCCTGTTTTGCTTTTGCCCAGTTATTTCACACAATATCAGCTGACAACTGATTTGTTGGTAAGAGTTTTCTTTGAGCTATTTCATCCTCAACAAAGTCTAGGCGAAGATTTTCGAGAAAAAGCCTACGGTTTTATGTTTTTGACGCGTTTCAATTAAGGTGGATTTCTGACTGTAAAACGTGGGCTATTATGGCAGAGACATCCAAAATATTTGAGAAAAGAGCTTTCAGCCAAATATTAGTTTGTCAATTGCACGTATATATTTTTACTAATTGGTCAATTGTGTCTACTCCTGAATTGGTAGAATTATTAAAATCGTTTATTTCCCGCAACTTCTTGGGATGGTTTTCAATAATGATTTCGTGATGACGCAAAGTACTCATTACAGCAACTATTTTATATCCTTTGGGAATACATTGAACAATGGTGACTTGTCCTTCGAAGAACAAACGACTGCTTAGTACTGGTAATTGTTTTGTTTTAACTGCTGATTAGTGTCGCCAACCGGCAAAAAGCGTTTATTAATTTTCTTGTTAACTAAGAAAAGGCATCTGCTTCTAATAGAAATTAAACGTTCATCGACTATAATATTTTCATACGGAAAAAGCAGTAGCGGTAAGTTAGTTACCCAGTTCTCGTATAAATACCGAATTGGAGCAAGTTTATCATACAGTCTCTGATCTCTACGATTATTTTTGTTATCGAACCGCAGCACACGACTTACTATATTTCCAAAAACCTTGTAGATACCATTATAACACAAAATATTGGTCGACCTTGAACTTCATCTCAACGACTACGGAGACTTCCTTCATGCGACCGATATGCGCCGGTAATTGTATAAAATATATGTAGTTTCTAAATTATTTATATTTTAACCAGTACATAACTATAAATGTACCATTTGAAGCACCCTCTAAGTACATTCAATTATATTTCATCAATTGATTTATATTTCTCTCCAATTTTTTTACCGCTCTCCAGATCCCTAAAATCAGTTTTTTTTATTTACGGTATAAGTCCCAGGTCAAATGATTCTTTTATATTTGATATTAAGAGCACAGCAGTAACTCCGTATAATTATATTTTCAGTTCTGGCTATAGTGCTATTGATTGCAGTCGGTTCTGTTGACCACTCAATGTTCTTGACCTTTGAAAAGTACACGAGAATGTGCTTATGTACATCAGCTTCAGCAATATTGTCATTTTTGCTACTAGCAAATATACTTTTCAAAAGATTCGCCATCTGGCAGTTCTTCCAATACATTCTCATCGTGTCCTCAACATTACTAAACTTATCAATGTCCACATCTTTCATTATTCTCTGATGTATTTTGCTTTCTGTCAAACGAAAAGTCTGCTAAATCAGATAATAGTCTATTGATTGATGAAATTGAAATAGACGACAACACAATCAAAATACTCACCGATGCTCGATTTCGTTGCTTTTTACAAAATATCAATTTTTTTTATACAATAATTATTTGACAAAAACGGCGCGAAGCTTCCACTTGACGTCTTAAACAGCTGATGGTCATCGCATGACTTTATTTTGGTCACACATTAGTTTTAATTGCGCCACTTTGTTTGTAAAATTATAAATGATACTTTACATTTCGAAATATAATGAAATATGAAATATAAAAAAAAATAACATCAAATGTCATGATGACCTTAAGGTAACAGAAGAGTTAAGAATTAATGTGGAAAAATATTTTTTTTACTTTGTGTGGTAAGTCGTCTTAAAGTAGCGCTTTAATCGAGCAAAGCGGTCAATGGATCAATTAGTTCCTAACCTTTTATTATCTTCCTATTGATAAGCAAACTCAAATGCAAGGTCACCAGCTTGAGGAATTTATTAGCATAAATCTGTTATGGGTTCGATGTAGAAAAGTTTACTCAAACAAATGTCTTCCTTTACTTTTGACTACATACACATATTATTAAGTGTTTTGGGTAATGATAAAAAATGCCTTCGTTTGTAAACTTGATTTTAGGGTTATGGATATCAGGTTCCTCTCTCTACTTGCTGCAGATCCAATTAAACAAACGATTAAAAGGATCAGTTAAGTGTTGGGATTTGGTAATTGGTTCCCTTCGCGAGGAAAGACGGTTGATTGGGTAGTAGGATGATTCAGTAGATACCAAAAGCACCAGCGGCCTTTAAAGAAGTATGAAAAAAAAATAGAAAACCATTATTTTTCAATCTTTCTCAATACACTTATGATATGCAAAGTAGTATGTCTTTTGAAAATTTAAAATTTTAAGCCTAAGCTTGTTTTGACTTTCGTATTCGAAATACATTTTGTTGAATTATGTCATCTCAATCTGCCTAAAATTTCTTAATTCAAATGGTTCTAAAAACAAATTAATTAATTAATATAATAATCCACACATAAAGCATATTTATAAACCTTAAACTGCCGACTCATCATAACCACAAACATTTGTTTTTCATCGCTTCTTAATAACATAAAAGCGTGCACTAAACCTAATATTCTGAAAGTAATAAACTTTTGAATGCTTATATTTTATATGTATAAGTGTAAGTATTAAAATTTATAATGTATAAAAGAATATTCATAACGGTTTTAAGAAGACCATTCGGCTGCTTTAAAAGCCCGAGCACATTCCACCAATAAACGAAAATAGGCTGCGAGCTGCTTTAATGGCATTTCAAATATTCTCTTTTTTCGCTCTTGACGTGAATGGCTCGGCATTAACGACCGGTGCGTGTGCAAGTCATATTTTGATACTTTTATTGCAACTCTGCTGCTTTACAGACTGCTGACTAGCTGAAGAGGCTGGGCTGGGATGTTGGCAGACACACAGACGTACAAGCATTTTTCATTCGTTAAGCCATGTACTTCAGCGGTCATATGCATGAATATGCTTATATTAGGGTGTTACTTATTTTACAAATTAGTTTTTTTTTACAAAAGCTCACTGAACTTTCTACTCTTGGCTTAAAAATTAGGATCTAATATAAGCAAGTTCTTTATTTCACTTATAAAACTGCAAAAATTATGTTTTTTGGGATTTTTGGATATTTTGCATTATGAAAGTAATTCTACAACTTTGAAAAAATGATACTCTCATACAAAATTTTCCACTCTACAAAGAAAATCTGATATATTTTCTTCATGAAATTATTACTTTAAAAGTTATAAGCGTTTAAAGTTTTACATCAAATTTACTGAGGATTCATACAAGGTTCTGGGTTGCTCATACGACATGGCGCTCTATACTGACGAAGGACCTTGCCGTTAAAATTAAGAGCACATAATTGCAGAGAATTCGGTAGAGGTCTCAAAACCGGCTTTTCAAAGTACCAAGCGAAAATAAATATTCCATTATTTCTTCTCACCCTAATATATGTATATGTGTTTCTAAGTGTGCGTGTATGTGTGTGAGATGTTTCCAAATTTGAGTTGAAATAAAAATTATTTCAGAACGTGTTTTGGAATGTTGTGTTGACAAATAACTGGCACTCGGCTACGTGCTGTGTCTGTATGGCGCACACACGCACCAAAATAAGTGAAAAATAAAAGCATACTTCACGGCGCTGAAGCAGCATGCCTACGAAATTTTAGGTAAATTAAAATGAAAAATTACAGAGAAACACACAAAGTGTTGGAAGAAAGTGTAAATTTGTCAGTAGGCCAAATATGAAAGTGACAGCGAAAGTCAGAAGCGCCGACGGCCTTGAAAAAATAAATTTATATAAAAACAAAGAGCACAAAAAATTTCTAAAAATGTAATAAGAAAACACTGTTTTTTGTATAAATTGCATGCACATAGTTAAATATAAAAAACCGAAAATTTAATTTCCATTGAAACTGTGAGAAATAATTGAATTGCAGAATGCGTAGCGTGTTAAACCAGCAGCTACAACAACCAAATTTCTATTTGAATTTTTTGCAGCAAATTAATAAAATTTTAATTTACCTGCATGCAATTGAAATGTTGACGACAGTGCAATAACAACAACGTGCATATAAAAAGCAGCATATAAGTTGCTCATTGCGCACTTGCAGGCGCCCGACCCGCATACCCACACAATAACGCACTGGCAGTAAATTAATTTAAAACAATTTAACCCGTTGCTTTTGTCTCGCCTCTTTGTGTGTCGTATTCTTCGTCGCTTCGCTTTTTTGCGTGTGCATTTAACTTCTTTTATGTGCCGGGTTGCTCACACCACTCTCGCACTGTCGCCGTCGGTGATTTCGGCATATTTCTGCTTTATTATGTGTGTGCTTTATTTAATTGCATTTGTATTTACATGTGTGTGTGTGTGCGTGTATGTGCTGCTCTTTTGTTTACTTTTCTTATTTGTTTACATTTTTATTGTTTTCCTTGTTGTGTTGTTGTTTTAAATTTGTTGCAATTATTTTTGTGTTATTTTTTGTGGTTTTTTCAGTGTGTCTATGTAAATAATTGAAATGAGTTTGCTTTTGTGTAATATGTTTTCTGCAATTATTTTTGTTTCAATTAATTGTTTTCTTTTCAATTAATAGGTGCCTGGCAAATTAAATTTCCAATCCGCTTCTTGCCTTTATTTTGATAAAAATAATTAGAAAGGGATTAAAGTTATCAAATATTTAAACTAGTTAGGTGTGGTGTCACATTGAATTTAAGAGAGACCTACTTACTTATATTTTAGATTACAATTCGATTTTTTCTTTACTATATATTTTATTTGAAATCTATATGTTCTGTTGTTGTTAACCATCACAAATTTTATAAATTTAAGAATCATAACCGAATTGATTTGTGTATTAAGACTAATCAATATGCTCTTAAAATTTCTTAAGACTACTTAAAATCATTTTGAAAGGTCCAAAATGTGAGTTCTTTTTAAACGTCTAACATCCATACTGTAGATTTATTGTCAGTAAATTTTTATGATTAGAAAGTCTATCTTTGTAGCTTCGACAGGATTTGCAGATTTCGCCTTTAATGTTGCTTATATACCAAGGATCCTTTATAATGATTCTGAAAGTCTTAGATTGTTATCTTTGAAGGATTTCAATGCTGCATGTACTCGTCGTCCCTCATAACTGCATTGCATACACCCATACTTTTTTGGCTTGTAGAGTTAAACTTTAATTTGAAGACTAAGTTGTTATCGGGGGCATAAAACATGAACATTTTTTTGTTTTAAATTTAACCTGCTTAAATTTCTATTTTATGTATGTCTTCCAAGTGAGTTGTCTGTCTAAATAAAACCCCAGATATTTGACTGTTTCACTTTCAAGTATTGTAGAGCCACTTAATGTTACGGAGCAACAGCCTACGGTAAAACTTGTGGCAATAAATGCCGTACGATCAGCACAGGTTGCTACTTCTAAATCATTGATGATCGGCCGGCCAGCTGTAAGTATTGTATATAACATAAGACTCAAGATGATCCCTTGCAGAACTTCAGCATCAAACGAATACAACTCAAAAGCCTTTTCTTGGACATAGAATTTACGCCACTTGAATATGACTTCATAAGACGATTAGATTTAGAGACGATAAATTGGCGGAAATCGTAATCGTCTTTCAGTAATTTCGCTGTATTTGGCTTCTCTTATATTTATACTCAATTAGCTGATTTAATAGTTAGTTTATATCCAAATTCTCCAAGGTGTAAACATAAATTCAGAGTGAAGTGTGGTTGTTACTTTTTTGTTTAATTGCCCTAAATGTATTTTAAGAAGATTGTGTCAAAATTTTAGGTTGATTGGAGCAAAATTTACAAGCTTGCCACGATAATTATAACACGCAAAAGTACATATGGAGGATGGAGTCATGTGTAGAAGTTCACGCAAGTGAGGAAAGTTCTCTGATTGCCATTCACTTGGGAGTGGCCAGAAACGATTCTTTTACATGTGACTCAAGCAGCTCACGACTTCCGGTCTTTGACCAAGTATCCTCTGGGTAGCCTAAGAACATCCGTTTGAAGGCGAGCTAAAGTGAGAAGGCGAAATATCCCCTACATAGGGTTGTGCGCTGGGTTTGGGACCCGCCACGTAAAAAAACACCCCCAGTGAATAGTTATAACCAGCCTGCTGTTGTTAATTCGGCTATAATCGCGTAAGCGGTTTCTACGCCAATTAAGAAGAAAAGTACATATGTATGTATATAATTAATCAGCGTTATGTATTGAGTCGAATTAGCTATATTTATCCACCTTCACGTCGGTATATACGCGAACTAGTCTCTCAGTTTTGAAGATATACGGCTGAAATTGTACACACAACCTTCGGTCGCCAAACGGCTGCTAATTTTCGACTCATGATTGGGGAGCTATAACGTATAGCTACCATACAAGCAAGAAAAGTTGTTTATTTGTCAAGGTACCTAACAAAATGTTAGCATGGATCATCGTCACCTTTACATTATCAGAACATATTTTGCGAATCCGAGCAGTACAGCTACATATATATATTTAAATTATATTTATGCTCATATTTATATTTATATTTATTTTTATAACTTTTTATGATATAGGAAATACACTTGTGAAGGAGTGTTTTCAAGTGACAAAAATTATTTTGAAAAATCTTCCAGCATTTTCTAGGCATCGCTAGTTTTTAACGACATAATTTTATTGTTTTGATTATAGATGCTCCAGCTTCAAGTTATCTGGGGATCGCAATTTAACTTCTTTCATAGACGCTCCAAAGTCGTAATTAAAAGATATTTTCAGGAAAATTTAACATAATATTTTTGGAAGATCAGGCTTTAATGCAATAGAAGGCGTATTCTCTTTTGTTCAAAATTATCCAAGTGTTAAATTACTATGAAATAAACAAAAGACTTTTATACATTTCAGTAAAACTTGGAAATTTTCTGCTTTCACCTTAAACCTAGAACCGACTAATTCGTGAACAATCACTACTCATACCAAATCGTTCTCCTCTTCAGTCCTCTAAGGTCTCATATGATTATTATCTACTATCCTTGCATAAAAATATGTCTGGATTGTACTTTCCCCAGCCTTATAAACCGAATATACACATTTTCGATATGGCTGGGGGAAGCATTGACCGGATTGTACAATTAAATTTTTGAAACCCGTAAACCCATGTAACCCCTTAAATGTACAGTGTGAAGAAGGATTTATGTCAATAAGATTATTCACTCTCCCCACGTTTTCAAAAATTTCAACCCACATATGACTTTCGCTACTGCGATTCTATTTATGAAAATTTTTATCTAAATTTAGACTTTTTGGTAATACATACATATTATAGGCACAGATGCTGAACATATTACTTAGGTACTGCTCTGTAGTGGCTCTAAATTCTATATTTTATATAGCCTCAGTGAGTGGCGTCATATATGCTTTCCCTTCTTAATGAAGTTAGTGACGTTTGTACTATGTTATCGAAAATGAACATTATTATATATGCATTTTTTGTTGTAGTTGATATTTCGTCGAATTAGCCGAGTCGTTTGGTCTTACATGTCTGGCTATCTAAGAAACGATGTACTTTATTCTTTAAAAGTGGGATTTTGGCATTTACTGAAGCCACGACACATGAAAATGCGCATAGAATTAGCAATTCTTTCTATTCAACTAGGTCATATGAAAAGAAAAATTATTGAAAGGGAATTGAAAATTAGACCGGGTGAAATCCGTAAGACATGAGGGAGAACCGTTTTTTGATTGTGATTAAGTAAAAATTTGAGACATATTGATATTTATTTGGTGAAATTCTTAATATGGAATTAATCAAAATATTTTTATCTATTCACTGCAGAATTGTTAGAGCAACAATTTATACATATAGTAAAACACCCTCAGTAATAGTATTCCTACAAAAATAAAACAAAATTTTCACCTAAGTTAATTAAGGAAATCACAAGACAAGTATCTTATAAAAGCTAATTTCATAGATGGGGGCGCCAATCTATTTTATGAGAAGGAAAAAATTAAACCAACAAAGGACCGCGCTTTTTCGCGCTAAACACACAATAACCCACGCATACAAAGTACAGCAAGCGGCGTCCCACAGCTGAAAGCAAACATTATTAAAAATGCATTAAAAGCGCAAGAGCACAGCAAAGGGAACGAAGCTGGAGGCAGACAAACGAGGCAGAGGCGCGACCACAAACGGCGACATGGCGCGCCAGCTCCTTCTGCAGCACACTCCGCTCGGCAGCCGGTGCGCTCACACACAGTTATTTACAATGGCACATAAATAGCTGTGCATGCGACCCCAACTGCGTCGAGCAGTAACAAATACCGGTTGGAGTGCTGCCGCTGGCTGTTGCATGCCGCGAGCGCCGGAGGAAAGTCACAAGTGAGCAACAATGCGAGTAATGCGGCCAACAGCGGGAGCACAAAACCAACAAAACAAACAACAGCAACAATCGAAAAGTGCAATAACTAAATGAAACAACAACAATGGAGCACTAAATAAATATAGAAATATAATAGTTAAGGAAAATGGCAAAAACAAATTAAAATACAAGGAAAACAACACACGCCCAGAGGCGCTTTCAGGCGTATTTAGAGAAGCATATATATTTCATTAGGGTGGGCTTAAAAAAGTTCGGAATTTTTTTTTCGTTTGATACTCTTAAAGATAGGTTTTTAGACACCTCTAAGAAAGTCTCTCAAAGTATAAGCTCTTAAGTGTAACGGGAAAGTCCTCCGCCTTACAGGGTTCTATTGGGTCTTATTATTAGATAGAAAAATTCAAATCTCGCTTCCAACTACATGAAAAGATATCTGTTTTCATAAATTTTTTATGGAATTGGTCGCTCTAGAAAAACATCTCGAAAATTTTTTTCATAAATCTAAACGTGGAAAGATACAAAATATTAAAATTCGACTATATAAGGTACCTTTCCATTATAATTAAGAGCTCATACGTGAAAAGACCTTCTTACAAGTGTTGAAGAGTCTATTTTTCAGAATACCAAAAGAAAAAATTATTTTAAAAAAATATTATTTTCTTTTCGACCCACCCTAATATGCATTTATTTATATGTAAATATATATGTGTGCATGCATGAGTGCTTTGAATTGCCAAAACTTTACAGTTGCAAATGTCACATTGTTGATGCAAGTGGAATTTTCACATTTAAACTGTAAATGCTCGCTGAAATATTTCTGCAATTTTGCAAAAATTCCGGCATGCGAAGAGTGCTTGCAAGCGTTAGCCTGTAACTATTGTGCTTTGTTAGTGGTGGCATAAACTAAAAGCAACAATAACAATAATGAAAATAAAATAAAATTGCCAGAGTGTGGCAATAACTTTGCAGTTTTAAACCTTTTCAAACTTCATAGTGTTTTCAGCGAAATATATTTTGTTGGAATCACAACAGTTACATGCTTTCAACGCTGAAAACTAAATTTTATTGTCATGAAATGTCAGCCACAACGATTGGGCTTAGAAATATTTATATTTGCAAAGTCAATGTCAAAAAGTGAGAAACAGAGCAATCTCTTGTTTAATAAAGAGCTTAAAATTTGAGGTATACTTTTAGGAGCTTAAGCCTAGGTTAGGACTGACACTACTTCGACATATTTTATTATTAATCTGACAAGGCGTGGATTTCTTTGTATTGTCCAAAAACTACCGAATAAACAATGAAGCTTGAGTTCATCAAAAATGTGCTAAATCGATTGATTACACCGGTCAACAAAAAGAAATTTGTTTTTAGGTTCATGGTTTCATGCTCAAATTCTGATTCTTCTGTGTTGTCGCGGCTGTCATTCTTCCTTTCGCTCGTTGGCGCCAATTGGAAATTCCAGGTGTAGCCAAGTCCTTCTCTACCCCCAACAGAGTAGAGCTCTTCCTATTTCTCGCTTTCCCCTTTGGGTACTGCGTTCTGATTCTAGACTTTCAAAAACACTCAAATTTTTATTTTTAGCTGTTAAAGTATGCTTTTGCTTGATATACAGTATAAATGAGCCTGCTTTGTCAATACGAACATAAAAGAAATACTAGAAGAAGCCAAACTTTTTAAAGAAAAATATTTCTTTTTTCGTGTAGGAGAACTTTAAATTGAACATGCATCGTGTCGGCCCGTATTATTTTGAATAATACGTTCCTTAATGTTTTTGGCTCAGCTTAGCTGGTGCTTCAATTCCCTGCATTTGATGGAATATAGACTCTAGCCAGAGATTGCTAATTTCTCAACTCTTTCTATTGGTTACAACATTGTGAGCAACTGAAAGCTGCTCTTTAATCTGTCTGTACTGAAAAAAGAGATTCCGTAGCTTGTTTTTTCCCCAAGGGGATACCTCCCTAGCTTCATAGCATTTAAGAGAAATACTTAGGGGTTTACTCTACCTATTTTATACGCTGATTGAATATTCTCTCCGACGATATTTATGGAATAATAATTTGTTTCTCGGGTGATTCGAAACTGCTGAAGTAAAGAAAGAGCGCCCCTTTATACAAATAAATAAAACTCTATAGTATCATGTGTTTTGGTTGAATTAATGAATAAATATGTACTCTCTTCCAGTTTGTATTCCAAACAAAGCATAATGCTTTATTTTCACTGTCAAAATACTTTATAAATCTTACGAGCTCCTATGGAAAGGCGACTGTCAGTACTGTTGTTATGAACCCTTCATTAATAATGATATCAGATATCCAAAACACTCGGAAGGTATTCATTTTAAGGAACTGTGTTATTTAAACTGGCTTGGACCGATTCGCTGGGCATGCAAAGAGCTCGTTAGAGTCATGCGAGGACTCGTTAAATAATAAAAAGTATCTATTTGGTATGACGGAGTCGATTATGGATAACTTCGAAAACATCCTAACAGAAACTCTACGGAGAGGAGTTCATTGTATTCCTTGAACTAAAGCATGCGCGCCTCGTTGTGCAAATGTTCAACCGGAGACATCAAGAGGTTTACTATGATCATACGGAGTGCAGTAATTGGACACGTCTAATGCTTTTCCGTCTGCGCTTCACTTCATTCAGGGAACCATATCGGTGTGGTGTATTTAACGACCGGATCGATTACCTTGTATGTTGTTAACAACGCTGGCGACTTGAAGATTTTGTTACGGCTCTGTACCTAGGCAGTTATCGCGTACGTATGAGAAGTAGCACATTTTATTTTAATTTGGCAATTTTTTTAAAGCAAATTTTTGCAAATGTGCTCTTGAAAGACTTAGATATAAAGACTGATCCTGTAGTCGGTATTTTATATTATAAAGTTAATTGTTCGTACTTTTAAGTACAAGTTCAGCCAACATTTACAAAAGAAAAGTCGATTTATTTTTCCTTACTCCCAATTAAGTTAAAGTTATGTCCTTTTAGGACTCTTCAGCTAGCGGTTAATACAGGCTAATACTAAAAATGCTAAATTCGAATTCACTTGATAAAAAAGTAATGTCCAATGTGTATTCCAAATCCATCTTTTAATATGGCCTTCTCACATATTCAAAATTGTCCTCATAAATTCTTTCTTAAACAAATTTTACTCAACAAATTTTGGTTTATTTTAATTTTTCTCCTTTTATTTGTAGTTTTATCAATTTTCTTAATATTTTATTTGACATCTGTCAAGAATTAGTTTACATTTTGTAGTTTGACTTTGAAGTTTTACAGTAAACATAAATAAGTATCTAAATATCTGCTTTGTGGATATTTTTTGTAGCTTCGTTTAAGCACATTTCTTTGTTTACATCGCTTTTTTATATTTCTCACGAAAATAGACTTGAAAATTCTTATTTAGCGCTTGTCGTCTCTTCCCTTACCCATACAATAACAATATTTGTCGTCGTTCCATAGTGTTTGTTTTGTTTGTTTGGTTTAGGTTACCTTTTATATATTTTTTTAGTTAGCATAGTTTTGTTTAAGTATATTTTGTATTTCGATTTTTGCTTAGTTTATTTTTATACTTTTTTGTGTTGCTATTAGTTTGTACGTGTGTTGGTATTTTTTATGTAGGAAAACTACCTTTTAATTTGGATAATATATGTAAGTTTTTTTTGGATGTATGTTGTTATTATTCAGTTTACAAATTAAAGGTAAATAAAGGCTGAAATTGTGTATATGTAAATAATTCGGAAGAGAGAAAAATCTTTTGTCTGTAGTTTTTTGTTAGTTCTTTTATTATATCGGGAAGCATAGGTTTCCTGTTTACTGGGCTGTATAATCATATTTTTGACATCATTTGGAATATATTATTTTAGCATAAAGAATTTCGTAAAAAAATTAAAAAGTGAAAGCTCTATTAGACGGACGATCTATATATTAAACGACCGCTCTATTAAGCGGACACTCTTTTAAGCGACAATCTCCATTAATCGTGCACATTGGCCGGTTTTGTTGCATGAGCGGTTAACTGGACAGAAAACCTGCTTCCCAAGGTGTCCGCTTATAAGAGGTTTCACTGTACATAGACTTTTTTACCCTCTTTTATGAAACTAGAAATATTAATAATAACGGAAAATTTAAAAAATGTGTTGAAGTTATTAAAGAAAATGAATTTTCTGACTCAAAATTTATTTTTTTCAACTGAAATTTTTAAATGTTATCAGCGCGCATTATGTGAAATTATTCATCCTCGCTCGTACTTTTAAAATTTGTTTTTAACTTATGCTAATGCTCAACAGACCATAGTTTGGCTTTGAAAAGTTGTCAAATGCATTAATTTTTTATCACAAAATCATTTACATTATGTCGACCATAGAATGCCACAGAAAATATTATATAAATCAGTTGGACAAGCTTAATGCAAATTAAATATGAGAACGTTTCTAAAATTTTTTCCATTTGAAGTCTTGAAGTTGTGATACTGTTCCACAAATATGCCAAAAATTTAAAAAAATATTTTTTTTTGCAAATTTCTAAAAAAAAAAACATTTGATAAAATAGCTCAAAAAATTTAATTTTCCTCAAATTTCCAAAAAAAAAATTTATAGAATAGCTTAAAAAATGTTACCTAAATTTAAAAAAAAAATTATGCTTTCCATAAGAACACACACATATATATTCAAGATTGCTAAAACACCCTTTAATAAAATATTTTCTAACAGAAAGTAATATCCACGAGCTATTTCACAAATAAAACATTATAAATTTTGCTTTTGAGCTGTGTATTTTCCTTAAGAAAGTAGTGAATTTTTGAAAAATCTTGCGCCGAACTTGCTTTCTGGCTTAAAATTATTTTCTATTTTCTTGTCGATATGAAATTTACTATCAAATCAAACTTTGCGTATGATATTTCTAATCATTTTTAAATTAGAACTCATTACTGAGTGAAGGTAACAAATATGTTACTCATACGCCGTGTCACACTTTTAAAGCAAACTGAAAAGTGCGTTGAGCATTGGCCACCAAATCAGTTTTTAATTTAAAAACATATACGTGTTTTCATATATTTTTTCAGCATTCTAATTGTTTGTTTTTGTCACCGCAAGCCCACCGTTCAATGTTCATTCGCCTGGAAACCAAAAAACTATCACTCATACAATGCAAACGGCAACGGCGAAGCAGCGATTAGAATTGTTGAATAGCATATGCGCAAATTTATGATTGATGGGTATTTACCCAAAGCATAAGCAACGATCACAAATCAAAAATATGTTTGTATTTCGTACGTGTACCTCACGCCGGCTTGTGCCGCTCGCGGGCAACGTAAGCGTTCAATTTAAAAAGTCAACGAAAAGGTGCGTGAATTATGGCAGTAGGTGCCGAAGGGAGTTGGGAACAGCCATCAATCATGAAATATTTTTTCTTGCGACATTTCCCGTAACTGCAAGCAAACCATAAAATATTTTTGGAAACTTTTTCAGTAACTCTTTTTGGGGAAAATGAACTTTTATAGTTTTTGTGCGCCCTCTGACATTTCATTTTAAGCTTAGCTAAACACATATGCGTTGTGCTATTCTCAAACATACACGCATATATGTAATAGTCATGGCACACACATACACAATAGTCATGGCAACTTGTGTCGGTGTACTTCGGCAACCATTTAATAAATGTGAAAAGTTGCCACATTCCAAATGATGCTTTCAAAAATGAATTACGCAACTTGCTACTGGTTGTTTTTGTCTTACTCTTGTTTTTGTTTTTGTTATTTTTGTTTTTGTATTTGTTTCTGTTGTTTTTGTAGTTTTTGTTGTTCTTGTTATTCTAATTTTTGTTAAACTTGTTTTTGTAATTTTTGTTGTACTTGTTTTTGTTTTCGTGGTATTTGTGCTGGCCGCAAGCAACACCAACATTTCATTACAATTCGGTGTGGTAGTCGGGCTTTAGTTGCTCACACAAATACACAGCGCGTAGAAATTGGAGAGAACTGAATAGAACGCGTTGAATAGAAGGTGGGTGTTTGTTGGATTTTGTTGTATTTGTTTTGTAATTATTTATTCTTACTCTTTTTTTTTATTTTGTGTTTTTCTTCATTAGTGCTGCTTTTGTTGGTGGTGTTGTTAGAGTTCCATTATCTAGTGGTGATTGTTTGTTGGCTATTTTGTGGCCTTAACGCCAGTCGCTCGGCTGTCCGCAGTCAGCGCCTCTCACAAAGCACGTTTGCTACATTTTATTTCAATTAAGCACAAAATTTCTCCAAACAATTTCGCTTTCATTTGTAAATTGCCGCGCTTCTTTTTCGACTGTCTGCTTGCTCGCTATCGCTTGCTATCATTAGCGTGGATTTTAATTATTTGCTTTGCATTACAGCTCTAAATAGCCGTATTTTGCCATATCTATTTCGCCAAATATTTGTCTATTATTACTTTCGTCATTTCTACTGTGCTTTTTTACCTATTATTTGTTGTTGTGTTTGTAGTCAATGCTTTATCAAATACGCTACTAATAATAATAAGTATAATACATTACATTTGCCATTACAAATTTCAATTCGCACAAATATTTCTTCAAATATTTGCGCCAGCTAATATCGCTTTGTGTTTGCTCAAATTTATGGTTTGTTGTTGTATTATGCACATTGAAATTAATAGTGTTTTTCTATTTTGCTTTTCAATTTGCATTCTCATTAAATTCTTTTACCATTTTTATACTTTTGTTGTATTTGCATTACATTTGTATGGGTTTTCATTACATAAATTTATTCTACGCTATTTTGGTTCGCCATTTATTTTCCCAAATCGGCCACAAGCGCAAATTTATGTCGCATTGCCATATTTTTGCATAAATTTGCTGCAGCTCCAATTCAATTTAAAATCATTTTTACTTAATTTTAGTATTTTTGTTTTTGTATTTTTTTTTGTTTTCTTTAATTAAATGCTAAGACCCGTACTAATATTAGTTCAATACTTGTATTTCATTTATTTTATATCAACATAGTTTTATTTGCATTAGTTTGGTTGCAATTTTATTTTCTACCCTCCTATAAATGATATAATTTGCTACTTTCATTTCGTTTTAAATATTTGGCATTCGTTTACAAAGTGTCGCAAACAGTCGTGTTATGTTCGTCAATACGCCTAGTTTTTTGGAAAAGTAAGCTTAGTGAGAAATGCATACATATGTACATACATTAAGCTAGGTGCAGTATTCACAATTAATTTTTTAATTTTAAATTAATTACAATTTTTTAATTAATTTTTTTTTTAATTTCAAATAAATTTAAAATTTTTTATTCATTAATTTTTTTTTTAATTTTAAATTATTTTAAATTATTTAAAATTTTTACTTAATTTTTTTTTTTTTAATTTCAAATAAATTAAAAAATTTTTATTCATTAATTTTTTTTAATTTTAAATTACCTAAAATTTTTACTTAATTTTTTTTTAATTTCAAATAAATTTAAAATTTTTTATTCATTAATTTTTTTTAATTTCAAATAAATTAAAAATTTTTAAGTCATTAATTTTGTTTTAATTTTAAATTAATTAAAATTTTAATTCAAAAATTTTTTTATAAATTTAAATTAATAAACTTTTTTAATTAATTATTATTTTCATTTAAAAAAATTAAATTTTTAAAAGTTTAATTTAACAAAAGAATCCAATTTTGCATTGAATGCAAAAAATGATTACTTGCTTATTTGAATGTTTCACGAAAGTTATGTATATGTAGCTTCTGCAAAGGTAAATAAGTTGACAACTTAAGACTGTTTTTTGTATAAAAGGTTGTTGAGATATTTTTATTTAATTTTCTTTCAAACAGCATCTACAAATGGCATTCGATAAGGTACTCAGATTACCACATGAATACGGATGTAGTAATGACCAGTTAGAACCTTTACAACTAGAAACAGCTAAAATAATTGAAAGCGAAGAGCTTACTAGTAGATCTTTTCGGGTAGCGACAGCGCAAGAATTAATGGTAACCCATTGTTAGGTTACCATAAACTCAAACTATTTATTCAATAGTAGAACGCACTAATATTCGAAGCTTTCTACCATTCTATTGATAGTTTGAACGTCAGTTCAGTTCAGTTATATATCAGTCATCTCTGTTCCCCCGAATATGATGGCAGCTTAAAGCAAAAATAAAATATATAGCTTTTGTGCAACATGTACAATATACAGTTAGCCAGGCGGCTTTGAAATGACTAATGTCGCTTAAAGTGACTTCAAAATTTTCTAGAGAAAGTATGTCAGTATCTTAAAGGTGTACCTGGTAAGGTAAGCTATGCAAAACAGGCGCTAACCTACAGCTAGACTCATGAAAAAGAGAATTTATATGCCTCTGACCACTTTCAGATATTTAATCGACAAACTGTTTGAAATTCTGGTTGAGTCTTGGTGGATTAAATTTCCGACTTCCTATGGAATATGGGCCGCACACTATTCATACTTAAAAGGCGTGATATACTCGTAAGAACTTTTAGTAGGAGTGCTAGCAGCTTACAGTCTAATAGATAGATATGCAAGTAAACTACGAGAGCCGAATAACGACCATTGTAGTAGTTAGTTAAAAGAGTAGAAGCCTACAAACATATCACATGCACGGCTTTGTATAGAAAAACAATCGCAACTAATAGTCGAGGGTTTCTTGAGGACGTCTCGAAAGGTGCACAAATAAAACTTTTCAGCTAGAAAACTATACCAACTATAATAAATATGTAAATTACCTAGTGCGGAAACAAAGTTACAGTTAGTGCCATCTGAAGCAACTCAAGCGAAATCAAAACTGCTTTGGTCATTAACCAACTGGAAGTGTTTTAGTAGTTCACACACTTACGAATTTTATGAACCTACGAGTATTCTCTTGATAGTTTTAGAGTTGTAATACATGTGTGCCACTTGTGAGACTAGCTTAATTTATTCTGTTAGAAATAGCACTATGATTGGTACACACGTATGTATATACACAATACATTAATTAAAGAAAAGCATAATGATGCCTATCATATGTGTGAGATCTTAACTAAATTAAATTAATAGACTGTATAAAATTGTTGCACAAACTGTCGGCAGTAAGACTTATCAGTGCTTTCCGAACAATATCAAGCGATGCTGTTGAAAATCCAGGGTAACGAATACGAGCATGTATACATGTTATCAGAGCCTTCTATAGGAGCCAAAAGAGAAGAGAGAGTCAAAAGCTTAACAATATGGCAGCAGCGGTGGCAAACCTCACTCATAGAACGGTGGACCCGCAGACTGATACTGAACATACTTGTAGATTTGTGGATGGATAGACAGGCGACATGTGAACCTGAACTTTCACCTAATACAAATACTATGTGAACATGGGTGTTTTAAAAACTACCAGTAGAGATTCCAGCACGACATTAGTTCGAATTATCCGACGTGTTCAAAGTGCTTTGAAAACTCTGCGCATGTGGAAAAAACTTAGAAACTCGGTGGTGGTGGAAAATTTTGACGACATTCATATCCCAGTCCATGAGAACTGGAAAGCTGTCAGCGAAGCCACAGCCTCAATCATGACAAAACTGCGATATATAGAGCAGATTAGGCGTCCATCAGTCCGTCCCATACAGACTTAAATGTTTTATCACTTCTACGAAGTAATACTTAAACCGGTGGTTCCGTGGGAGAATCTGGAGTTTAGAGTACTTAAAAAAGGGCAATCTGAAACTAGTTGTATATGAATATTTCGTAACTAAGCCAGTCAAATACTCATGGCTTGAAGCACAAGAAGTCATTTTAAGAAAAAGCGATACTCAAACAACTGCCTAGTTACCTCATACATCTATGTTTTTTTTCAATGTTTCATGTTTTTTTTACCATCAAATCGAAAACCTTTGAATCAACTCAATATATGATATGAGTGTGTGTAAGCTTGAGTAGCAATGTGCTCAATGTTGATTAAGTTACATTTGCTTAACGACAAAGAATGGTGGACTCTACAATCGCCTGCTTTTAACAATTCTACCAAACAAATGTTCATTGATTCACATGGATTTTTTTTTGAAAGTTTGATAAAAGTGCCACTCGGCCTGCATAAGTTAATTGTATGTTAAAATTCAAAAAAAGATTATCATCATAATTTTTTGTATTACTCACTGGAGTATAGGGCCTCAACTCACTTCTTGCCTCTAGAGATGCCAACTTGAAATTTATTTTTGTTATCAAAACTTGCATTTTATGTGGCCAGAGGCTGTAAACCAAGTGCGTCAAACACACAGGATCTCTTTTGGTTTTATAACACATTAAACGGTTGCCACAACAACAAAAATTTCGCAAATGACAAAAGGAAAGCACTTGTGCTTCAAGTCTTCTTGAGTGTTTACGTGTTGCAAGCATAGGCTGATATTCGAAACTTTAATTGCTGCCCATTTGCAGAGCTTTAGTTATAAAAAAAACGTCAATTGAAAGGCCAGCTTAGCACATTGAGTACTTTGTAGTTTATAGAGCCGGCCAGCTAATTACTTGCATGCGTGTCATTAAGCGAAATAGTTGATGTCACTTTATCTGCATGCAAATACTCATATCTTATATTTTATTTTAATTGCCGCACGTTTTGGTGCTTAAAATAAATATAAGCAAACGCTTAGCTATATATATATTTCTATATATGTATGTATGTATGCATTTTCCCACTTTACTTACGGTAAGTATTTACGCAGTTTTCTTCTATGCTTTTATTTCGTCCATTTCACGGAGCAAACACATACTATTTGTTGCATGTGTGTGTGTCAGCGTGTGCCTAACTAGTTAAGTGTACATACATAGTGAAATACATTTCTTGTCTTGACATGCATTAACTGTATTTTTTATCTTACACCACGTACAATATGGATGTTTTGACCTTCCCGTGCCACTAAAGGCGGTAGAAGCAAGTTGCCGCAGGCTGAGTGTTATTTAGCACGAGTGTGGCACGTTGCAAGTTGTAATAAAAAATGGAAAAAATACAACTGTGAGTATGGCTAATGGCACACACGCGCTCATTTGTGTGTGTGGCAGCGCAGAGAATTGCTTGCAATGACATGTTGCTTCGCATTGTGGCAAAGTTGTGTTGCAGAAGACTAGTTGAATGGCTTGGGGATATGAGTTGCCTGCGGTTATGTGCGCTGCCTTCTCATCACTTTCTTACAGCTTTGTGGCATATTTTGTTTATTTTTATGATGAGCTGCTTTCACACTACTTTCTTTACTTGCTTTGTCGCCACGCCAACAAATCTCTCACATACACATGCAACATAACAAGCGAACACCGCTGCTACTTACAATCTAAAAAAATGCGTACTTAAAATCGACGACTGTTGCTCAACCGCCACAACAACAACAACAACTGCTGTTTGGCCACCATCAACTGCTTATTCGCGCACAAAAACAAATTCATTATAGTGATTCCATCGATTCTCCTCTGTGTCCACACCCGGTTTGGGTTCCGCCACCGAGCCCGCCGTACCCGAACCACAACTGCCAGCCATGCGGAAGCCACGCTCGTGCAGCATATCGAAAGCCTGCTCGATGAAACAATGCTTGAGGAAAAAGCGTGATGTGTAACGATCCGGTCCACCATGATCGGGATCGCGTGACTCATTCAATGTATCACCGAAAATTTCGCGACACAACGCCACACGCCCGCAAACCAGGATACGTGAGAGTTTGCGAAACTTCACATCGGCCAGTCCGTCCTTGCCGAACTGGAAGCTGCCGCGATAGCCGATGGTGATGCAGCCGGGGGCACGCATATCGCTGGCGTTGCGTAGACACTCCAACATGCCGGTCAATTTGAAGTGTTCCGCTTCGCGCTGTAGGCGTTGCTTCTCGCGAAAGCCCTCCGGCAGGCTGAGCTGCTTATCGCGCAAATAATCCAGTATGTAGCGGAAGAGTACGCCATCGCGGTCCAGAAAGTAGCGTCCTTTGTTGTCCTTCACCAGTGCGTCGGTGTTGCTGAAGAGTTCGTGCAGCTGTGAGGACTTCTCCTGCAGCAGTGTGTCCAGCACGGTGGTGTAGTGTACGCCACCAACGTTCAGCTCAATGACTTCGGTCATATTGTATTGCGGTGTTTTAGTTTAGGGAAGCGTCTTAGTTTTTGATATTCATATATTATGAAAAAGATTTATTTTTTGTATATAATGGTTTCGATTTATGCACTTTCTAGCTGAGTTTTCACGTCACTTTTAGCAGCGTTATAGACACTTGTGTTTATTTTCAATAAAAATTTGCTTTATTTTATTTTAATTTTTCAAATAAAATAATTTTATTTTTATAAATAAATTGTTCTTTATTTTTTTTTTTATTCTTATCACTTTTTCACGTCTGAGTTCGCATATGTTAGTAGCGTCACGATTTTATTAATTCATATAGACAGCAAGTCAGCTATGCGCTCAGCATCCTCCACCTGCAGCTGTGCACCGTTCAATGCTGACTGTTCGCTTTTGTATCTACACTCTTGCTTTAAACTACAGCCAATTGCGCTGGCTGCTCTGCTCAGACAAATACTTGGGTTATCACTGCACTTCAGCTGACTTTTACGTTCGACGCTTATTTTTCGTTTAATTTTATGTTGCTGATTTTTTGTTCTGGCCACAAGTAACTGTATTTAATCACTCAGCTCATTCACACATATCAAGTTTATATATATCTTTTATTTCATTGAAAATTTTTTCTTATCGCCCGTTGGTCAGTAGCGCCTGTTTAACTGAAACGTCTACTGACGTTGAACTCTCGAGCTGAACTGAATGGAAACTGGACCGTCTGCTGGCTCCGTTGTCTTATACACACATACATATAATACTCACGTACACATAAATACTAGACACACACTCATATATATTTCCGACACAACCACACATACTCTTATTTCACATAAATTACATTCATTGCTTCAAAATATGCCTGTGCTGTGTGTCAGCCACTGCGTATACGCAACGTCCATGAACAGCAGGCAAGTTGGCGAAATTGTTTATCGCACTCTCTCTAAATCTTTCTCTCTCTCTTCATGCTTACAATTGTAAGTGAGCACATTGCTGAATGCTTTCACTCAGTGTCAGCTGTGTGCTTCTCTCTTCAGCGCTGTTTTGTTTATTTCTTTTTAGCTTCTTCCTTTTTCTACTTTTACGTTTTTGCTATTTTAATCTGGTTCCCGCCCCGCTGGTTAACAAGTGGTCAAGTGTTTACAAAGTCAAGGATTTCCCATTGCACTGACATGCACTAAACTGACTGGCTCTGCCACTGAACGCTTAGTGCTCTTATGGAGCCACTCAGCACAGATGTGTTCAGTGTTTTCATTGACAAAAAGAAAACAAATCACATACACTTATTAAATGTTCATATTTGCGCTGCCAGCGATTGTGTGCTGACAATGCACCAATAATAATCCCACCACTTTGGTTGCGGCAGATAATGGTGTGAGTCTGCGTTATTATAATGAGCGTAATTATTTGTGGGAAGTCGCGACTCATAGTGTTACATATATTTGATTTCATAAAATATGTTGTTTTAAATCATCCGAATTTAGTTTCTCCATTTTTTTGAACATTTCAAAATATAATAACTCAACTCCAAAAAATGAGGTCAAAATTAATTCTTTGTCTTTGCTCAATGTAGCAAAATTTTAAATCCAGAAGGGTGAATAAGAATTGTTTGTGTAATTTTGGTTCCCAAATGGTGAGTTTATAAATTATTTAACTTAGGTGCCTTTAGGTCGAAAAAGAAGTTTTGAAGTTTTGGAATATAAAGATGAAGAAGAAGGTAAAATGAAAACAAGATTTCAAAAATCCATGCCATATGCAACGGTGCAGTATCGTACCAAGAGTTGCTTGCCCATATTTCAGGCCTCTTTTTACGAACAGCTTTGCGCAAACGCCGCATAATACACAAGTAATATTCCTTGTTGACAGTTTGGCCGGTCGATAGGGATTCGCAGTGAACCCCACCTCGATAGTCGATAATAACTGTCAACATAACCTTAATTTTTGACTTGATTTGAGTTATTTTTCGGCTTCGGCTCACCTTTCCGACGATATTGGGCCGACTGATCATCTGTTTACGGGTAGTAAGCATATATTCAAGACTCATCGCCACAAATAATACATTTCATGACATCCTGGTTGTTGGAAAACATTGTGTCACGCACGTTAACGCGATACTGTTTTTCAAAACAAATTGAATGCTTTTGGAACCAGTCATGTTTTCAATTTTCTTAGGCCCAAACGGTCTACCGATATTCGAACGATGCCAGTAAGATGTCAAACTGTTAATCGTCATTCTCAAGCACCCATTTTTTTTACTTTATTTCCGTGTTGATCACCAGTTAATTGAAGTTTGAATCCGCACACAAAAATTAATGGAAGTTCTTTGCTGAATAATTTCACTCCTCGTAAAAATCGCCCAATATGCTTTATGTATATCAGAAAGACAAGCTTATAAGCTTATGCTAAATAAATACTAATGATTATGTTGGTGTGGCACAGATGTCTCTAGCAGTCGTGTCAACCTAGAAAGAAATATTTCGACAATTGAATTTTCGAACGAAACTTATTAAAAACCACCAAGCCATCTGCTTGGAGACAAACGAAGCAATCACTATCAAAATTTTTATGCATATGCTGTATATAGTTATGCATACAATGATCTGCCTTCTTTATTTGAAAAAAAAAAAAATGAATTTTTCAGACTGAAGAAGGCCAAATTTTAAGCAAATGCCACCTTTTTGAAGACAATCGTCATTTGGTGACTTTTTTTTCCGCGCATAGCTCATTGAACAGACATTATTTCATAGTAAAAAAAAAATATATATATAAATGATAAGTTCGCTTAGCTAAGCCAATTTAGACATGTACGCCTGTCTGTCCGTTCTACTTCTCCTCAAGAAGCTACGGAGCTTTTTTTCTTGCTTTATGCTTTTTGCTTTATGTTACATATGAAACCCCATAATAAGAAAAATTTCATTTTTTTGCCACTAACAGCTTTCCAAATTATTTCAAAATGCCTCCTCTTTATAAGATTTCTTAATTTTAACCCAAACTGTTATAGTAGTGTTAGTGTATATATAGTATATCAGACCGCAGATCAACAAAAATATGCAGATCCCATTAGAAAATATCTATCAACGACCTAGCATACAGTAGCCACGAACCAGTTCCACACGTTTACATTGCCATCGCTTCTCACATTCCTCTTAGGTGTACATACATATATTAAAATAAACTTTATCAAGAGAATTATCTCAACTAGCCAATGAAAATGCAAATGTAAACACAATTTCCAACTGCAATAATGCTTGCCAATATCATTCTTGCTTAATGCAAACAGCGCTCCGTTTACCTACTCCATTAAATTCACCATAAATCTTCTTCAAGCAGTGCATAAATCAATCTTCTGCATTTAGCATATAAAAGCGGAATGCGAATGCAAACTCAAACGTAAGTATGGTAAAAACGAATTCGGGTAGACGTGCAGCGGTTGTGGGCGAGGAAGATGTCAGAAGTGCTTACAGTTGAGCGCTTCAAATCGCTGGCAGTGCACTGCAAGCAAAATAAGCACCAGCAATGCAATGACTGAGGATGTGTGTCTATATGTATATATAAGTACGTGTGTGTCTATGTGCGACTGCTCATACCTAATGATGTGTATGCATAATGTGCCTTTACATGCGCAAATTGCCCTGTCTACAACGTCAATGCGGCGCTCATATGCAACTGTTGTCCAACTAATCCTTGGCTTTATTTGTTGCTCAAGTTTGACCTCGGACTTGCACAATTCCCGTGTAGCTGATTAACCTTAACATTTTCAGACATTCAGCTCAGCACTTCAGTACATCAGCTGCAGTTTGCTGTTGTTTTTGTGTAGAGCTTATTGTTGTCGTTGTGCAATTGTTGAATATTTTGCTCGCAATTTATATATATTTTTGATGAGTGTAAATTCTTAGCAATAAGCAACCACTTGTTAAGCTTTCTTCCCTTATGAATTCAATAGAAATTGTGTTGTGTGTTATGTGTGAATGTATAAGTGAAGAGAACTTTACATGGCCGGTGGTTAAAACAACTAGTTGTATACTATTTGGCAACTAGTTTGAGCAACAAACTTAAATAGTGAGCTGACTATCCTTCTTTCATACATGTAACTCTAATTCTTATGTGTTGATTATGTTATGAAATAACTCTGTTAGGGTATAAAAAAGTACACTCAGTTCAGTTGGGAAGCTGTAAAAATTCATGGCTTCTAAGACAGCAATAAACTATGCTAGGATTTCCATTTGAGTGAAGCCTTATGCTCTCACAGAAATTATAACAAACTCAAAAACTATAGTCGCTATAGTCTGAATCGAATTATTTACTTATTGGAAGATCGAAAGAAAATGAAACACTTCAAGTCACCTTGCATTGCCATTTTTCTTTGAAAGTAAGCAAACTTTTTATGGCAATTGTTAAATAATTAGCTAACAGCACATCTGCTTTCAGCTGGCAATTAATTATGCTCTTGTTTATTTTCATTTAAAAGCGCATAGAAATACTGGAAGCCAAATAAATTATGCTTTCCCGTTTGTTTTATATGTAACTCAGTTTGTTGGAAACGTAATAAATAAATGCTCATAAAAGTAAAAGTAGACAGAAAGTAAACAAACAACATTTAACATATGTTACGGTCCGAAGCATACGATAAACTAAAACGCATACTATATGTATGTATGCAGATGTATCCTAAAAGATTTATTGTTTTTGTGATGTGAGTTTAATGTTAACTTAATGCGCGCTAATCGAGTAATTTACATATGTGTGTTTTTTGCTGATTTATTGTTGTTGTTTTTTCTTCGATATTGTTGTTTATTTAGTCGGAATTGCAAAAAAAAAGAATAATAAAATAAGGCTCTTTTAATTGGCTGGTTAAACTTTGTAATTACCACGTAAAACTAATGTTAATGGTTCATTAATCTTTGTTTTAGATGGAAATAAAGATATATATGTACATAAGTGGCAATAATATTTCAACAGAAAAAATTTCTAAACTACATAAGTTCTAGGTTCTCTATATAAAAAATAATATTTTAATCTTAATTATTAATGCTATTGAATTATCCATGATTAAACAGAAGGCAAGAAATCAACTGAGAGAAACATTAACGTACGCAAATAGTTAATAAAGAAAGAGATCTTTGCAACTTCAGCTTTTGAAGAAAATTCTTTAATTGAAAAGTAAGCCAGAAGTGCAATTTTTGGTACATATATGTATACATTTGTATGTTTCTAATAGCTGGCATACCTAACAATTGAAAAGCCCCTGGACTTCCATTGTAATTTTTTTTTTTGGCAGAACTCGTTTTTTTATATTCAACTTAGTTCAATTCAAGGTTGATAAACTGATTAAAGCGACCCTCCAGTTTACCATTGTTTCTCATGTTTACCATTTTTGTAGAGTACGATGTGTCTTTTGCTTATAATTTGGTCTCATTTTTGGCGATCACCTATTCATTTGACGAATATATCTTCCTAGCGAGCATTCTTTTGAAACCTGAGGGCAAGATCTGGAGTATAAGGTGAATGAGGAATCAGTTCGAAGCCCAATTCGTAGATTTTCGCCATCATTCTCACTGACTTGTGACACGGTGCCTTGTCTTGTTTAAACTGTGTTTTCTTTTTCTTAAAATACAGCCGCCTTTTGGTGATTTCATACCTCAAATGTTCCAATAACTCTTTGCAATAGTCGCTGTTGATGGTCCTTTTTTTTAAGGTAGTAAGGTGCGCATCTCTAAATACAGACGCCATAAGCTTGCCAGTCGACTGTCGCGTTTTTCCATGCTTTGAAGCGGCTTCATCGTATGCAGTCCATTTGGATGACTGTCGATTGGACTTTTGAGTGAAATGTTTGGACCATATGTCATCCATTGTCTAATATTGATGCAAAAACTGGGGTTTATTATAGTTGAAGATCCCCAAATACTGCTCCGAATCATCAACTCGTCGTTGGCACTTACTTTACACAGAGCTTTCTCATACCCAAATATTCGTGAAACCTTTAGTTGATATTTTTAGAGTGCCTGCTATCTCGAACAACTTCACTTAGGATCATCCAGTGGGTTTTCTTTACGGTAGATTTATCTATGAATATAGTTGAGTTCCAAAATGTGGTTTAAAGTTTGAGTTACTGAACTTTACTATGAATGGAGGTTAAAATTTCAGTTTAAACTTGCTTGTGTAATTACATACTTATTTATTCTGTTCAAAAATATTACTGCTATTTTTACAAGTACCACTATTTTTGAAACTATAAACCATATATAAGCTGCATTGCACTTGACAGCAGCTAATCGAGCTACACACCGTGACCGCAGCATACAAACTGGGCACAAAGCTGCGAACGCTAAAATATTTACATGAGCAAACATATGGGTAAGCGCTTGTATGTCATGTGTAAGTGTTGTGGATGTGTGGCGCATAGGTGTTAGCCAAAATAACCGCTGCATATGCTAGTAGTTGTTGTAAATTCTCCTGTTGGCCATTGGATTGAGACAGCGGATGCGAAGTTGTTTGCTTTGTGTGGCTCACAGCAAAGCTGGTTAGTTTTGTTAATTTGTTGTTGTTGTTGCTCTCGGTGACAGTTATTTACTGGTCACTAAAGCCATGCAGCGGCGACACACACATGTAGTATTGTTAGTATTTAGTGGTTGGCTGGATTTGATGTCAAATTCAATTTGGTTAGCATTGGTGTTGAGGATTTGGAAATATGATTAAAAGTTGGCTCAGTTACAGCAAAGAAGTATAATAGTTAAATATGGAGTTGCTAGTAGTAATGAGTAGCCGATTAAACTTAGAGTTTTATGGAAATTTGGGCTTTGCGACGGGAAAATTTAAAATTCTTAGGTTGGGTTGGAAACTAAAAGCCTTAAACTAGTGGAATCAAAACAAAGGAAGCTAAAAAGTCAAATGTGATGAAAGCCGGCTTAATTTTATAGATTATTCTTAGTTCGATTGGCAGAAACATGTACGTTCATAACCATGCCTATGACTTATATGAAGTAAATAATTTCGATGGACCACCAGGGCGTATAAGTAATAATTACAAATTTCCTCTTCTACATAATAAAGATGAATATTAGTTTCCTTACACATTTCTTAACAAGAGTCCAAAAATTTTATACTACATATATCTTAAACGAGCACTTTGGCTTTTCAGCTATTATGGACCAACACAGCGTATGAGTAACTTTAATATATTTTCGCTGCAATAAACTAAAAATGCCAAATTTGAGTTTTCATTACAAAAAAAATACAAAAAAATTTATAAATAATGTACAAAATACAAACACTCATACATATAAACATTTATACATTTCTATATTTATTTTCATACCTTTCTAAATCTAGGATATACATATATACACACATATAGTTCTACATCAATTGAACGAGTTAAACTTTTCTCTACACTTTGAGTGCACTTCCATTCATGTCACAGTGGCGCTACAATTCTTTTCATGCGCCTTTGTCATTTTCGTGCCTTACATTTAATTGCATTGAGCAGCTTAAGCTGTCGTGGGAGGAAGAATAAAGCTGCCGCAAAGAAAACAGGAAAACTGGAGCAGTAGGTTATTTCCGTTAATGTGTGTGCTCTCAGGAAAAACAGTTTACGCTCCGCATATGGCGCTCTCAGCGTATTCAGCAACTGAGCTTATCAAAGAAATATTTTTGGTACACTTTGAGTGTGTAAATGATTTTCATATTTTCATGGAGATAAACTGTTGAAGCACAAAAGGTCATTCAGCATTTCATTGTCGGTGAGAACAGGGTTGCCAATATTAAGTATTTTTTTATTATTCTATGCTTACAAGTACATTATTTTCAAGATTCAATTATACTAAAAAATAAAATTCTTCGATACATGTGTATTTTTTTGAAGTTTTTCGTATTTGAGTCAATTTTAAGCAGACAAATCCTTCTCACGTCCAAAAACCATTTTTCGAAGGTCTTGGTTGATTGATTGATTGATAAACGAGGAACACACCGCGACCTTAGGTCTATTGTATCCTATTCTAAATCACTAAGACTCACCTAGCCCCAGAATATTGATAAAATTCAATGTTCTGCTGGGTGCTAGTGAAGCGATGTCATCCCTTTTTAGAAACATAGTTCAAAGATCCTTGAACTTGCGCCTGAAGACTGCTGTGGAGTCAATTAACAGGTATTCTCGTGTTTCAGGCTCCCTGTCGCAGAACTGGCAATTTACGCAGAACATAGGCTCATGTTGTGTAAGTGCTTCTTCAGCTTGCAGTGGTGAAAATCGGGACCAGTAGTCTTAGATTATTACTATGGATGTTGATTGCATATTTAAACCTCCTCAGGTTATACTTCTCCATTAGCAACTTGGCATGCCGCATACCATGTAGTTGTTGCCAATACCTTTCTCTACCTACTCCTTCTTCCTTGCGGAGCAGCTTCAAGTTTATCAGCCAGTTCGTTCCCGGCTCTACCTTTTTAGCGGATATCCAAAGGAGGTGCAGTTGGTTACTCTTTACAGGCAAAATCTTCTACCTGAAAAATATTTGGAAAACTTTTCATGGGTATGGAGACTTTGGTGCGATCTGAACCGATTCTCCCCGACGTTTTCGAGCCATCAGTGTACCACTTGTACTCTTCCGAAGTAGTAGCTCGAGAATGGAGACATTCCATTCAGCCTGGCTGCCAAGGGTAACCGTGAACTTCTTGGTGAAGTTAACCATTTTGGTAGTGCTGTCCCTTGGAAGAATGGTCAATGGTATTGTACCACTCAACACTTTTAAAGGCTGGGACGAGATTACTTTACCTCTACCACACTCTTCTGCTGTCATTTGAAGTAGTGTGTGCTTGGCTACCTGATCGACGACTAGTTCTTCGAAGGTCTTGCTCGAAACCGTCCATGGCATCAAGAAAATAAAAAAAACTGAGATTCCACCAATCCATCATCGTTGCTAATGCTGTTAGCACACATGGTAACAATGATTGCCCTCTCATGAGCGCGCTAGACCTCACAGCTGCTGCTGAAGAGCTTACAAGGCACACTGGTTGCGCTTGTTCAGCAAAACTTACTCTCTCTCTCTTCCGCGCTCACTGGCCTTCCTTGTTAGAATACAAGAGCTGTATACTCAACAGTTTGAAGGTTGCTGACTGCTCTGCTGCAATCAGGAACACCACCTGCTCACGCCAAACTGAGTTTCTGAAACAAATTACAACAGTTTTATCTTGGCGACTTAGGCTTGTTTCCCTCGGCAATGCAACCGTTATCTACAGACCGCGGCAATCACTTGCTACTACCAATGTTGTACGTAGAATATTATATTTAAAACAAAGTGATTTTGTTGTTTTAAACAAATTTCACATGCCTTGATGCGGGAGCCTAGGAGTACGTACGTATGTATATATTCAAGTAGAGCGTAGAGCCCGCGTTGGTCTATGAAATATGGGCATAACAAGGAAATGAGTATTTAACTTGCGCTTGCCCAACTGTAATTGCATTGTAACGTATCCTTCCTGCATGTTGGCAGCGACGAAAACATTTCAAAAGGCAACAACAACAACAACAATAGCCATGTCCGTAGAACAGGCTGCGTAGAAAATCTGATTATGGTGACCGTCAAAAGCAGCCACTGGCTTGAGTGAGCAAAACAAATAAAGTGCGCGCTCAGCGGTGTGGAGGCTGTGGTGCGGGTGGCGCAGACGGCGCTACAATGCTGCTGTGCATTGCTTGCCCACTTATCACTTGGTTGGCATGTTGTGGCCATTGTATTTATATACACTCTCGCTTGTACTTTGTTTGCCACGTTACTCATTTTTCACACTCACCCATCCGGCTGTGGCCATTTTTCATGGCGTGTCAAGCGTGAAACAAACATTTAGCCACCCAGCCTCAAACCAAGCTACGCTGTGGCCGCCATTGCAATCCTTCGTCGCGGGGGGGGCTAGCCAAAACCAACCGGCTGAAAGTCTGACAGACTCCGTTGCAGGCGGATCTGGTGCTTCGCACAGCTGCTCCGCCGCTTGTCGAGCTCCGTGTCAATGTTGATTTGTGGGAAATACCCGTTGCGCGGCAGCACTGGCCTGCTAAGTGCAACATGCCACGCGGGGCAGATACCGTCTAATAGGCAACAGCAATACAAATGGCCGGCTGTGCGCGCCGTGGTTTGTGGGTGGCGGGCAGGAAGAAATCATATGAATGAATTTGCAACTTTTTGCGCTGCCTTCCACGGAAAAGTTCCTCCGACAGCAGCAGCAGCAGCAACAGCAGAGTACATTGCATAGTGACAGCGCACAATAATAAAGCGTGGCAATACAAAATGAGAATTTTCTAAAGTGACGGCGTATTCCCCGCACGTCCGCTGGAATTGCACGGCTTCGCCAGCCCCTAAGTCGGCCTGTCAGTCAGCGGGCAGTTACGTGCTGCTCGTTCACGGTGTGGCCATGTCGACGGGCGGATTTGTGGCTTGTTCGTGCATGTGTTGCGTGTGTATGTGTGGGTGTTCAACCAACTGGTATACCCATCCGAATTGGGTAGTCGGTATAGCCAAAATAATCAATATTTGCGTGTACTTCTTTCGCAGTTTCGTTTCCTCGTGCTCCCCTTTGGTACTTCTGGGCTTTAGTTGTTGTTTTAGTTGAGTCTAACTAACTTGTTTTTAGTTTGGCAGTTCTTTCGCGTAGCAAAGTTTTTTATGTTTCTTGTTTTCTCTTTTTAGTTGCGATCTTTGTTTGACTTTCTCAACTACAGATTTGGCGTTGCAACTAAAATCAGAAGGTTGAGTGTAAATCGTGTTGGGATTTGAAGATTGAAAAAGTAAGATTCCGGCAGCAGCATGTAGATTTGTGCTTTGATTATTAGTAAATATTTGCGTAGAAAAACTGAAAAGAAGTTCAATAATGAGGTTGTTTCTAGAAATTTTAAAAATAAATGATTTCAGAACAAATAAAATGTCTTCCATAAATAATGAGAATTTACCCGCTTTCGAAACACTAAAAAATTTACTTCTTTGGTTTTTTGCACTTTTTGTTATACACCGGCAATCAGCTTATGCAAGGTCGTACTATATATACTTATATACAAGAGCCAAAAGTTGTATATTTTTTTAATTGCTGTAACTAGTTTTGAGCTCTCAGGGAGGTCCTTCCCGATCCGGACGGAGCTTTTGGTGCTGCACGCTGAACTTTGAGCTTCAAACGTCGCACGACATTGTCATTATCCAAAAGGCCATTGAATCTATCTATCAAGCAGTCAATAAGATTTTCCATTTTTTTGGATTTCAAAGGACATACTTTTTCAGGAATACTTCTCTACAAAAGCGCTTCTTCAAATCTTCGCCGATTGTATCTAGCAGAAGAATGTAAAGGTCCGAAATTGAGGAAGAAAAACCCAGAATCTTCGGTCGACAAAAGATTCTTGGTTTTTCTTCGTCAACTTTCAGTTATGCCGCTATTTCTTTCGTGTCTTAAATATTGCTCAACTTTTTGACTTTAATTTCGGAATGTTACAAGCAGCGTATCTATTATATTTGATGCCTTTGCCAGATCGATCGCATATACCCCATTTCCCCACTCTGAATCCACCGCTGCTTTGACGTGCGTTTTTTTCTGCATAGTTGCGTATGCGTATCTTCGCTGTAAGAAGATAGCGATTTACATGCATTCCGAGTCAATGCTAGGACCTGGGAGTGTACGCTCGTCTAAAACACTGGAAACGTGTCTTCTGTCTATCACAAGATGATCGATCTGTTTGGAGGCTTTTCGATCCGGAGACAGACAGGTGGCTTGGTGAATTTTCCTAGTTTGGAATTAAGTACTACAGATAACCATATTTCAGGTCCCGGCGAAATCTCAATCCATTTGTGAATGTTTCACCTTCGGTCACATCGTCCTTCTGTTTCATCACAGCGTGGGCGCAAATCATCAATATGTTGAAAGACTTCGTTTTGATGCGGATTGTGGCTAGACGTTCATCCACTGGGGTGAATGCTAGTACTTGGCAGCGGAGTCTCTCTCCCATGACGAATGCAATACCGTTTTGCGCTTCTTTATATGGCCATTGCAGTAAATGCCATAAGGACTGTCCCGTCCATCGCGCTTGTGATGATGTCAGCCGTCCAGACTGCTGAGATCAGGTTGCAATCTGGATGAATTTACTAGGTAGTGCTTTCGAAAATGGTTGATGGTAGAATGCAATTTACACCTTTCTAGCTAGCGTTTTGGACTGCACAAAAGATCAGAACTATATACAAGTATATTCGTAAGTTTTTGATGTTTCAATTGCTGTATTAACATAGATTGCGTTCAGGTTTAATTGAGTTATGTTTGGCTTCCCACATATCTGTTATGCTCTATGTTCTATTTGCAGGCCTGCTGAGATTAATCGGGAATGATTTATGTAACGTTGTTCATGGTTGAGAGCAATTCATATTAGGTTAATACAAAAAAAAAAATATTTTATGCCGTCAAATCTTAGTCAAAATTGAAAAAGAAAATATTTATCAAATATTGTTTATGGCGACAAATTTCATGCCTTCGGCGGTTAAAACGCGTAAAAAAGCATTCACACTTATTTGTAACACTGAGAAGCATACATCACTATAAAGTATATATAACTATAAATAAGCTGTGTGCCGAGTCGATTTGGCTATGTCCATCTGTCTGTTGACATACGCGCAAACTAGTTCCTTAGTTTTTGAGATATCAATCTGAAATTTTGTACACGTTCTTTTCTCTTCAAAAAGCTACTCATTTGGCGGAACCGCCGATACCGGTTTGCCATGCAAACTGCGCGATCGAAATCAAGTCCTTGTATGGGAAACTTTTTTGTTTGTGGAGATATCTTCACGAAATTTCATTTGGCTTGTTTTATAAAATAATAGTATATACGGCAAAAAAATTGTTCAGGTTAGACTACTATAGCATATAGCTGCCATACAAATTGACTGATCAAAATTAAAATTTGCATGGAAACTTTTTTATTGGTGAATACTGTTACAGCTACGATGCAACCAAAGTTAACGCTTTTTCTTGTTTTTTATAAATCTCTTACATCTAATATATAACTTGATTTTAATTTTAAAATTATTTTGCATATGAAAATTTCAATTCCCAAAATTTATTCACTGTAATGAATTTCAAAAAATTTGCATTGAATTGCTTACTAATTGCCTTAAATTATGTGCAGTTATTCAACATTGCTATGCGAAATGAATGCCTAACAAAAATAATATATGTAAATTCATAATTTTGCAACAAAGCTAATGGCTCAAGCATTTAATAAACAGATAATACAAATAAAATCATTTAAACCACAGCTATGACTGCACGCACACGCAAAACCAACGACATCACACACACGCACGGACATGTTGCTACAAATAAATACATAAATCCAAGCTGAGCCTTTAAAATTAACGAAAGCCAAAATTGCTAGGCTGCCGAAATTGGCTTTGATCCAAAGAGCAAACACAGGCGCCAACGAGGACACCTCGACGAAGCTTCACCTTGCATCAAGCGCAAAGTGGAAATGTGTTGCAAATATTGAGGAGCTGACACACATTAATACGCATACACACACATATATGCTAAAGAAATTTGCTAATTGAGTGCATTGTTTACTTTTCAATTCATAAGCTTAAGGCTTCACCACTTGTGCGTTTGTGCGTGTGCGTGTGTACAAAATTTGTGAGCTCTTGCTCTGGCGAAGACTTATTAAAGTATTAAAGCCGCTCGTCAGCAATCTCGGTAAGTGAATTTGTTAAGTAAATTCGGCAAATACTAGGCTAGTTTGGCTTTTGCCCCAAATGAATGTATGCAACAGCGTTGAGTTGAGGTTATGTTTGTGTATGTCATGCGTGCGTATGTGCAAATTACAGTTATAATTTGTTTGCTGAAAGTTAAATTTTAGACTACTAAAATGTTTTGGGAATCACAGTCAACTTTTGCGCTTATTCAACATGCGTGTGTGCTCACAGTTGTTGGCGAACATTTTTGGCCAATTAAAATATTTGCAGAAAGTTTGAAATTTCTCTGGAATTATGCCTTAAGTTTCTTACAGTAAAAGGCATGTTTGTATAACTTATATTTTGAAGCGCATAGTGCGTACCTTCGGCAACTATCTCATAGAATTAGTTTGGATTCTGGTGTGAGTGGTTGGAATATCGTAAATGGAGATTAAGTTGGCTACTTCTTTCGCAATTATAATACTTAAAGTTATTTTTAGTAAAGTTTTATGCTAACATATAATTCGTAAATAACAGGTTTTTTTAATAAAATTAGATTTTAACTACAGTTCCCTGTTGGAATTTGAACACAAGGCACTCCTTTTTGGTCAGACACCAATCCAATACAATTCCTAACTTTTGGATTTGCATATTTGCAACATGTTAAACTGTACTTTTTTAAATTGCATTCACTTCATGTGAACTTCGGCTGCGTCAAAGCAATAGTGTCCTTCACAAGTCCATTTTCAACTATACTAGTATATAGTAAGACTTTGTTTATAATCTTAAAATTCTTAATTTATTCTTCAAAATGTATGCCGTCTCCTTCAAAGCCCTTGGCCTCACTTGTGTCGATAACTTTTCCAATCGTCGAAACACTTGTTAAAGTCAATTTCTGGAATAGCGTTCAATGCGAGTAGCGAGTCATGTTTGATGATGTTTGATGTTTTGAATTTTCCCTGGTGTGATCGCTTGAGTTTGCTGAACAGTCAGAAATCACACGGAGCTACGTCAGGCGAATATGTGACGATGCATTGTCAAGGAGCAAAAACCAAGAGTGTCGGCCCATAGTTCCTTTGAATTGATTTGAAGCGGTTGTAGGGCTTCGACTCACCTTTGCCACAATATTCGGCCGATTGATCGTCTGTTTTCGGATCGTAAGTAAAGCTCCAAGACTCATCGCTAGTAGTAATACCTTTCATGATATCTTGGTAGTCGGAAAGCATTGTTTCACAGACAATGCTGATTTTAGAAAAAGTTGAGTGATTTTGGAGTGTGGTTGTGCTCTTACTTCTCTTAGACCCAAATGATCTTTCAAAATAAATTTCACTGATCCTTGCGATATTTCCGCGAAATTTAAATTAAAAAGTCTTACTATTTTTGCTCACAGTAGTAGGTCCAACTAAACCTGAATGCTTAACGAGCCACGCTATTTGTTTCCACCACCTTCAAATTAGGTTTACATAAAAACGAAAAAATTTTATGTCTGAAGATCTTTGATATAGGTCAGTTTCAAAGGCAGCTTTATGCTATAGTGAGTGGTTTGATATCAACAATTTTCTCGGAGAATATAGTACTGAATATTTTCTTCCCTATGTATCAATCGTCTTGGGCTTATAGGCGTAGACAAGCATTTTCACATAAAATAGTCCTCTCTAAAATCGCTCGATCTTGGATGTCGCGTCACGGGCTCACCCCACGAGATAAAACGCACACCAAAAGTTCCGTTTAACATTAATATTCCCGTTTCACGCACGTAAAAGTCATTAATCATGACTCTTTAGACTTTCACATTGACTGTACCATTATAGTTTTTAAAGAAATATGAACTAATGATTCTCTCTGCCCATACAGCACGCCAAACAATTAGGCAATTCACAAGCTTTGTTGTATGTCTTATGTCATATTTAATATTCTTAAAAAATACGACACTTGTGAGCACCCTTAACTGTTGTATGTCATATTTTGTCATATTTCTACACTTAATCAGCTGATAGTGAAAAATTAAGAAGACAGAAATGCCACAAGAAAGTCAGAAAAATAAAATTATAGCTTCTTTATGTGAAAATCATGCATTGGCTCTATTAGGAGTTGAATCAAGTGAGTATTTGCATACATTTCTTCATTAAATACAAATATTTATTTACTTTACTTTGCCAGGTGACGAAGAAGACGAAGCTATTGAAAGTTTTTTGATCAGCATGAGCTGTTTGCTGAACAACAGAAGAAGCGTTCATTTCGACTTACCAAAATGTTCCAGTTGGCAGCGAAATGTGCTAAGGAATCTTGACGAAAGCAGATTCAATCAGATGCTTCGTGTTCGCCCGGAGGAATGCGAACGTATCTTAGAATTAATTAAAAATGACGCTGTTTTTAAGACAAGTTCAAGTGCTTCACAACTTCCAATCGAACTGCAACTCAAAATAGTGCTGTATCGGTTGGGATCTTCCGGCGATGGACAATCTGTTCGCAAAGTGGCTTCCTTATTTGGTGTGGGTGATGGAGGCACTATTAAAAATGTAACGCAACGAATTTTTAAAGCCATACTGCGATTAAAAAATGAGTTTTTATACTGGCCCAATGAAAGAGAAAGACTGGAAATTGTGTCCGCAACTGGGAAAGAAATGCCAGGGTGTGTGGGTTACATCTTATGGTTCCGAAATAAAATTAGCTGAAGCACCAGTTATGCAGCATGAAATTTACTATTCGCGCAAACGTCAATATTCTGTAAAACTACAAGCGATTTGTGACTATAAATTGCGCATAAGACAGGTGACGATTGGTTTCCCAGGCAGTGTACATGACGCGAAAATATTTTCAAATTGTTCACTAGCAAAGCATCCGGAACGATTCTTGTCGACATCACAGTGGGTCGCGGGAGATAGTGCCTATCCACTGAAACCATATTTAATAACGCCCTTCCGACAAAACAGTGTTGAACATAGAAAAGAAGAAAGGGATTTATTCAACGCGTATTTTTCCAAATACCGTGTACGAATTGAGAATTGTTTTGGTCTTTTGAAAGAGAAATTCGGTAGTTTAAAGGAGCTTAAATTTAGAATGCTTTCAACGTCAAATAAGAAGGAATGCAATGACTGGATTATGGTGTGTTGTATTCTTCACAACATGTTAATCAGTTTCGATATAGATAATGAAAACAGCAATGAAGTTTTGATGCCTCAATTCCCTTTATCATCAGAAAATAATATGAGGAATTGTTTGCTTCGTTATATACAAAATCAAAATATTTAATACTTATACACATATGTATATGCATTTGTTCTTTAATCATACAAGTTAATAAAAATGCATGATTAATTTTGCTTAATTATAATCCAACTATATTTTTCATTTTGGTTCTTTTATTTTGGGTTAGGTACATTTACATCGTAGTCTTCAAAAGGCACTAACTGTTAATATCACAAAAAAACTTATAACATAAAAACTTCATTTAAAATATAAAAAAACGCATAACAATAAAAATAAATTCATATCAAAAGTGAACTAAAAATGTAGTACATTGTAAAATTATTTATATTTGAGCCTAAGCTCTTCCATTGCCAACCTCTCCTGCATTTGTAATTTCATTTTTTCAATTTCTAGTTTGTCATTAATTTCTCTTTTTTTTAATTCTATTTCTTTTTCTTTTAATTCTAATTCTTTTTCTTTGATTAACATTTCCCTTTCCCTTGCTGCAACATCCATCTTAAGCTTTTGCTTTCTTATTTCTGCGATCTCGCCATGAACCTGCAAAATATCTGACAAGGCAGTTTTGGAATATATTCCTTTCTGCCAACGAGTGCATACATTGTCGTTCAACGCAGGACTTTGTATTTCTTCAGCTTCAACTGAACTGCCCGCTTCAACCACACATTCTGCTCCCGATGGACTTGTAGAATCGCTTTCTAACACCAAACTGTCTTCCACTACTGCAGAACAATTTAATCTGCTGCCGAAAATATCATCCAGCTGTTCATAGAAAAAACACATTTTTCTTAAAGTATCTATAGAAAAAAATAATGGTCACAATTAAAAAAAAGAGATTTCCTTAAAAGAATTTACTTTTTATGGTGTCGCCTTCCATACTTCCTGCGCCTGTCGACCCTTCCCACTCCTTTGCTTTATTATAATTAGTGCGCATATTGCGTACTTTTGCGCGCACTGCTTTCCACTCTACCGTCAGCTGCGTGTCTTGGATGAAACGACCATAAAAACTTTGAGCCGTTGGTTTCTTAAAAAAAAACATATTTGAATTTTTTTATTTTATTTTAATTAAAATGACAAACCTCGAAACTTCTATTTTCCATCAGGAACTCCACAAGCGCTTTCTCTTCTGACGCATTCCACTTATGCACCGGGTTGAAACGGCGGCGTTTTGGTTTACACTGCAATAAAATCATTTGCAACCACATAAACATCAAAATATTTTCATATTTCATTTATATTCAATTTAATTTACCTGAATATCGTGGTTTCCTTCCATATTAAAACGAAATTTATTCAATTTTTTTATTTCAAACACTTACGAGTAAACGCCAATAATAAGAATGTAAACAAACAAAGCGGTGTCTACGCCAATTAAGAAGAAGAAACAAATACAGCTGATCGAATAGCGAACTCAAGAAACATACCACGCAGTGTTGTATCAGTCATATTTTAATTTTGCATGTGAAACAACAACAGTGTTGTTATGACAGTCATAAAAAAATATGACAATATGACGATATGACACCTTATGACACCTTGTGAATTGCCTAAATGTCTTTTTGCGTATATAACGACGTCCCAATAATGACTTGTGAATTATTACCTTTGTTGTGGTAATCGACAATTTGTTTATTAATGAACCGTCTAACAGAGGGCGGTGGCGTTTTTTTGGGCCCACTCACCGAACATGCCATACGCTTAATGGTCGTTATGTCAATTTATTATGAAATGACAAAACAAAGCTGAGTATAAAATTTCAAAGCTAAATATATTTTATTGGGTTTGCGAAATCTGCCTTCCTATTCAAATTAGAGCAAACATTCAGATGGTCTAGAGAATGTACGTAGGCTGCTATACATATATATCTCTGGCCTAGGCAACACTTAGTGTTGCCAGGTGTAATCTGACATTTCCATCGGAAAGTTTGACATTTTTTAGCACAACATCACTCAAAACGTTTTGTCATTTAATCGTGAATTGTTTTATTTACAGGGAATTAAAAAATTCATCTCGGCCAAAAAATGGAATTAACTCGTGAACATTTTCGTGCGATCATTTTTCACAACTTTCGACGTGGATTATCACGACAAGAGTGCATCGATGAACTAAAATCTCTGTATGGCTATGAAGCACCATCCTATAGCACTGTGAAAAACTGGTACAACGAATTCAATCGTGGCCGACGCTCGCTCAAAGACGAATTCCGTGAAGGTCGTCCAAAAACAGCCGTTGTGCCAGAAAACATCGATGCCGTACGTGAACTGATAATGCAAGACCGTCATGTAACATACCTTCAGATAGAGGCATGCCTATGCATTTCTCCCACCAGCATGCATTCGATATTGCATGAGCACCTGGCCGTAAAAAAGGTTTGTTCTCGTTGGATCCCGCACAATTTGACAATCGCTCAAAAAAAAAGGCTCGTGTGGATTGATGTAAGGAAATGCTGAAATAATACGATCGCGGTGCTTCAAAAGACGTTTATAAGATCGTCACAGGTGACGAATCATGGATCTATGCGTATGAGCCCGAAACAAAACAGCAATCGACCGTGTGGGTCTTCCAAGACGAGCCAAATCCAAAAAAAAAAAAAAAATAAATATCATTTTATTAGGCCAGAAATATATATAGCAGCCCTCGTAATTTGAAGCTTCTTGAGGTTTGCAATTAGTTATGCAGCATAACGCTAACGTGCATGGAACGTCATGTTCCTCGGTTTTGTAAATATTGACTAAATTGACTTCAGTTAATTCACCAACTGAAAATATTGTGGGTGGTTTGGTGTCGATTTTTGTTTAAATGATAATAAACATTCCGAATTAAATTTGAAATATGGGAAATTTTTCTTTAAAAAAGTAATAAACCTGGAAATGGATCACCCTATGTTATTTTCATATGCTGTTCAAAGTTCATATGCTGTTCAGAAAGTTAGCATTTTTTAAGAGGACTGAGCTTTATACAATCTCTGCAACTTTTAGTCAGATATCATTCCTTTCAGGGGTGGATCGAGGTGAACAGTTCCCGCGAGGTATACCAATAAACTAAATTCTTTATCGTACCAGTTTCTTAGTACACGGTATAAAATAAAGCAAAAAACATTACAGTTATATAATTTCCGGTGACAAAAACCGAATTGCGTTTGAAAAACGCTTGGTCATGCTCCTATTCATGATGACCGATATTGTCCGCTTGTCAAGAACAGATTTTCCACTGTCTCCCACTGTGCCACAGCGTGATTGCCGTTGGTAATCTTTTTATTTTGTTGTCACACGGCACATTCTTGATGGCGCCTTTGCAACGGTTAGTGTTTTCGCATACAGTTGTATGTATGTGTGTGTGTATCCATGGTTGCATGCATTTATTATTCAACAATTTTCACTTTCACAAGCAACAACTGCAGGCGGCATCTCTTGTCGTACACTCCCTTTACAAATAGCAGCTCAAAAGTATGTGTGTGAATACACACACACACACACGTTTACGTCTAAGCATGTTGCACAGCTTACCGTTAGCAGCGTTAAGCTCGTTGCATGTCGTCCGGCTATTTGCGACCGTTTGCAATTTCGCACAGAACAAGCGAGTGTGAATGGCACAACGCCGGTGGCATGATGCGCCATTGTTGCAACATATTCATGCAACATTCGCAGAATAGCGTTTGCCCGCGGTGCGCGTAAAAGAAAGCAGATGACAAAAAGAGGAGTGAGCAATAAAAGAGTGACACGCTAAGCCGGCAGCAATAAATGTATGTACATATATTATAAGTTCTGATGCATATACCAAAGACCTTTTTGGTCCGGTACGCGCACTACTTCATAAGCGGATGAAGGAAGAGCTGAAGAATGCTGACAAGCGCATAAGAAACTAAAAACCGTTAGAATTTCCTATGAGGTATGCATATATACATATAAAACTAGCTTTGTGTATACAACAAAAGCAATAAGCAACAACAAAAAGACAGCAAAAATCGAGCTAAAGGACATGTGTGTGTGCAACGCCTGCTTGTGGAGATATGGCAAGGAGGTGTAAGAGCGTGCAGCATGGTCGGCAAGGTTACCGAACACTTTGTCGATGTGTTTTCTAAACAAGTAACACCATGAATTTTTTGTTTTAGAGCTTACGACAGCGTTGCATGTGCATCGCCACTCCCTTCTTGAATTCAGTTTATGAAAATGGGTTTGTTGACTTCGTTAGGTGTTAGTGGAGCTCGTCGAGAAATACATGTGCTCATATCAAAATTGTTATCAAATATTACTGTTATAGCAAATGCTTAAATTTATAGCTCGACTTAGAGGAAATTCAACGCTGCGCGTTAAGTATGATAAGTTTGTGTAGAAAATGAATTCAATTTCAGATAAGGCAATCGAAAAGCGTAGCTCAGGAGGGTTGGAAATGTATGTAAAAATTTTAACAAAAACAGTAAAACAGAAAATAGAAGAAGAGTAGCAGTCCAAGATTTGATTAAAAAGTAGTGAATTGAACTAACTACCATACATCTGTTAAATAAAGGATCCATTTCGAGGTTTCCTACATTTTTAAAGAGAAAACACAGAAACTTCTAATTTAATGGGAAATATTTACTATTATTCGAAAGAATATTTTTTAGCATTTATTTTTTGTAAATTATCTTTTTGGAATGTTGGCCGCGGCTACGTCTCAGATGGTCCATACGTTGAGTCCAATTTTCGATGACTCGTTCGAACATTTCGACTGGTAACTGGCGAAAGACACGCGTGCTGTTTTGCTCCAAGGCAAGAATCGAAGCAGGATTGTTCGCATAGACTTTAGACTTGATATCACACGATCTTAGTCGCCAACTGATTGGTTGGTGGAATATGTTGAAAACAAATGCCGTCGAGATCGCGAGCTTCAATTTCAGCCTTCAAATAGATGATTATCATGGCGCTATAACGGTTGTTGTTGGAGCGACAGAAATATGCAGAGTTGACAGTCCTTGGCCGGATAATCCGGGTTCATTTCAGTTACGTAGAACCGAATGTTGTAGGGACGGAGCTGTCGGCATTGACGGTTACGTTCTTCCGGCATAATTTTTGAAGATATATGGACCGATGATTCCACCGGCCCACAAGCCACAACAAAACCTTATTTTTTCTGAATAAAATGGCAGCTCTTGAATCGATTCAGGTTGCTCTTCGTCCCGAAAGTGTCAATTTTGCTTGCTTATACTACTGTGCCCAAAAAGAAGGTGACATTGTATTTATTTTGAAAATTCTGTATTTATTCTTCCAAATCAATTTTCATCCCCTTCAACGTAATCCCCTTCCGATGCAATGAACTTATGCCAACGGATTTTCCAATCTTCGAAACGCTGGTTGTAGTCACTTTCCGGGATGGCCTTCAGTTCCGTCTTCGCCGCGGGTTGAATCTCCTCTATCGTATAAAAACGGTGTCCACGGAGCGGTCTTTTGAGCTTGGTGAACAGCCAAAAGTCGCACGGCGCCAGATTAGGTGAACACGGTGGTTGCAGAACGATATGGGTTGAGTTTTTGGCGAAATTATCACGAATTTTTTCCAAAAAATTCAATGTTTTCGGTACCAGTCGAGATTTGACGCGCTTGAGGCTCAAAAAATTCTTCAAAATGGTATTGGCTGAGCCTTACGATTTGCCAACTTCATCAGCAAGGTCTCTAATTGTTAATCGACGGTTTTTCAACACCAAATCTTTGATTTGTTGAACGTGAGCTTCGTCGGTTGAGGTTGATGGTCGCCCTGGACGCTCTTCGTCTTCGACACGTTCACGGCCGACTTGGAACTTACTATACCACTTGTAAACATTTTTTTTAGACATAGCCTTATCAGCAACTTTTAGCAGCTCACAAAACGACACGTATCTCAAACACTAATGAATATTTTGACATGAAATTTGACATAAATGTAACTGACAGTACTACCAACCTAAAAAAAAATAATTCTCAAAATCCTTCGACGAGCGCAGTTTAAATTAAAATGTCACCTTATTTTTTGGACACAGTAGTATACCAATTGAACCAGAAATGAGCCTCATCGCCGAACAGAATTTGGACGTCGGATGTTCTTGGAACTTTTCAAGATTCTATAGAACGAAGCGATGTTACTTGGGAACGTCGAGCAGTGTCAGTTCTTGCACAAGCTGTATTTTGTATGCTTTCAATTTAAGATCTTAACATAAAATGTACGAAGTCGTTCCATACGTCAGTCCGAGATCTTACGAACGGCGCCAAATCGACTCTCAACGGTTTTCATGTTAACTCTCAGCTACGGCTGTTATATTTTCTTCCCTGCATGGTGGACGTCGACTATTTGGTCGGTTATTGTCCAATATCGAATGCTGGGTCTCAAAATGGGTGTAGGTGTTTCGAAAAGTACGCTTAAAAGGTCAATTATGTAAATGTATAGTAAAACAATCATGTTTAATGAAATTATGTAAAAAATTTAATAAAATTTACTATTTATCTAATTGGCAAAATTCCTGAAGCCACATAAGTCAAAAATTTGTAGAATGAAATTATATGATTTGAGTATAAATCACAATTCTAAAGTTACTTACTTTTGGCGGTATGTTCTGAGCACATGCTCATGTCTCATCCATTTTGCACCGCACAACCACATTAAAATGGGTAATTATTTCTGCTTATGTTTTGGCTTGAAGTTATAGCTCGTTGCATTTATTAATTACGCATAAACAATGCGGTTTCGGCAATGTGCATGCGACACTAAACATTAATAATCGCTTATGCGCACACTAATGATCGGTTTAGATGCACGCAACCGAGAAGCTATAAAGCTTAATTACGCACAAATCCATTCATGTATGGCCTGTATGTCCTCAATATACCTATTGCATACCGATGATTTAAATTGTGCATAGAAAATGCAGCAATGTTAGTGCATACGACTTTATAGCTAAACAATAATTCTTGACATAAACTAACTCGAAATCGAGTAGCTGAGGCTAAATTTAACTCGGACTGGTCCATTTAAACTGCGCACTCCAACCGAGCTAATATATTTCATATTATAATTTTCTGGTGGAATCATAATTTATGTGCGTGTCAAGTTTGATCACCATATCCTATCAACAACATAAATTTTTGAATCGCACAAAGTATTAAGTGAAGGTTGTGAAGGCAACAGCAACTTATCTCATGCGTGTCGTCCATACAGCACTCTTAATGACGATAATATCGAAGAAGTGTAAGAACCAGTCAACGAAAGCCAGTTGTGCTGGCATTTGAGAGATAATAGAGGATCTCAACATCTATTTTGAAAGCGTGCACTAGTACCAAAAGACCTGCATCTTTTGTACAAACGAAGTCGAGTAGAGCTTGTAAAGTGAATGCTTCATGAAGTAGTTAAGAACCTTGAAGTCCGACTCAGCCAAGCTTTATAATAAGTGTATGTTAAATTGAATGAAGCTTTAAAATTTTTGCAATGGCTTAAAAAGTGCATTTTTTGAAGTCGAAAATAAATATTAAAAGACATGTTTTTTTCAGTCCGGATCAAATTTGATCAGATGCTAGTTATATCTATGTATAAATGGTTATAAAAACTGCAAGAAAGCACAATACTAGTCCTTTTTTGAGTGATCAACAAACTATCTTTCAGTTGTCAACACTTGTGAGGTAGTGAATCGATCAAGCAACTCGCATAAATCAAAAAAAAAACGTAGGGTTCATATAGCAAACAAGCCGCTTACAACTGCAATTAGCTCTAAACTAAACTCTTGCATAATTAAATGAACTAAATAACTTAATTGTAGAGAGTTAATTTAGGATTGAAATTTCGAGTCCCAATAAGATCAAAAACTGCTCGAAATAATGAAAATATTGCTAAAGACCGCAATTTGTCGATTGCAAGACGATTCCAAGAATTGGGACTGCCTCGAACCACAACCTGGCGGATTCTGAGAAATGATGTATGCTCGCATTTGTATAACGTTGTTCTCACTCAAGAACTGAAACCATTGGAACCGTAAAAATCGTGACTTTGGTAAGTTTGTTTTGGAACAATCTGAAAACGATAGATCTAAGTGGTGCGGTAAATAACCAAAAACGTCGATTCTGGTGCGAAGAAAATCCACAAAATTCTTCATGAACAACCATTCACCTAAATTGACAGTTTGGTGTGATTTTTGGTCTGATGGAAAGATCCGTCCGCGTTTCTATCGAAATATATATGGTGACACCATTACTGTCTCTTTACTGTGCTGTTATTTTTTATAGCCGCAATTGGAAGATATTATTCTTAACAACGTCTGGTTCGAAAAAGACAAACTACGTGTCTCTCAGCACGTGCTACAACCGAGTTATTGTGAGAAAAGTTAGGTGATTCGTTTATTTCAAGAAATTGTGACATGAAATGGCTTCCAAGAAGTTGTGATTTAACACCATTAGACTTTAGATTTTTATAGGGTTATTTCAAGTCATTAGTCTTAAGTAATAAAACAGACCTTCTTGAAGCTTTAGAAGTCAATACCAGACCTGCTTTTCATAGCATACGACTTGATTTAATGGAAAAAGTACTCGAAAAGTAGGTTCATCAAAAGAAGTCGTGGATGACTTATGAAATACCCCTATATAGAAAGGTTAAAAATGATCAACTCTAAATTTCAACCTTAAATTATTAAACTACACTTTCGAAATGGTAAAACTATCTTCTTACGATATAAGAAATTTTGATTAATAACTTTTTGCGAACAATAACATGCACATATTTCTGCGTATGTTACCCTGTACAAGCAATTATGTAAGCTAAAGCTCAGTTAGCGTTGCAAGCAGCCATATTTGTTGCGCTTCTGTTTGGATATGCACTGTGATTAAAGTGAAATATTGCCATTTCCTTGCTGTCATGAGGCATGTAGCTCGCCGGATTCCGTGTTGCAACTAAGCTGAGCTGTCAAGTTATGCGCTTTACTGAAGCGCCACAAATGTTCATTTGGCAGTTTACAATTTTGCAACTTTATGGCTTTTCAGCCTTCACTAATAGAAGTTTTTCCATTGTACCGAGCGGACTTTCATTACCGTTATACTTTACAACGACTGTTATACACAGAAATAATGGTATGCGTTTTTGAATTGTATACATGCATGGAGACTAGAGTTGTTGCAGTGTTGTTGTTGTCAGCGTTGTCTTTTCATTTGCTGGATACTGGTTTTGCTAAGCGCTGCCAATACCGACTTTAATGGAATTAAATTGCCAATTACGAAGCGTGACTGCTTCAGTGGTGGCGACTGTCAGCTCGTTTAATGCTTGGAAAATGTGAACATGGCACGTAGAGCTTCCATTGATAGCAATAATTTGATGTTAGTTGGCTTAAATGATGGCTCAAAGGAGCTCAAATGCATCGCACTTAATTAATATTGACACTTTTGCCATTCAAAGTCCTTGCGGCGCATATGAGCGTGTAATGAGTGGATTAAACGCCGAACGGTATTTGTCGTTAATAACAGAAAGATAAGCTCAGGCACATTTTTGTAACCAAAATGATGCTCCAAGTACGTTCTTAAACAGAATTGTAAATTTTTCTTGATTTTGTACGATATTTTAATGAACAAAGACCTTTTATAAATTAAGAATAAAAGGTTGCTAAAATCCAATGGAGAATATTTAAAGAGTGTGTTACCATATTGAACTATCAAAATTCAGGTAATCCAAAACTGGGGAATGGATGACGCTTATTATGGTCTCAAACTGCCTTTTGCCTGGCTGTGTAATAACATTGCAGGAAGGCGTCATCCAGCGGGGTGTATTTCTCCATTCATCTTCTTCTGAACTACGTTTGCATATCCTGAGAAGGAGATGAATGGCGGAATGCAACAGTCTGTCCTAATGAGGTACCGAAGTCAAAACTAAATATGGAAAAAACGAAGAGATGAAGGCAAGCTGATACCACCGGCGAGCACGGTGATTTGATAAGCTGTGTTGCCAGCGACCACACCTCCACCACAAGGGAATTATAGTACTATCGCCATGCCTAGCGCACTTGTTATTGAAGATTTGTAAGAAAGCGCTATTAAAGAAAAATAAGAGCTTCCGCGCTTTTCTTAGTGATCAAGGGCTCCAACTTTGGCAACAAGAAAACTTTAGTTATAAGAAATCATAGCCCAAAGAATGAAACGCGATATAAGGCGGTGATCGGTACTAACGGTTGTGAATCGTATAGAAGAGCACATCGCTGAAAAGAGGCAGAGTTCGATAGAGATAAAACCTCTTAGATCGTCTCAAAAGCTTTTAAGCATAAAATTATTTTATAGGTTGGGAATATAAGATTTGTAGTGCCTAGATAGACATAAAATACTTAAAAATTTATTTGAGGTTCACAGTGTGTAACAATATTGAAAGTACTCAGTTCAGTTTGACCAAAACTTGAATTCAATAAAGACTTCAAAGAGAAGGTTGTGGAGGAGAAACTTTCCCAATTATTTCCAAACATTTTCAAATTCTTATAAGTACTTTTCTTTATAAAAAAAACTGGAATCATAACGGTTAAATTTTTTGTACGGTACGACAATCATGGAATTTGTCGTTAAAGACAACTTTGTAATCTTCAACAGAAACAGAAAATAGCTGAAGCTGGTAATGATGTTGAAGAAAATAGCAGCATCTCGAGATATCAGAAAAAGCACACTTGCCAACGAAAGCTGCTGGCTATGGATTTATGTTCAGAAGGTACTTTCAAGCAACAAAATTATCTTTTGATAAATCACTCATCACAACTGTTGTCGCAATCTATATAAGGTGTGAAGGTGTGGATATTAAAAACTTGTCGACTTCTAGTTATGATGTATCAAAGAAATATCACAAACACTTTAACGACTTCAGAAGTGGCGTAGGTGCGCTTTGAAAACCTTCATATGTTACCGACTTGCAAAAAGTCTTGATTTCACTAGAAATTTCGAATTTAAGCCAACTTGCGAAAGAAAAATATGATCGTTATTGTGAAACCGATCTCATAACTAAATCTGTCAATCTAATATTGGCTGTATATATAAACACTATAAAAATGTCAATAAAATTAAAAGGAAAGATTTGCCAAATTATTGCCGAAAAATTAAATATTATAAAATATTTTAATTATCTATAAAATCGTTTGTTTATATTAAAATATTCAAAATCACCCTGTGGTCAATTTATTAATGGCGATTTTCACTTTCACTTCTCTTTTCATTGTTCAAAATTTCTTCGCGATTTCGCGATCAGTTTAGCTCTGTTCGTTCAACTATTCGCGTGTCGCGTGCGGGAAGAAGCTCATTAAAATTTATCGAAAAAAATGTTTTCCATCTTAAATATTGCAAATAAATAAAAATTACAAATTATATGCAAACCAGCAGATAAATTTGGCTGTTAACATCAAAGTCATTTTGAAGTAAAATTGTGTAAATTTTCAAAAAGAAAAGTGACACAACATGGCCCGGCCGTACAGACAAAGTTTGCCCCAATTTACGACAACAACTCGTTGCTCACGCATAACTCTAATACTTTTGCTGGCATTAAGTTGCTTAAGTTGCTTGCAAATTGCAGCTTCACAGAAGACAAATGTCGGTGAGTTGTGTTTTTCTCTGGGAAATGTCAGGCATTTGTAAAAATATTTTTCATATGCAAATTTGGTTACGTAAAATATCTTGAAAAATCAGCGCTGCACCACTCTTGCTCGGCTCTCCGGTGCAATGCAGTTTATTTGCGCCACTATTGTGTTCCACTTAAGCAGTGCATCCAAAAAGCGCCTTGCTCTTCGCTGCAGCTCTCGAGGCACCTGGCATTTTGCGTTTGAAAACAAATAAACATATGAAAAGCCAAAAACAACAATATTTAAGAATACATGGATAGACGCCAATCTATGGATAGACGCCAAAGTACCAAAGTAGATGGCATTTGGCGCGACGCTGACGTCGTGATCGCTTTTGCATCGTTGCTCCGTCTCGCAAAAAACAAAAACAAAGTAAAAGAGGCTGATGCATTTGGCGGGTAAAGAAAATGAGTCAAAATAAACAATTCGAACACAACAAAAAGTTTGTTAAATACAAATTGATGTGTAGTCTTGAGTTGTTCACTAAGTAAGTAGTTTCGTTCCTTTTTAGAGAAATTTCAACATGAATTTTTTATTGTGTAAAAGATTTTATGAAATTATATATTCTTTATTTTGATCCAATACTTTTTGCAAAGATTCCTCGCTGATAAAATTTTTGACGCAAAAAATAAGTCCAACTGGCTTTTAACGTCCTGATTTGAGACGAAGATTCCCCACTCCAAAACTTTTTGCAGAGATCGGGAAAAGTAATAGTTCGAAAGTCAAGCAGTAAACGCTTTTAGGGAGTCATCAAACGCATTGGAGGTCTTGCATTATCCTGGTGGAACACTTCATCTTTTTGTTATTCAATTCCGGCCTCCTCTGTTTGTGTGCAACCTTTCGTTTTTGGTAACTATCAGAATTCTTTGAGGTGGGTTATCCTTTTTTTGATCTTTTGCGTCTTTCGCTCTGGTAAATAACCCACTTTTGTCTCCCACAGCAATGCGCTTCAAAAATAGATCACTTCTCATAGTGGGTAATGTGACGAAACAAAATTCCTTCTATAAGAACATGAGGAACCCATATGTCAAGGTTCCAAATTATTCCTACACATTTCATGTGCTTGTGAACGGTAAGTTATACAAATTTAATCTTTCAGCAATCTGCCAAGTGGTTATTTGACGAAGAAGAAACCTTCCAAAACATGGGGTATCCTCATGTTAGAAATTGTGGGACTGAAATTTTGCAAACTATAAATGTAGAAACAATCACTCGACCAGGCTGGAACAGTTCATAGTGGATGGTTCCTTTCCAATCCCACCAAACACTCAGCATAACCTTTCGAGGCGTCAATCCACGTCTGTTGAGCTTCACCACGCTTGAACATGATCGTGTTCGCACATTATTGTCGTATTTGATTCACTTTTCGTCTCCTGTTACTATTCGCTTAGAAATAGATTGATTTCATTTCGTTTCAGCAAAGAATCGCAGATGTTAATTCGGTCTATTAAATTTTTCACAGACAATTCATGTGGTACCCGAACATCGAGCTTCTTTTTTTTAGTGAGCCTTTTTTAAATGGTTCAAAAACGTTTGATGATGAATGTTAAGTTCCATAGCGATGCCATGGCTGTTTATGTGACAGTTCTGGTAAATCTTTTCCAACGTCTCCGTAAACTTCACAAATTTCATTGGTGACTTGCTTGGCATACTTCCCTTTTTATACAAAAATTTAAAAGTATAGCAAATTTCTTAATTATTTTCACTCATTTTTGAACACCTGTAATTTTTTTCTACTTTTCCGAATTTAATGAAGTTTAAAACCTCACCTTGTGATTTGTGGCACTGAAGATATACGACTATAACGACTTCTATTGACAAAATATGAAAAGACTCTTTCAACTACCAATTAAATCTAATTTTGAACATCGATTTTGAAGGCTAACTTCGAAAAATGAAGAAATTACATTTTTACTTTTGACTTAATGTCTCGATAAACATTGAACCAATATTCAGCCGAGTGTTGCATAGTGTAGTGATGGATGAAACTTTAAAGATCAAACTTTTTTTCAGTTCATTTACCTTTTTTACTAAGACATTTACTTTCTATACTTACACCCACAATCTCTTACAGGACTCATCTATGAAAGCGACAACCCCGATATGGAGAAAATATTTCAAATAGCTATTGACAAAGCGAACGAAGAGAGCGGTGGAGCGCTTGAACTGCACGGCATCGCTGTGGCCATTGAACCTGGCAATGCCTTCGAAACATCAAAGAAACTCTGCAAAATGTTGCGGGTAAGCACAGTTACGCTATAAGTATAGTATGTATGTATGTAATTGCTGCTTTTCTGCACTAAATTTTCATTGATGTACAGCAAAATCTGGTGGCCGTATTTGGGCCCACCACAGATCTGGCCGCAAAGCACGCGATGAGCATTTGCGATGCCAAAGAGCTGCCATTCATCGATACACGCTGGGATTTTGCTGTGCAAATGCCAACCGTTAATTTGTATCCGCACGCCTCACAGCTGGCGGTGGCGCTGAAAGACTTGGTGGTGGCGCTGGAATGGACCGATACCTTCACAATCATCTATGAAACGGGTATGTAGCCAGCAAAGGCGATGACATTGAAAGCTGTAACGTGATTGAATTTCGTAAATATACGCCAACAGGTGAATTTCTGCCGACGGTAAACCAATTACTGGAAATGTACGGCACTATGGGGCCTACAATTACCGTGCGCCGCTATGAGCTTGACTTGAATGGCGATTACCGCAATGTGCTGCGACGCATTAAAAATTCTGGTGATTACTCTTTTGTCGTGGTGGGCTCGATGGCTACGCTGCCGGAATTCTTTAAACAGGTGAGCTTTGTATTTTGAAAATAAGCTTTAGTTTTTTCCTTAATAATTTGACGATTTTTTTGTCAGGCGCAACAAGTTGGTCTCATGACTGATGACTATCGTTACATTGTCGGCAATTTAGACTTCCAAACCATGGATTTGGAGCCGTTCCAACATGGTGACACCAACATAACTGGCATACGCTTGGTCTCGCCGGATGAGAAGCTCGTGCAGGACCTTGCCAAAACCTTATACGAAACGGAAGAGCCTTTTCAAAATGGTAAGGAAATGATTTGTCTGGAAATGTTCAGAAGTAGCCATGCTTAAACTAAATGTGTTATACCCATCTAAATCCATAAATTGTCTTATCGGATGTGTCAAAATGCTTGAATAATGCGTTTAGTTTTTTCTGCTTGGGTTTCATTTCTTTATGATGTCGCATTCCACAGAAAATGGTGTGATTGATTAGCATAAAGCTGAAAGATTTTATTTTCGTCGTCTTTTGGAGTTCTAATAACTACATGATCTCAATCAAATCAACTAGAGAGGCGCTGAGACTAATTACGAACACTTTCACATTGTTCCAGCGCAATCCAAACGAGTTTCTGCTTCGTTTCGCGACCTTTGATTATATATGAAGCCAGTGATACACTATAGATATCAAGGAACTTTCAAAATAGTGCACATTATCAGGGAACGCTTTCCGAAGAACGAGAAGACAGTCCTACCAGCTGGAATGCTAAAGACCACCAATTTCTGGGATTCGCAAGATGTGATCTCGACTATCTGGGGAGAAGAAAAACAGTCACAGAGCTCTACCACGCCTAAAGTGTCTTATTTGGTGAATAAAAAAAGCCTTTTTGCGCAATGGCAGCGCACCAACTTACATGTTCTCTCCAAACTAGTTGATTGGACTACGAATTTCCACCGAAACTACCATATTTTGTCTGTTCTAACTACAGTCTGGTCTATGTTGTTGGAACGGACTTAGATTTTTATCATACCAAGAACTGTCAAACCGGCAGTGTTTGTCCAAGTTACTTCAGGACTGTTTTCAGTCGCTACAATAACAACCCACTTCTCCTCATTCACTACACTCTCTCCCGTTTTGGTCCCAGGCGATTTCCTGTTGCTTCGAAACTTGGAAAACGGGGCTGGAATGATTGAAATATGAAGCAAAGGAGGTGATTACCGCTGTCACGGAAACATATTTGTAGAGCTCCAGAAAACATATTTTTTAGCAGAGTATTTGAAGAATCGCAGAGTCAAGATCATAGAACCAAAAAGGAGGAGTAAATCGTTATTTCTTTAAAATTTTCATCTGTATTCTCTTTTGTAGCCTAACTACTATTCCGATCTTCTTCCTCTTTAATGGCACAGACAGCGTTCTTCATTTTCGCTGTTTGGCGCCAATTGGAGATCCTTCTTTACTTGCTCTTTCCGGTTCACGGAGTGGAAGTTTTCCTTTTCCTCTGCTTCCCCCGGCGGGTACTGCGTCGAATACTTTCAGAGTTGGAATGTTTTCATCAATTCGGACGACATGACCTATTCAGCGTAGCAGCCGTATCTTAATTTGCTGAACTATGGCAATGTCGTCGTATATCTCTTACAGCCCATCGCTCTATCAACTGCGGTATTCGCCGTTGCCAGTGAACAAAGGACCATACACCTTCCGCAAAACCTTCCTCTCGAAAACTTTTCTAATCGCCCTCCTATAATCAGATATTTTCGAGATCTCTTGACCTTGTACTACAAATTTCTAGAACAACTTTCAGTTTATTTTAAGGTATTTAAAAAGCCAAATTCATTTCTCCTGGAATACGCCCTACTAAAATTCACAAATACGTATTTATACTACCACATTTGCATAATTCATTCTTCGTGATGTTATCTCACAAATTTGTGAATTTCGCACAGCCGGAAGGAAAATCTATGATAAATGATGCTCAACTTTTGACACACGATTCCACAACCACACACACGCATATACAAATATATATACGAGTTTGCATAAACATACAAAAAGTCAATCGCATATATGTAATTCGTAAAGTCCAAAGTAAAGAAGGAGTGTGGAGGGGCCATAGAAAAGTACACTTACTTTATTTATGATTATTTAATTATGTGTCACCGCTGCTGCCACCATTATTAGATGTGCTCTAGCACTTTGACCGCAATAAGTGGCGCACTTAGGAGTGATATCAAAATTCCTCTTTCACGTAACACTTGAAATCACACACATACATATTTACATATGCGTATACATTAACAACACACACATATCGAATATATTGCCAACAAATGTAAACATTACAAATACATATACACAATTCCCACTTTGTTGCAGCCATACTCAACTATATTTATCCATTATATGTCTATATGTCGATATATTAAACTTGTATCTCTATGTCACTTATATTTGCAGTGTCGTGTCCTTTGACCACCAGCATGGCATTGGTGTACGACGGTGTTCAGTTGCTGGCTGAGACATTCAAACATGTTATGTTCCGTGCGGTGCCATTAAATTGTAACGATGCCAGCTCATGGGATAAGGGATACACGCTCGTCAACTACATGAAATCGGTGAGTTAATGGAGTGACAACTACTAACACGCACACACACCCTCATACATGCACATGTATACATATACAACAACACATTTACGATTACTCGAGCACATGAGAAGTGTGTGTTCATCTTAAGCCTGAATTGGCTCAGCATAACACTCTGCTGCTTGTAAGGGTGATTTTTTTTGAGGTTAGGATTTTCATGCATTAGTATTTGACAGATCACGTGGGATTTCAGACATGGTGTCAAAGAGAAAGATGCTCAGTATGCTTTGACATTTCATCATGAATAGACTTACTAACGAGCAACGCTTGCAAATCATTGAATTTTATTACCAAAATCAGTGTTCGGTTCGAAATGTGTTTCGCGCTTTACGTCCGATTTATGGTTATTTCAGCGATGAGGCTCATTTCTGGTTGAATGGCTACGTAAATAAGCAAAATTGCCGCATTTGGGGTGAAGAGCAACCAGAAGCCGTTCAAGAACTGTCCATGCATCCCGAAAAATGCACTGTTTGGTGTGGTTTGTACGCTGGTGGAATCATTGGACCGTATTTTTTCAAAGATGCTGTTGGACGCAACGTTACGGTGAATGGCGATCGCTATCGTTCGATGCTAACAAACTTTTTGTTGCCAAAAATGGAAGAACTGAACTTGGTTGACATGTGGTTTCAACAAGATGGCGCTACATGCCACACAGCTCGCGATTCTATGGCCATTTTGAGGGAAAACTTCGGACAACAATTCATCTCAAGAAATGGACCCGTAAGTTGGCCACCAAGATCATGCGATTTAACGCCTTTAGACTATTTTTTGTGGGGCTACGTCAAGTCTAAAGTCTACAGAAATAAGCCAGCAACTATTCCAGCTTTGGAAGACAACATTTCCGAAGAAATTCGGGCTATTCCGGCCGAAATGCTCGAAAAAGTTGCCCAAAATTGGACTTTCCGAATGGACCACCTAAGACGCAGCCGCGGTCAACATTTAAATGAAATTATCTTCAAAAAGTAAATGTCATGAACCAATCTAACGTTTCAAATAAAGAACCGATGAGATTTTGCAAATTTTATGCGTTTTTTTTTTTAAAAAAAGTTATCAAGCTCTTAAAAAATCACCCTTTAGTATCCAGAACGAAGCTGCGCAAGGGTCACTCTCAATTCTCGCGGCAACTCGAGCTCTTCGTGTGCAATGGGTGGTGTTTTGACTCCAATTACGCCATTCACTGAGAGGGAGTCGGTGAAGGTGCTTATGGTTCCACTATACTTGTAAATGACAGTCAGTGAAAATGTAAAGTTAGTTTCGTCCGAATTCTTCTCGGTATATTGTCTTATGTTGTCGACGTAGTTGGGGAAGTTGCTCCTAGGAGACGGTTCACTTACTAATTCACGAACATACATACATACATATAAAAATGTCGAAATGAACTTCCATTACCGAATCATGAACATAACAAGTTTATTTTCGAACTCTCCACTATCAGAAACTATTTTCATTGCCACAGCTACCTTTCCTTTTTTTATATACATAAATGTGTTTATATACACTTGTAAGCGCTTTAACGCTCACATTTTTTATACACTTTCAGCTGAGCTTAACTGGACTCACCGGTGAAGTAAAATTCGACTACGAAGGTTTGCGCACCGAATTCGTGCTGGACGTTATTGAGTTGACCATGTCGGGTATGCAGAAAATAGGCGAATGGAAGACGGAGGGCGGTTTCTTCGCTAATCGACCGCCGCCTAAGATAGTGGAGGTGGATCAGCGTTCGTTGGTGAATAAGAGCTTCGTGGTTATCACAGCGATAGTAAGTGTTGCTTTCACAAGTTCACTTAGCACAAGCATAGCAGACACACACATACTAACTTCACTATACACGAACACGTGTATGTCTGCTTAACTGTTGAACACGATGATTACTTTTCGGTTGGTAGCTTAAGTTGCCTGGCAACTGGCTTAGTTAAAGTTGCAGCTTTTCACATTTTGCCTTTCAAATTATTTTCTTTTATTATTTACCTTTTTTCTTATGGATAACTGTATATATTAATTCCCATTAAATTTGTTATTTTCGTTTCTCTGCACTCAGAGCGAACCGTACGGCATGCTGAAGGAGACCCCTGCTAAACTGGAAGGCAATGATCAATTCGAAGGCTTTGGCATTGAGTTAATCGAGGAGCTGGGCAAGAAATTGGGTTTCACCTATACTTTCCGTCTGCAAGTGGACAACAAATACGGTTCGTTCAATCCGAAAACGGGCAAATATGACGGCATGATGCTGGAAATAATCGAAGGAGTGAGTAGCCGTTGACACACGCTGAGGCAATCGTCCGTCTGATATATTGCATGTGATTTTATTTCATAATTTTTTTATTTTTTTCGTCTTTCCTGTCAATCGCCGCTGACGAGTTGAGCGCATTTATTTAAGTAATATCCGCACCGTTATTTGGCTGCATATTTATTTGAGCATACATACATACATATATCTGTATATAAAACTCACCAACAAATTGATGCGATTTATATGATTTATTGCGTGTGTATTGGTTTGAAAGCCGGCAGCTTACGGGCATAAATAACAAAAATTTATATCAATAAGTCTTCGCCTTAACTTTGTGGGCATAAAGCATATTTTGACCGTGATTTCAAGGGACCCATTTGTGTGTGGCTGATATTGAAAATATTTTAATGAGCAGATAAAGTTATCAATTCCTCTTTGGGAAATCAAATGACCGCCATTAACATAAATGGGTTCCGTTCATTCAAAATCATATACAGCAGTATACATATATATAAATCTTGCCACATTTCCCAGCGCTTACCGAGTAAGTCATTCAAATGGTGCGGCTTTTGTCAAGCTGAGTAAGTAAATACATACATGCGTATTTGTCTTATATACACATATATATGACTACACCGCTGTGTTTGTATTAACTTGTATAGAATTAAGACCCAGTAGGAAAATCTGCAGGTTCTGCAGCCACAGTTTCTAAAAACTTACGAATGAGGCTAGGCCCGTCTAAAGTGCTTAAAAGAGTCCCGACATTGGCAATAATTTTTGAAGTGAAGAAAATTAAATTTAGTTTTTTTGGAAATTTCTTTAAATTTTCTTACAAAATAGTGGTCAATCTTCGGTGTCAGATTTTTATGGGGTTAGGGGTAGTTAGAATTTTCAAAACAATAATTTTTTTGCATTTTCGTTAAGTGTAATATCTTAGAAATATTCTCTGAAATTTTCACGTTGTTCCGATAATTCGTTTTTGAGTTATTCTACAAATAAGAAAGAGAGCTCGGGCACTTTACAGTGCTAGTGTGAAACTTTAAATGCGCTTTTCTCAAAACTATGTTTTTTGAATCGGTGACAACTGTAACTCGAAAACTACCCAGTAGATTTTAATGAAACAGCTTTTAGAATACATAATAACCTCGGGCTTATCGAAGGATTTTTATTTTTTCGAAAATTTCGATTTTTTAAGACCAATTAACTGTTGATTTTTTCGCTAAAATTTAGAAAAAAATTTCCTAGGGCCGCCATTTTGTTAATTTTTGGAAACAAATCCTTCGATCAAGCCCAGGATTATCTACTTATAAAACTAATTTTTTTGTCCGATAGTTCTTAGATGAATCTCCAAGGACTTATGCTTGTCACCGCAAGTACCTTTTGTTTTAAACAGGGTCAACACAAACAACTATAACTTCGGAAATAATTTTCTTTTTTTTTAAATTTTCGTGACTTCAAGTCAACACATCCTATAATAATGCCATATTACTACTTTTGTAAAATAACACGATTTAATAGCAAAAAAAAAATACTGAAAACTCTAATTTTTTCGTGCCTCTGATTACCCCTAACCCCTTAAAGCGCGCCCCTATGGCGAAGCTGAGAATTCAAATTATTCGAAACCAAAAGGGAAACATAATCTTAGTCTATAATTTCCAGAAAAACGTGTTAAAAGTTCAACTTGCTGGGCTTATGAACACGAGTCCTTTGTTATTGCAGGGGATGGAAGAGCGAACATTTTTTTTTATTTTTATTTTTTTCTGAAACAGCTCAATAGACATATAGGAAATAGGTCATCCAGCCCTTTTTAAATGTCCTTCACTTGATCGAAAAGTCAAAGCATCCTCTCGATGATTGTATTAATTGCATGAGACGCCTCATATCTTCTCTGGTTTTATCATACTTTCAACATTCAAATGGCCGCTTGATAATAAGGCACACCATATTAATGAGTAGAATTTCCTGCGGGGTATATTCTATAGTACGTGTACTGTTATAAATATATGTATGGTACGTGCCTGGCCCAAAATGTTGCTTGTTTGGTCAGCAAATCTTCTCTTATACAAGTATTCCATCAACATAATACTTCGTCTCCGCATTTCACTATGCAACTCTGCGTAATTAATTCAACCACAATTGCGGTTGGCATTTATTTTCATTGTATTACCGAGATATTTAGTAAATGATGAATAGCTCATCCCCATAAATAACCAAATTTGTGTAGATACAGCATTCAGTGTTGGTAAGAGGTAACCAAGTAAACCAAATTCTGCCAAATACTCTACTTATACTTTCATACAAGTATATACATACAGACGTTGACAGCTAATTAGAAACGCTTCCTTTTTTGTAGGTGGCTAATGAGTATACATAATGGTAACAAATTTTGATATACCATTATTTATATTGCTAAATGTTTTGCATTGTTCGTTACTCTATTTACTACTAAATTCACTTTGTTTTGTAGTTTTGACGCTAAAATTCTTTTTTTTTCCAAATAGTTTTAATTTCTATTAATAATATTATTGATTTCTGGTAAGAGTGTGTTTCAAAGTAGTAGTTTTAAAAATATTAAAATGTATTAATCAAGTTTTTTAATGAGTAAAAGCTCCCCGCCCAACTTAGTTACATTTTAGACCTTCGTCAGTCTGGAAAGACGTACAAACAAATTTCGAATCAGGTCCAATACTCAAAAGAAATTGTTTTCAATGCCCCTAACCATATACAGAATTTTAAAACTATTTTCAATATTGCACGCAAAGAAAAAACCCGAAAAACTTCAACAGAAATATACCGCAGTATTACTATTATCTCCCGAGGAGACCCAAAAAAAGACATCCACTGACATTCTACATAAAAATCAAGACGAATATAATGTGCAAATATCCAAGAAAACAATTGCCCGGCGTTTAGTCGAATTTGGATTTCACAGCCGAACAGCACCCATGAAACCACTTCTAACTAAAATTCAAAGGAAAGAATGTGTTGACTTATTGATCTTGGACAACAAATAAATGGAAGGAAGTTGTTTGGAGCGATGAAACAGAATAAATCGCATAGATCCTGATGGTCGAAGGTATGTTTGCCGACCAATCTATTAAGAATTTGATCCTCACTATGTTTCACGCGTAGTGGGACATGGTGGAAGATCAATCATGGTGTGGGAATTTTTTTCTTCGGATGGTGTAGGTCCACTCAATATGATTGATGGAATTTTAAAAGGGAGAAATACGTCAATATCCTAAAAAATGTCATTCACACAAAAGTTTTTTGTTGAAAATTCCATGAATGTTTTGGAATGGCCTGAAGAGAACCCATCTGGGTTGATGTCAAAATAGCTGTAGGTATCAAAAATATCACAAATATTGATGACCATTTTGATGAAATTAGGACGGCATGGCAAGCACCACTAGTGGTGTACTGTCAGAGTCTTATAAAGTCAATTCGCAATGGATGTCAAGCCGTATTAAATTCAAAGGGTTAAGCAACAAAATACTAACTGAAAGTAAGCAATATTTTAAATAGCAGTATTTTTTGCTGATAAACAATTTTCGTTTATAATTATTTAGTTGTCGCACTCAAATCGTTGATTTCACACATTTTTATTAAAGTCTTCAAAAAAAAAGGAGTTTTAAATAAAATTTTTATTATTAGAGTTTAAGTATAACGTAAGTTTCAATAAAATGAGTGAAAAAACGGTAAAAATAAGTGATTTATTCGAAAATAATTTCATTTACTTCAAAATAAGTCGCGTTTCTAATTAGCTGTCAACGGCTGTATTTCAGAAAGAACAGTTTTTTTATCAGAGTAGTGCCAGAGGATGATAAAATAGAAGAAGAAGATAGATTGCACAATTAGAATAAAAAGTTACAAGGTAAAATTTCCCCGAAGAATAATGTGGGGTTTGTGAACTGATTTAGGTTAAAGGTAAATCATATCTCTGATGATATTTTTTCAACTCCATAGTCTATAACTTTTCTCATTCAGTTGGATAATTTTATTGCTTTTACTTAATTTTTGTAATGCTTCGGATTAGTTTCGTGTATCACTGCCTTCCTACGAATGAAGAGGTCTAACTATTCAAAGTAGCCGCCAAAGGATTTATTGATTGAATTCATAACAAAAATTGTTATCTGGGAATATCATATACCTACAATAATAGTATACCTACATACGCCTTGGAAGTGACGCAAATTACTTACATTACTTATGTACCTACACAAACCATATATTTATATACTCGGCTTACCAATGTCCAATCCCTTCCAAATAAATTGTAAATCCTAAATAATCAAGTAAAACAATTCAAATACTTATTATATACTTATGTGTATGTATTATACGATATTTCTCTAAAGCTTGAAACTTTCTCATTTATTTATTTTTTCATATTAGCGAGCTGACATGGGCATCACCGACTTGACCATGACATCCATACGTGAGGAAGGAGTAGATTTCACTATACCGTTTATGAACTTAGGTGATTTAAGAAAAGCTTAATCCTACAGTCAATCAGTCATAAAGCATTAAGTCGTGCACATTAATTATCATAAACACTGCCTTAAAAATATAATTTGTGACAAAAAAGTATCTGAAAAAAGTAATGTTTCCAGGGTAAATGTTATTAAATTTCCGGGTTAGTGATGTTTAAAAAAATGTGTTTTGCTAAGTTGGTTTTTGCTCGACTCGTCCCGATAAAGCCGATTTTTTCAAAATTATTGCCGTAAACAGGTCTCTGGCCATTCTCACTCTGTGGAATCCTTTTTCTGTCATTCGAAAAGATGAAACAAAATTCGTTAAAGGCCATTGAAAAAAGTGCTGATAGAAAGTGTTTCGAGGTATAAGATGTAATAGGTGGGGATTACGTTGAAATACTGACGATTAATTAAATAGTTTGCATTTTATTTACATTATTTAGTAGAATTATGGTAAATCTGAGCACATTTCGACTCCATTTTACGTAACGGTATCACGGTGTACCAACATCTTCATACAAGCATAAGCGCATGCTGGTTGAAAAAGTTGAACCAGCTTATTTTCAAAAAAATCATATTGCATATGCTGGAAACGAACACAAATTGCGTCCTTGAACTCAACAATTCATCTCTTTCCTCATCTAACACTACATTTTCTTGCCCAACAGGTATTGCCATTTTATTTCGCAAACCGATGAAGGAGCCACCGAAACTCTTCTCATTCATGTCACCATTTTCGGGCACTGTTTGGATGTGGTTGGGCATCGCCTACATGAGTGTCTCACTCACGCTCTTCATTTTGGGACGCATCTCACCGACCGAATGGGATAATCCGTATCCTTGCATTGAAGAGCCCACCGAATTGGAGAACCAATTTAGTTTCCCTAATTGCTTGTGGTTCTCCATCGGTGCACTGTTGCAACAGGGCTCTGAATTAGCGCCAAAGTGAGTATACGTCTAACGGCTACTTGTATGTTCGACTTAGTATGTAAGTAAGCATGTAGATAAGTGAGCGTTGAGCACACTTACAGGTATGCTCTATATACAAGTAGATTTATACAGATGGCACGTTGAGCCACCACAAGCACACAACCACATTTGCATATTTGCACATTGCCGCTTTTCGCTTTCACCAAAGCGTCGGTGTACTTTTGCCGTCAAAGAAATTAATTTCGTTTCCAGAGCATACTCAACGCGCACTGTGGCCTCAATTTGGTGGTTTTTCACGTTGATTTTGGTCTCTTCGTACACCGCAAATTTGGCTGCTTTCCTGACGATAGAATCGCTCAGCAGCCCCATTGAGAATGCCGAGGACTTGGCCAACAACAAGGGTGGCGTTAAATATGGCGCCAAAGTGGGTGGCAGCACGTTCACGTTCTTTCAGGTGAGCTTCATTTAGTGTTTGTATGTGTGCGTATGTGTGTGTCTAACGTTAATGCGTGTTGCACATATTTACTGCTATAGGATGCTAAGTATCCAACGTATCAGAAAATGTATGAATTTATGCGCGACCATCCGGAATATATGACCTCAACCAATGCGGAAGGAGTGGATCGTGTGGAAAATGAGAATTACGCATTTCTAATGGAGTCAACCACCATTGAATATATCACCGAGCGCCGTTGCAGTTTGACACAAGTCGGTTCACTGCTCGATGAGAAGGGTTATGGCATTGCAATGCGAAAGAGTAAGTAATGAAATGGAACTTAAGGTTGAAAACAAAAAAAAAAAAAACAAAATACCATAAATTAAATATTGTTTGAGAGACTTATGGAGGAACTAAGTAAAGTATAATTCGAGTTTGTTACTTCAAAATAAAAGAAGTTAATGTCAAGGACTGAATTTGGGAGTTACACAAATTAATCAGCTTACTAAAACAGTCTTCTTCGCTTCGCCAAGCGTTAGAGAGGAGTGAATTGATCGCCCTATTTTAGCTTACTTACAGATTGGTGGTATTGAGAAGGACTCATCGAACGTCCTTGGATTTATGCTTTCGAAGATAGACTTGGGAGCGGTGCAACTTTGGTATAAAGAAGGGGGTTAATCTAGATGACTATATTTGATGCAGGGATGAAGTTTTGAATTGGGGTACAGCAAATACGATAGAGTGGCTCGATTTGGTGGAAGAATACTTCTCTCCGCAGCTGAAAACAATTTCGAAGCTTGGTGCATGCTGCTTGGATGTCTTCTCAAAATGCTTGCCTTTCATCGGCCTTTTCAAGCAACGAAACAAAAAAGTTCCGGAGCTACAACTGAGTTGTAGGACGGCGGTAGAAGAAAGGTATGAGCCGGAGCGTTGTCGGTGTTCAACATCCAATCGGCTGCGATGTCTTGTCGGACCCGATTCACCCTTCGTTTAAGTCTCTGAGGACTTCTTTGTAAAACTTGGCGTTGACGGTATGTCCATGAGGAACAAATTGATGGTGGACGATGACTTTGATGCCAAAAAAGGCACTGAGCTACACTTTGGATTTGCTCATTGTTCCCTTTTTTGGGCAAGGAGACCTCGGCGTGTGCAACTCGAAAGATTGCCTCTTTGTCTCGGGATCATACTCAAAGTTCCATGACTCGTCACCTAACCCTGATCATATCAAACGACTCTGTAGCAGATTCGAATTTCGGTGGTAAATTTTAATAATTTTGACTCGTTCTTGGATCGTATATTTCCGCGAGATGAAATGGCAAACCTTATTGAAGAGAAATATCAAAAGAGCGGGAAAAATATGACGTGGTTTGCTGTTCCTATTTGTCTACTTTTGTACTGGCCCTATTGAATAACCCGTTAATATCTAGGGTTAAAAAGTTTCCTGAGATGATAACTGATAATAGCAGCGCAAAATCTACTCTTCTCTTCGGATTATAACACATTGAGAACTAATTTTTAAGCTTCAAAACTAAGTGCTTAAAATTCGGAAAAAATCTCAGACCTTTATTATTTCAGATTCAGTAATATTTTATAATTTAAACTAAGCGAAAAAAGATAAAAACAAATACTTTCCAAAAAATCTTGCAACACATTACAGATTGGCCCTACCGTGATATGCTCAGTCAGGCTGTGCTGGAATTGCAGGAGCAAGGCGTCCTTACCAAAATGAAAACGAAATGGTGGAAGGAGAAACGTGGTGGTGGTGCATGTTCGGTAAGTGTTCAGTTACCAAACTAATAAAGTGCCAGCTAAAATAAACTACGGAAAATAACCAAATATTGTGGCAAGCAAAATAAAAAGGCAATGCTAAAATGCTATTATTTCCGAAGGATACCAGCAGTGAGGGTGGCGCAGTGGCCTTAGAGCTAAGCAACTTAGGTGGCGTTTACTTGGTGTTGATTGTAGGCTCTTGCTTTGGTGTGTTGGTGGCATTCCTTGAAATGGTATTGGGTGTGAAGGAACGCTCCGATGAGAATAAGGTAGACAGACCGAAGAAAGCAGAAAATCAATATTTGAGAATTTATTATAAATATGCGCCAATGCTTTCAAGTCCTCCAAACAGCATTTACATACACTACATAGATGGATGAACACAAAGCAAGCATTTTCTCAGAGTTATTTGCATAGTGCTGTTTTAAGTAGCGTTCAAAGCTTCCACACTGCTCGTAGTAGATGTAGTTTGTAGTAAGTTTGTTGGTGTGGACCAGGCACAGCTTGTAGTGTGTTTTACTCCAAGCTCTTGAAACAAAATCTGTTTTATAGCATTTTTAGTCTTTATTTATTATTTTACTATATTTTGTTTATTTTTTGTTTCACTCCACTTTGCACACTCTCATATTTCAATTTAAGTTTACTTTCGTTTTTCCACCATTTATTTACTGCTTTCTCCAATGCATTCTGGCGAAATTCGTTGAAAACAAATACGAACCATCAAACGATTTCCACTTCAATACAATTGATGTATCGAAATGTAATATAAATCCACAACATCAACAACGTTACCGAAAACGGCACGCTTCCATTTTTCCTCTTTCGCTATGCCGTGGACACTCGATACGCACTCTCTGCTTGCGTTTACCCAACACCAATCTGCATACAAACATATGTACACACCGCAACAACCTTGTCTTGCCCGCCTACCATCGTCGCTATGCGTTCGTCATCATGCATCCGTCCATGCAAACGCCGTCACTGAACCGTGCAACTAAATAATCAACCAACCAACCTGAACAACAACCAACAACAAACCAACAAATCGAACACGCGCCCACTTGGCGTTTTGCGTGCGTTTGCAGCAAGAGGGCGAGAATGACGGCGCCGAGGAGTTGGGTATCGCCAATTTGGGTGGCGTGTTTTTTGTTTTATGTGTTGGCAGTGTATTTGCCAGCGTCTGGGGTCTGTTGGAGTGGCTTCGTCATGTTTACGGAACAGCGCGTCGCAACAAGGTACACGTGTGGCCATATCTATACCTGGTATATGAGTAACGTAAGGTTGCTTGAAAAGACTTCGATTTGTGTTTCCTACTAATTCTTCGGATTAGCGCAGGCTGTCTGCATTTTGTATACTCTCTGCTTAGTGTTAATAAACAAGGCTAATTAAGTTGAATGGAGTTTTATGCTTTAGCAACATGTTGCACAAGAGTATAAAAGTTTCGTTTCCCTAACGGTTGCTTGTGGGGCTTAAATTAAACTTCATGTCTAGACTTATATACAAAAGTATATAATAAAGTGTTTATAATTGATTTGGCGGCCAGCTGGCAGGACACTTTTCTTAACGGACAGAATCGGACCATTACCACGCCCAAACTCAAAATATATTTAAACTAAACTAAGTCCGTGCGGTATGAAAATAGTCTAGTCGGATTTTACAGATGTTGAGGTTTACGGTCCCTTTAGTCAGAAAGTATTAAGATCTTATAGTGCCAAAGATGGATGAAATTAGTCCAGAGTACCTATATACGGAATATTTTTGTTTTCTTTTGATTGATTTTAGAGGGTGACTCGCTCGAGCATTTCGACTAATAACGTGATGTTTTGCTTTAAGGCCGGAATCGAAGCGGGATTATCCTTATAGACTTTAGAGTTTACATATCTCCACAGGAAAATCTAACGGTGTGATTTCACACGATCAATCGACGGGCCTAAAACTCATCAAATTGTCAGTTATCATGGCGTTATAATGGTCACCATTGACAGTTACGCTACCGATGATTTCACTATCCCTCAAACCTTACAAAACCGTTACTTTTTTGAATGGAATGATAGCTCTTGAATCTTTTCAGTTTGCTCTTTGTTCCAATTGCGGCAATTTTGTGTGTTTACATACCCGTTGAGCTGGAAATAAGCCTCATCGCTGAACAAAGTTTGGCTCGAAAACGTCGGATCTTCTCGAAACTTTTCTAGAGCCCATGAATTCTGGGTCTCAATATGGGTGATGGTTTTGTGAATAGTACGGGTACGTTCAGTAGGTCCATTATGTTGTCCATACGTTGAGCGGAGCCCGCGAGACAGCTTGATTTGTCTCACGCGAGATCTGTTAAAAAAAGGAAGTCTGTATATCGACAACTATTGAGATATCGATTTAAAGGGAATAACGAAAAATCTAATTTTATTCGTTCCCTAGGTCTTGCTGCCCCTTAGTAGCGGCGAAAGTGTAACACTTCGAACTTTTATAGAATTGTCTTTCAGATCTATTATAAAGTGTGGATAAGGATTTTGGCTAAACTTCTCAAGCAACCACCATGCATGCATTTATGTGTGGTCACTTGTCGTATTAATGGCAACTTTGGTGAAGTAAAATAATAATTTTTCGTGCTTTTTTGTCGTCGATGGTGTATTCTTTAAATTTGTTTATCTATTATACTTTGCAATGCAGGTTTACTTAACAGTTAAGTCCGTGTATTTGTAAGTAAATAAATAAATTTAGCATGGCACCATATATTCACATGCATTTCAGCCTAAAGACCCCGCTTTCACTACCACTCTACCACACTCACACACGCACTCACTCAGTCTCGCTCTAAGCACACGACCCCTCCTCGCTTTGCTTGCACTCACCGAATATGTGTATATGTGTATATATATTTGTGCTTATATATTGTATGATGTATTAGACATAATTTCTTTCATTTATTTCCTTCCGTCGGCCTTACTACGCGCACAGGTGTCCTTCAAGACCGAACTCATCGAGGAGTTCCGCTTCGTTATGCAATGCTCCGGTAACACAAGACCCGTAAAATATCCAAAGAATTCGAGTCGCAGCCGCAGCCGCAGCTCTCGTTCCCGTTCACATTCTCGTTCCAGTTCGAAGAGTTCTACATTGTCCGTGGATTCTTTGCCGATGGATGAGAGTAAATTACATCACATTAGCGAGCACACCAAGCACGCCAAGTAAGTGCACGGTGCACGGAAGGAGACTAAAGTGAAAGTTTTAGCGTCGTGTCTTTAAATGACTTGTTGGATTTTTATTCTTATTCGTATTTTACCGTTAAGTATGCCGTTTATTGTATTCGTTGCGCGGCATTTACTTTAAGCTGCTGTGCTATAATATCACTTTAAGGAAGAGAGTTTGTTACCGTTATTATTCACTTGTATGTTTTTTTAAGAATAAATTAAAGCGATGGCTGAGTAAAAACTCAGTTAAAAATTCAAATCCGGATTGAGTTTTAAATTGTTTGTATAGCTAGTAATCATCAACTTAACTCAATTGAAAGTTCTTGGCTAGCTCTCAGCTACTCGAAAAATTATACTTTTTATAAAAAGCAACGCGAAGTGATTCAAGAGCTGCCATTTCATCCAGAAAAAGCAACGTTTTGGTGTGGTTTGTAGGCCGGTGGAATCAACGGTCCATATTTCTTCAAATATTGTGGGTTGCCTGATATTGAACTCGTGATGTATTGTTTCAACAAGAAGGCGCCACTTTCCACATATCACATTAATCAATGGTTTTATTGAGAGAGCATTTCGGTGTACAGATAATTTCACGTTTTGGGCCGCTCGATTAGCCACCAAAATTTTGTGATATCACACCATTAGACATTTTCGACTCGAGCGCCAACGTGTCATCGAAAATTGGACTCAACGGATGGACCATCTGAGATGTAGCCGCTGCCAACATTTGAAAGAGATAATCTTCAAAAAATAAATGCCAAAGAATGTTCTTTCGAATAATAATAAACATTCCCCATTAAATTGGAACTTTTTATGTTTTTCTTAAAAAAAAGTAGGAAACTTCGAAATTAATCACTTTTTACATGGGTAAGACATTTTCCACATTTAAATGATCGCATTCCTTCCTTACGCTGATACTAACGAATGACCTGTCTGATAAGGAGAATTGAAAACGTTTAAAGATTTCAAAATATTATTTTTGCCAAATTTGATAAATTCCACATATTTTCTTGCTTTTGAGATACTCTGTATTGTGACAATTACTAATTTTTTTCCAGAGATGTCGCACAGTGCCTAGCAAAGCCATGGAATATATCTTTTTTATTTCGCGTCAACAGCTTTCCATGTAGCTTTTAAATCTTATTAAATGAGAAGCTTTCAAAAGCTAGTTGTCCAGGCTTTCAAAAGCCACAGAAGCTAAACATTGACTAAAACGTAAAAGTTTATGCTACAAAAAGCTCCAAATTATCTCGCATTAAAAATGTTATTACTATATGCGTTTATGTATGGCAGAAGTCCCTGGACATATGGTACATGTAAATCACAGATAACAAGCAATGTTAGTGTCCTAAAAAGGAAAGAAGTAACCGTCACCTACATATTATTGAACTTATTCTAAATCATTTGGGGGGTTTATATACTTATGAATTTCAAAAAATTAATAGTTTTGCTTAAACAGTGAAAGCTCTATTTAGCGGATCCTATATTAAGTGGACTTTACATTAGCGGACTTCTCAATTAAGCGTCCACATTGACCGGTCCCTACATTTATGTTTAATAGGAACAATCTATTAAGCGGACAACTGTATTAACTGGACAGAAATACTAGTTCTGCCAGTGTCCGCTTATGGGCGATTTCACTGTATACCGAATGTACATTCATATATTGGAGAATATGTTCTATGGTGTTTTCATCTGATTGAGAGCGCTCGAAATTATATACATACATATTTGATAATTAGATGTAATCCTAGCAAAGCTTAAGGCTCCCAGACCCCTGTAGAGGGTAAGGTGGTGGTAGACGTACTGCTACGAACTGCAGCTTCTTTCAAGAAAGTGAACATTCACTCTGGCAATAGAGCGGCAATACTAGCTCTGATTTCGCTATCTGTGCACTCAAAGCTGGTCAAGGAGTGTATATGTGAAATAGCATCTAGCTACCTCATCATCAGACTCGTTAGTGTCTTAAAAACGCTGGTTAAAGTTAAAGTTGCATGGAGGAAGGTGAGGTGTAGACATTTAGGCACTTTTTCTTTTATCACTCAGCTTTCGCACTACTGAAGCTGAAACATCTCGATAGTCTTACCTTCAGCAAACCAGAATATATAGCCGAAACTGATATCAGCCGTCTCAACAAATTTGTGATAGGCTCAAAGCGCTCAGTCTGTTTGTATTGTGATTTCATGCAATATATCAAATTATCACAGGTTTCGTGCTGGGAAATCTACTCTAAAAAATTTACTTGAATTTGTAAGCCTGTATAGTTAGGTTTTTGAGAATATAAGCATACGGATGTTATATACACTGACTTTAGCAGGAAATCTCTCTACTCTCTTATATAAACTTGATCTTCTGGGCTTTCAATCAATATTTCTTCCATCTTTACAATAGAACCCAACGAGTGTTATTTGAGGATACTTTTATAGATTCAATTGATGTCTCTTCAGGTGTTTCGGAAGGTAGTCTGATCCTGTTCTTCTTATTTTTTAACGATATCTCTTCTCTCATAGAATTTAATTCATAAAAGGTGTCGGTTGCAAACAGACTTAAGGTATCAGTAGGGTAATCTGGGCTTTTTTCTGACATTTTTTTTAATAAGTAGAAAGTTTTATTCTACAATAGAAGAAATTTTTTCGGAATTTTTTGATGACATCTGTCGGAGAAATGGCTGGGTGAATAGATGCGTTTTTTCACTGGCGGACACGATTTCTCATGTTTGGATCATCTAAACACAAAAACCCAATTTATTCTTAAAAAGTAATTGAATGGTTATCGTCCCTACTAGAATCATGAAAAAATGTTGATAAATAAAAAAGTAATTAACTTTTTTTTTAAAATTTCCTCATATTTTTTTACATAAATTTTGTCACAACAACAAAGTAGTTTTGTGAACATTTAAAAAATTAGGCAAATCGGTTGAGTGGTTCGATCGGAATCATGTTCGCCAGTTTAAAAAAGTGTGCTCCGAGCGGTCCGAACGTCGAGCGGTACTATTATTGTTGGGCCGTTTTCGAAACCTTCAAATGGTAAAGTGGGTTTCTACATTAATTTTAAGGGTATAAGAGAAAAAATGATTACCCTACTGACACCTTAGAAAATTTGGTTAATTGGTGTTATAGAAATAATTTCCATTGAATCTCCAAAAATGTAAGATGATGTGGTTTTCTCGTAGATCTGGGTCCTAGGACATTTTTGATGGGGTTCTAGGTGGAGTCTTCCTTCCTTCAAAAAAAAAAAAAAAAAAATTATGTATATATAAAATCTTTTTTCTGACTTGTTGCTGGATATAGCACCTTAAGTAGTTAATTAATTAGTTTAATTAATTTAATTTAGTATTAATTAACAGAAAAAGAAACGAAACACTCACCATATACCTACGACCTACGGCATAAATCAAATGCATCTTCAACGTTTTCAGTAATTTTTATTAGTTTCATCCAAATATGCACATTCAGTTAGACACTTAGAAATGGAAAAGGTATTTATTTCACGCTCACAAAGTTTGGCTTCAAATATCAGTTACAGTAAGATTTCATTTTCATATTTATACGCTAGTTTTATGTCATATTTTTTGATTAGCTTCTCAATACATACATATATATATTTTTATAGTTATTTGTTAATATATTTCTTTATTTATTTGTGTTGTTTTGTTTTTACTTTGTAAACTTTAATTCGCTTTTTTGTTTTGTTTTCTCAAAGAAAAAATATTTGTAGATTCCAGTTTTTGTTCGCTAATTTGTTTGTCCTGTAGAAAGAACTATTGTATTGTGTGTAGAGCCTTTAAGTTCCGTTTGGTGGGTTTAGTTTTTGATAGAGTATGTGTAATATTATTAGTCGAGTGTTGCCATGTTCTTTTAGAAAGTGTTACATTAAGTCAGTAGAGAAACATAGCTACATACATATATAACTAGATGGGTATGTAAGTGTTTTTTTCCAAAAGTCCCTATTTTGAGTTGTCATAGTTCTAGATATATACTTTTATCGTGTGTATATGTATATAGATATATTTATGTTCACATAAATGTATATATGTTTATTATTTGTACGAGTTCTTATAAAAATTGTTAAATAACGAAGACATGTGTTACTATATAGGAAATTAAGTCATAATCACATTTAGGTGTTTTTTTGAATTTGGTTTTGATTTTGGTTTTAGTGTATCTTTCTTTTTAGTTTATCGTAGAAAGCTCTAAATTCAAAGCTATTAATCCATATTCACTTTTTTAAAGCAATTTTAAATTGTTATTGGTTTTAGTTATTTGCTAAGCAAAAAAATCATAATAAGCGTTTTTGGTATTTAAAATAATATATCTTAAAATTTTGAAATACTTCGGTTATTGAATGATCTTAATTTTTTTTTTCGGAAAGAGGAGCTCTTCTGAAACCTCGCTATTTAAATTAAGAGTTTGTTTGGTTCACAATTAGTCCACTCTTTGCTGGATGGCCTTCAAACAGACAATCTCGCTTTTTGCAAAAAAAAATATGTAGATGCCATACTTCTTCTCCTTTTCGGTTATAGCCGAATACATACCACCACCATATACTATTAATCCCTCCTCTGCTGCGATAGGGCAGTATATATCTCAAATTATCAGATATAGTAGGAATAGGAGTATATAACTCACATTATTAGCTTTCATTATATCTTCGAAGTATTGCTAATTGGTTTTGTTCGAAAGTAACAAGGACTTTTCAGGAAGTAGCTCTCCGCTCTCAACATAGAATCGGTTATTTTTGAAACCAACGATCATGTTGGAATAAATTCATATTAGACTCAAACAAAACCAGAAAAAATTAGCAATAAATTGGAAAGAATTTATAAGAGCTTTAAGCAAGAATCTCTTAGAGAGTAGAATGCCGTGCTACCGCTATTAAGACTGTTGTTAAAAATTGAATATAATTCTTGCAAGTTCCTAAAGCTCTTGCGAATTTATATTGATTAATAAACTGAAATTACAAATCGTCACCTAAAATGCAAAACAACGTAACAGGACTTTTCATAAGTTTACATACGGAGAAAAAACAATATAAAGGAAACCACTCATATGAACCAAAATTGAGTTTCGGTTATAAATTGGTTATATATTGGTTACATATTAGTTATACATTGGTTATGTCTGACAGCGGAAGTTGAAAATTTTTTTCTTAAAAGTTTACAGGCGAAGGAAAAACGATAAATACAAACCAGACATATTGAAAAAAAAAATTGTTTTGGTTATAAAATGGTTATACATTGGTTATAAATTGGTTATATCTAACAGTGGATGCATATGCTGCATACATACATGTAATATGATGTAGTGAATCGTAAGAAATAAAAAACTCAATTTTGCATTTTCGGCGACGAAATGAAAAAAATTAAATTTTACGAAAATTAGTTGACAGTGCACTTTCTAGTTATAAATTTAGTACATCTTTACAGTTTTAATAGTTTTTCCAAAATATCAAAAGTTCAGAAGCGCTTTACAAATTAAAGCTGACATATAAGCTTCTTTTTAAAATACGATTGTTAATACAATTTATGTTGGTTAATTTATTGGTTATGCATATGCTAGTTTTGCTAAATTAACCTACAAACTTTAATACTTTATCAATTGCTTTATATATTTAATAATTTTATATTTTTTGCTTATTTTAATTCTTGTTTGAGAATTTATTGCATGCAACATATGCGTACGTTTAATTTTATTAATATTTTTTTTTAATATATAATTTGTGTTTTAACTAATACTTTTTGTTTGGTTTCTATTTTGTTTCTATGCAAAATCACGGCATATCAAAACTCTGCGTTTCTTTCAAGTAAGCGTATAATTTGAATATTTTTTCATATTTTCCAATATTTATTTTCTATTTTGTTTGCGAAATTGTAATTTCTCTATTATTACGCTTTCTATTTTGCTTTTGTTTTTTCTGCTTCATTTTGATTATAGCTTTTTTTGATAACTTTTTTTTGATAACTTCTTGCTTCGAGTAAGCACATATTTTTTGTCATCTTATAAATATTTATGTATTTGTGGTATAAATAAATATTTTTGTACAAATTTACCATACAAATGTACCATTACATATGTATATACATACATACATCTATGCACATGTATGCATGCAGCTAAATTTATGCGTATTTTGGTTTAGTTATTCAGTTTTTCTTTCTTTAAATTTTAGCTAGTTAATAGTATTGTATATTTTCCAATAATTTTTGATTTTTTCTTAGTAAGAATGCTGCAAATCTTATTTAATTTTTATGCGTGAGCAGCTAATAATTTATGTCGCATGTCACAAAAACCAAATTTCATGAGATATTTATTAAAGCGTATTTGTGTTTAGTAAAAAAAAATATATTTAAATAATTTCGAAACAGAAGTTGAACCAAAATGGGACTCTCAGTATCTGTCTTCAAACAATTTTGTAATTTCCCAACATTCTCTATCATCATTATGACTACTAAAGAATTAGTTTTTTATGAATTTCATTATGGACTTATAAAGAATGGATACTAGGATTAAGAAAATAGTTTTCTGATTTATGAAAAATTATCTAAAACATACTAATAATATAACTATCGACTATTTGATGCCTGAAATTGAAGCTTGTGATCTCGGCGACATTTGCTGTCATTCGCCAGTTATCAGTCAAAATGCTCGAACGAGTCATCGAAATTTGTACTCAACGGAAGGACCGTCTGAGACGTAGCCATGGCCGATATTTTAAAGAGATAATCTCAAAAAATTAATGCCAAAAATGTTCTTTCGAATGACAGTAAACATTCCCCATTAAATTGAAAATTCTGTATTTTTTCTTTAAAAAAGTCGGGAACCTCGAAATGGATAATTTATCTTCTCGATATCTTTGAGTGCGACGCTCTTAAAACTAATATTTACAATGATTCTAATATGAAATATCTACCATAAATTTCAATACAAAATTTGTGCTGAAACAAAAAGTATATAATATCATAGCTCCACAAAAAAAAAAGAAGAGTAAAGCATACGCTTAGCGAATTTATAATCTTTAGAGGATAATGTCAGCAGCGGTGGCAATCGTCATCCCAGCAGTAAGATACCAGGCATCCCTTCGTGGACACACAGATGACATACCTAGGTATAACTGGATTTCCATATAATCCAAATACTAAGTGAACCCGGGTGCTTCAGAAACTACCTCTAAAGATTCCAACATGACATTAGTCCGAACTACCCGACGTCTACAGAGTGTCCAAGAGCCACACGACATGTGTTCTTGAATTGCTCTTGCTTTTTAAATAGTTACAAGGGAAAAACTGCAGTACAGACGACACTCATGTGGCAGTCCACTGAGAAATAGAAAGCTGTCAGCGAAGTTTCTGCAAAAACGGTGACTTTTTGAACAAATTAGACACTACTCCTGTGAATAGGGTGGGCCATATAAAATTTTAAATTTCGAAGATAGGGCGTAAAAGGTTGAGTGTAGCGTTCGCCGTTCTGTTGGAACCAAATGTTGTTCAAGTTTTCCTCTTCAATTTGATTGAAGAAAAATTCGGTTAACATTGCGAAGAAAAATGGGCCGATGATTCCACCAGACCAAAATCCGCACCATATAGTGATTCGTGCTGGGTGTATTGGCTTCTCGACGATTACGTGCGGGTTTTCTGTACCCCAAATGCAACAATTCTGCTTGTTAACGTAACCATCGAGGTGGAAATGGTCGTCGTCCGAAAAGATGATTTTTCGGTCAAATTGACCATCCTCGGTCAAACGATCTTCTGCCCAATCTGCGAACTGTAGAATAGTGAATAGTTACCCATTTCGTAAATTTTAGACTTTTTACTAAATATCTGTTACTTTCCGAATGGTATTTGACGTTTCCAATGTCGAAATATAGATAATTCAAATATAAAACGTTAGATGGCCCACCCTTTACTTATTCCGCTGGTTCCGTGAGAGTTGCTTCTTTTTAGCGAATTAACCCTAGAAAGGTAAAGCACTTCGAAATGACTTACTCATTTTTCTGTTCGGAGCAAATTCAAACTTACAGAGTGCTCAGTCGGTCTTTAAGTTTTTATGTGTACCTTACAAGACTGAAAATGAATGAGATGAATGATTCGTGCGAATTCCGATCATTCATGAAGAGCATTATACTCGTATAGCAACTGCCGATGAGATATACTTGTATGTTTATGAGTTTGACATGCAAAGAAATGAACAATCAACGGAATGTAGAGAAAAAAAGCCAAAACCAGGAACCAGTTAATATATGGCATTAAACGGTGAAGTTGAAAATTAAAAAAAAAAGTTTTAAATAAAAACTTACTAAATTAAATTTAAAAATTTAAATTTTATATTTACTCTGCTTAAACAAATATACTTTTACCTAATATTTTTTTTTAGTTTTTTCGGGAATAATTCCCGCATATTGTCTAACTATAGTTAATGATATATATATTCACCATATGTGTATAGTTTTCATATTCATATGACATTCGTGTACTTTGCATATATTTATCTAAAACATCTATGTTTGTATGTTTTGTGTGTTTCAAGTGTTTAATCACTTCAAATAGTTTGTTTTCAGGCTCAAAGTATAGAAATTATTTGTTCGGTTTATTACTCTTGTTGTTTGTATATTTTGTATTCTTATTTTTTTGTTTTATTTGCCACTTTAATTTATGCTTTAACGCGTTTTCCGTTTACTTTTATGACGCACTGTAGGATATGTACATTCTTAAGTTGCTAAGTTCGTGTTGTTGTTGCAGCAATTTTGGCTATAAAAAGCGTGTTTTCTCTGTTTTATGTTTTGAATTTGTGTTGTTTGTTGTTTTGAGTTATCGTAAATTTGTAAAATAACGGTACAAATTTAATTGTTGCTACATATACGCACACATCTAAGTTTCTAGCTATAAAACGATCAATGTGTTGTATATATGTATGTATGTATGTATGTGTATAGGTGTGTAGCATATATGTATGTATATGTGTGCTAGCTAGAAGCCAGTTGTGATACTTAGCAATTGTGTTGTTGTTGTTATTGTAGGCGATGTAGTTTGTTGTAAATTCTTAAGAAAGCAATTTAAGCGCACATTTATAGTTGCAAAAGTGTCTGTTGATATTTACTGTTTGTATTTTATAGCTGCGACATGCCATCGCAAGGTTTATACGTGCATGCATGTGTGTGTTTGTGTGCTTGTATGTAATTGGTGGTGTTCTGTTTACAGTAGTTCTTAGTTCGGTGGTATAATTTGTTGGTACTTGGAAGTAGTTACCTTTAGTGCTCAACTTATATACACACATACATTTTTACTAACTTTTTTTGCATGAGTCTATGTGTGTGTATCCATGCTTGTGTTTGTAATGCCTGTCCTTTGCACAACAATTTATCGAATGCTCGAATTCTTGGCATTTTGTTTGGTAAATAACGCTGTGGCAAGCTTCGGGTGATATTTTTGCTTTAAAGGCAATAATTGTGCTCACACGCATACATATATACAGACATATATAGTTATATACGAATATATGAGTTTATGAACATGAGTATGTATGTACATATATTTCATAAGTTTATGTTGCCGTGTATGTGCGCATGTGTGTTCAGTTTGTTTCTCTTCTATTTATGTGTGTGTATGTATGTAGGTACAAGTGAAAATAGTTTAAATTCTTGTTTGGTAAGTTGTTTTTGTTTGTTGATTTGTTTGTATATAAATTGTTACATTTTAAGTACTTATGTTGGCTAGTGAACTGCTTTATAAAGCCATTTAATGTAATTTAATACTTGTTTCATTTATTTAATAATTTAACTTAAAGTCTAAGCCTTACGAACCGCTTTAAACGCTGAAGTTTATGAAATTTAGTTACACACACACATACAAGTATATGTATTTGCCTTACTAATTCCATTTATTACTTGGCTATTTGCTTTGGCTTTGGTTTCGCATAAAAATTTTATCTAAATATTCTGTTTTTCTTGTTTTCTTGTATTTTGCTACATATTTTTCCTCTTTAGTGTATGTGTGCACCTACTTATAGGCTTCAGCTGACATTTTACATGCAATAGCTATCATAGCTTTACTTTTTGTTTATTTCATCTATTAGCTTTTAATGCGCCATTCAGTTGTTGATTTCATGACAAACTTCCATGTAGTCCGGATCGTGCATGATGCCTTTGATCATGTCTTTGAGCATTGTGTAACGCGGGAAAATCGGATACATTTTGGAGCTGCCATAATCTTCCTGCAAATAGATAAAGTGCACAATTTTTATTTGACTTTTGATAGTATAGTTGTTTAATCTATTGTTATAAAGAACTACTTTTAATCTCTCTAAATAAAACCTAGAAATATAACGTAAAATTCGCAAAAAAAAAAAAAAAATCTGATCTCACAAATAATCCATTCTAATTCTGAGAAATTCTTAGTTATAGTTGTTGTTTTGCTTGTCATATGTTCAGTAAACCATGACCTTTTAGTGCTGCTAGAAGCCAAAAGAGAAGTTTTGAATAATATTGTTCATAGTCTACAGCTCCATACTATGATCTATCAGATCACTGATCAAAAATCGTCACTTGGTAGGTGAAAAGAAAGACAAATTTTACGAAAATTCAACTTTTTGGAGCCATTTTGTGACTGTGATTACGGACGACATCTTTTAGCACCAATTTTTCTAATTGCAGGAGTATAACTTGAAAAAGAATATCACATTTTCATCAAATATATTATTATTATGCCTGTGAAGCAATCAACAGGTGTAAATAAGAGAAGAAAGGAACGACTCTAGAATGACGAAAGAACCTATAGATGTACTGCCCAAGATAGAGTGCTATCTCATGGACGGCAAAGTCCCTAAGGCGTGGCATATGCAGACGACATTGACATCTTAATATTGGGTAGGTGTCTACAGACCATTAACGGTATCATGACCACCAGTCCCAATACAGTCCCGAACTGGACTTCGCAAGCGTTTCTGGGGTTGAGCCCGGAGAAAACGGTTTCGCTTGTTTCAAAAGAAAACACAAAATTCCGCTATGGATAAATAGGACACAACTCTCTCTCAACGACCGCATCAAGTATGTTGGGATAGTCTCGGACAGCAAACTGCTGTGGAAGCACAATGTAAAAGAAAGAGTGAGAAAGGCTAGCAATGCTTTATATTGTATGTACATATGCTCGGGGACTTTTCCTCTCTCTCATGCACTGTTGCTACACAGTAATTGTAAGAGCAATTCTGTTCTACAGTGCAGTAATATGGTGTACAAGCGTATAGTAGTCCACATACAGGAAGGCGATGGAAAGGGATCAGAGGCCAGCTGCGCTGTGCAGAACGGGAGCTTTAATAACAATTCCAACGTTCGCTATTGAACTTGTACTAAAACTGTCACCTATAATCCTCTTCGCGTACTGCGTAGCAAAATAGGCGGAACGACTTGTGGCTGCAGGAAAATTTACATATAGAACCTTCGGGCATAGCTTGGTGGGTAACAGCGGTTTGGCGGTTTGGCGGTTTGGCACTGCAGTATATTTCTAGCTGAGGGTTTTGCTATTGGGAAAGCCGCAGAGCTGGTCTCTACTGCACCTGTAGAAAATTCCAGAGTCAACATCAACTTAAACGGCCTAGCAGCAATCAAGGTAGGAACCACGTAACGCATATTAGCCAGAAGTGTCTTGGTAAGCAAGGCAGTAGTGGAAAGTATTGCCGGGCCACGAAGGCATCGAGGGCAATGAAATAGTGGACGAAATTTCCATGCAGGGTGTACGCCTAATACCTCAAAACTGTTTCAAAATTAAGAAACCTTTACATTGTCTATACGAAGATCTTGGCCTTCACATGATAAGGAAATTCCCACCCGATGGAATGAGCTACCTGGGCGCAAAACTGCAAAATGATAGATCGGTAGTAGGTACACAAAATTCCTATTGCCACTCGATTGAGAGACTGTACATATACATATATACATATAAATACCTATATATGGCTATAGATCAAAGTAAAATAATTAAATATGCGTTCGAGCAAATGTACTTTCCAAGACATTTCGAGCAGAAAATGGCCTCTGTACAAACAAATTAATGCATACTCCGACAAAACAACAAATAAACCAAATTTATGCCATGGCGTTGTACCGAAAAAAATTACGGAAGTCTTATCGGAAGATTTTTGTATATACACTCCAAAAATATTAATTTAAAGTAAAATTTCTGGAACATAACAACAACGACTTATGAATATAAATATTTGAAAATTAATGGCGTTAATGGACAAACATTTGAACTCTACCAAATTATGTATTATACTAAAAGTTGTTATTGTATTTTCACACATTTCGATAAATATTTACGGCTTCCACTCACCTTGAGCACTCTGATTAAATGCCGCAGACCCAAGTATTTTTTCAGCAGTCGATATAAATCATTTATGAGTTGTGTGTTCTCGTGTTCGATTTGTGCGGTGGTCATAACTGTAAACAACGCGCTTTTCATTATAAACAAAAAATACACCAAAAACAACGCACTCACCTTCCAAACGCTCCATGCGTTCGCGCTTCTCCGCTGCCTCCTCGGCCAATTTGGCTGAAGTCTTCACACCTTCACCGGATTTCTGTGTCTTCTCCATAATCGCACAAGCACGCATAACATATGAGGGTACGGTCTCTTGCTTCTCCTGCCTGGGTATGTCAATCAGCGTCCAATATTGCGTCTCTAAGCGTATAACGTCCTGAAAAAAATAAGAAAAAAATTTTTTAAAATCAAATTCAATTTTTTTTTTTTTGCAATAAAATTTTTTTTTTTTTTCAAAATGTGGTGGAATCTCTGTTTTTGAATTATAAATATTTCTACTCACTTTTATCATCAACTTTAGCATTGGATAACGCTGGAACACATTACGTTGACTCTTCGAATCGCCATATTTATTCATAAGCGTTATAAGTGCTTTCTTAGCCGTCTCATATGACTCCTCCAGCCGCAAGCGTAATGCTCTTAAACGTTCATTCGTATCGATTACCTCGTCGCGTGTCATGCCACCTGCAAGTATTTAAAGTTTAAACAAAAATTGTGTCTAATGTTATTTTTTTTACTTGGCGCTCCCTCGTCCTTGACATCTTGTACAATGCGACGGACACTCTGCGTGAATTTCCCCACAAAATTTGTGGTTGCTAAAAATATAAGAAGAAAATTGCGATTTTAATTTATATATTAGTTATTAAAATTTTATTAATTATATAAATTATTTTTATTACAAATTAAATTTCATACATTTATGATTTCATTAAGGGGTAACATGGGTTTACGCGTTTCAAAAAACCGAACTCTTTTTTCTGTCAAATAAAATTCTACAACATCTTTAAAATATTGTTCTAATTTTCAAGTTGATTCGAGTAATAGTTTCGGAGATGTAGCCTAGAAAATTTGTGTGCTCGAGACAAGCTAGGCTAAGTGCGCCGTCTTTAAGCATGATTTTCTCGAAACTGTGGTTTTGAAGTCGGTTGGCAAGATTTCTCTAGACTTTCATTTAAACCTTTAATTTTTTTGTAAAAATATCTGTCAAAAGTCCAATTCTTTCCATCGTCCAAGTTTTAACTAAAAGAAGTTTTTTTCTTCACTTTAGATTATCCTGTAAGGAGTGGGTGGCCGAGTTGAAAATATATATTTTTTTATTTTCGGAATTTTTGTTTTTTTACCCGAGGAAACTCATTTAAGCCCTTAATTTACAATAGTTCAAGGAGTGTAGAGGTCAAACCATCACCTTTTATCAAAATGGCAAAAACAGCTGTACTTGATGAACAATTTTTGAACTGAAATTCGTAATCATAGCATCCCAAAGACTTCACCCTAGAGACCTCTTAGCATATCAGTCGCAAGATTTTTCCTTCGCATGTTAAGTTGCGTTATTATTACTGTATTTTTGTTCATATTTTTTAAAAGTCAAAATATTTTGGTATATTGAGATTAATTAAAAATAAATGTTGGGAAATTCTCATAACACTATCATTTATGAACTAAATGTAGCAGCAGAGAGAACGACTCTAAATTTTATCTACGATCTATGTGGAAATGAACCAGCCATGGACGAATTTCAAATGAAATTCAGTTGGTACATTATGCCAATATAAATCGCATTCTAATATAATTACTATTATAACTCACTGGTTCCTATTTTAAAAACTTCGTATATAACACCTGCAATTATCCGCGTAAGTTAGAAAGTGACTCTGCTGAGATTCGAACCTGTGGCGCCAAAATACCTTCGTATTTCTTCAAGCACCTTAGCACGCTTAGCTAACAAGTAGCTTCAAACAATGCTCTTATATGCAGTTATGAACATGACGGTGAGAGAGTAAAAGCAGCTATTTACATTCCCGCTCTTTGCTGATAATCAAACACAGATGGCGCTCAAACCATTTGATTTATATGTGTTTATAATTGGTGAGCGCATAAGCGGCATATGAAAAAAATACTCAGAGAGCGTCTTAATATTAACTGAAATGACAGAGTGCAACTCCTATCTTTATGTTAAGCTAGAGAATGTTCATTAACAAACTCTGGCATTGACTTTTGTAGATTAAATATGTACATATGTAAGCATGGATATAGCTAAGCCAATCATAGGCGTGCTCATATTTGTTGGTTTTTTTCATTGTTTTTTTTAATTTATGTGATTAATTCTTGGGCGTCACAACATTTATCAACAAAATTTTAATTTTCGGAAAAATAAAACAAAAAATAAACAAAAAAATTTGAGTGGTTTCTAATCTACCGTTTTTCCTTCGCCTGTAAACTCATGAAAAGTGATGTTATGTATATACATATGTAAACTCTCATACTCTCATACTCTTTGCGAGTTTTCGAATTTTTTTTTTCAAATGCTTCGATCAATCATTTTCTATACTCATCTACTAACCGATAAAATTTGTTTTTTTGATCTTAGATGAATCCTCCGTCTGTTATGCTGACCACCAAGAGGATATGTTTTTGGGCGAAGCCTCCGCCCGGCCTCATAATTTCAGATCAGATACCCCACATATTGAAGGCACTATTAATGCGAGTGCTATTTCGTTATCTTCGTTGATGCTTGACTTATCTCTTAAAAAGTGAGGAAGTCTGAAGGAATTGGTCTTTTATTCCCATTTGCGCATTTTGGCGTTACGAAGATTAAACTTATTAGAGGACGAATCTATGACTAAATGTTTAAAACACCGATTTCCCTCCAAACTGTAATAATCAATATTAAATTATAAGTTTTTTTCGATTAGCAACATTTAGTTGGCATAGTAATGGTCCGTTTTATCCGTCTATAGTGCCAATTTAATAATAATATGGTTGCTATGGTCGACTAGTACGTGAGTCCAGAGGCAAAAGCGATAACAGCATTTAAATAAAAGTTCAAATAATTGAACTTTGTTTAAGTATATATGTATTTATAGTGTGTAACATATTATGTCAATTTAATGCGCTGACTCAACTTGGTGTGTAATATTTTTATATTTAAAACATCGCACTTGAACTTTGCTCGTACTCAAGTATAGTATTGGAGTTTTTTCGTTCATTTAAATTTTTAATCAGGCAATCCCACATGTTATTGACTCATACGCCGAACATAACGAATTTATAAGCAAGATGTAAAAACGCATGCGCAAACGCACGCTTGTATGAATTTATATACTACTATATTGAGAAGAAGAAGATATAGAGAACTGACTCATCAAGTAAGTAAAAGTTTTGGATAATTCAAATATACATTTACATATGTACATATGTATGAATATGCATAACTATGCGTTCAAAAGCTTAAAATATATAAGCTCATTTCTTTATTTTAAAGAAAAAAAGTTTTTCACTAGGCAAGTTTGCTTATCAGTTATAATAGAAACATGCGGTTTAAAAATATTTCATGGGGAATTTTGGGCTGATTAAAGTATAATTAAATACTAGGGTCATCCAAAATTTTTTAAACTTTAAGGTGTCCCTATTTTTATTTTCTGTTTATTATACCCTGAACAAGATATATTGAGTTATATTGAGGTCATGAAAGTTCTAAGTAATAACTATTTTATTAACTTGCTATCACCTTGAAATATTTTTATACACTGACTAGAGCATATTAAATTTGCCACAATAAAATATATATTTAAATGATCACCGTGACGAGCTGAGTCGAATACACACGCGAACTATTCCTTCAGTTTTTGAGATATGATCTAAAATTTCGCTAACTTCTTTTCTCTCCAAAAAGCTGAACGTTTTTCCTGTTTTAATACGTCTTTTAAACCGTTTCATATATACAGGATTTGTCCGGAAAGTAATAGGACTGATTTTAATCCGCTGCGACTGTACTTCGGAGCGTGAGCGCACCGACTGGATTTGGTTTTGGGCGTTCTTAGCTAACGAACGAGTGGCTCGTCAGTTGTCTCCTGAAGCACCTGGAGAGTCAGAACAAACATTTTCGCGCGATGTGTTGCTGTGAGTGGTGGAAGCCTAAAATGCAGCGTTCGTTAGAGCAGAGGTAGGCGATGAAACTCGGTAACTGCGACAGAGATGTTTGATGTGATCAAGCAGGCTCACCTAGATTTTGCTTTAGTAAGCTTTTTGGAGGCCAGGGAAAAGGTCGCTCATGAAGACCGAAAGAATGAGCAAATCCAAAGTGAAAACGATGCTCATAGTCTTTTTTGACATCAAAGGCATCGTCCGCCATGGATTTGTTCCGGTCAACATCAAATTTTCAGCGAATATCTTCTAATATACATATATGTATACAAATCTATTTTTTTAAAATGAGAAATGGAGGTTAAGGAGTTGAAAAGCAGCGAGACATAAGTGAGTAAATACTAGATTGTTACAATACCCGTGATGACAGACTAACACAAATTATATGCTTCGGAATGTGGCCATAATGTAGAAGTATTATCTCTGCAAATCAAGTACCACCGAACAAGATCTGCTCCCACAAGATATCTATATGAAATTTGCCATACATTATTGTCTCGATCAAAGGTGCATTTTCCGAAAAAATTTATGATGTCGAGTCACTTTAGCATAGTTGCCATACAAACTGAACTATTGGAATAAACGCTTTGTAAGGAATATTTTTTATTGGTAAAGTGTGATTTGTGCTTCCGAAGTTAGTATTTATTCCTGTTATAACTTTTTTTTGGCACACTTCGGCCGAGGCAACAATGATCAATAAAGTATCAGTTGCCCTTATTTTCGCAAAAGCTTAGGAAATAATTAATCGCTTTGACTTTATAATGAAAACTAATTAAATCCACGCTAATCATCACCTATGCTCTTTTTCTTCCTCAATTTAAATAACCGTTATTTTTGACAACCTATCAATGTTTATTAAGATTGCACAGAACCAACACATTTTGTGCCAAATTGTTAACGCTTGAAACAGCTAACGAGTATAAGCGTGGCAACCCGTTAACTACCTAAAACCCACCGATCTGCCCAAACAGGTTGTGGCGCTCATCAATGGCCAGACGCCGTGCAAATAAATGAGAGAACCCAGATATTCAACAAAAAAGCCACTTTGTCTGTTGTGCCAAGCATAAAAATGTGAGAAAGAATTCGCGTGTCATGATCCGAACGGTGAGCGCTGCGAGCAGTGCGAAAAGGCAAGACGAAGCGTTAACAACGCTACACGAAAGCGCGCAAACGAAATACCAAAAATCATAACGAATAAATATATATAATTGTGTATGGGTGTGTATGTGTGTGTAGAGGGCGCGGTAAATTTCAGCAAGAAAAAAGGTCAAGTGTTAAAAAAGCAATCCGTTATTTATCACTCGGCGCACTGCGGAAAAGTGTGCGCTGCAGAAGCTCCTCGTTGCAGCTCGTCGGCGTGCTGAAAGCAAAGTGAAATAACGCAACGCGCGAAACCTAATAAATACAAAAATTATAAAATTTCTTTGTGTGATTTTGCGCGAGTTGAAAATACTACAAAACACTCGTATCAGCGTAATTTATAGCGGCTTTTCCGAGAACTACTTGAAAGACAGCATCCGACTTTCATTGGTGCTGCACCAAAAACGTCGACGGCAAAGGTGGGTACAGAGACGAGTAGAACACGAGTGTTTTTCATCATTCCTCAAACAGCGATCGTGCAGAAAAGTATCTTTTATCTGCAATATCTGCTTCGGCATACATCTGTAAGTCGTTGTGGGTGTGTTTGTACGGCAGTATATACATATTTATTGTTGTCTTGCGTCGAACAAAAGTCAAATATTTATTTATGCTCAGACGAGTGCTCGAGTGATACATGCGAGCGTGAGCACTGCTGATTTTACATCTCATGCGCTCACCTAAATTTAGCATGAGTCTGGTAGTCTGAAACTTAGCACAGCCCTCAGTAGAAATATCTGCGGGAGAGTTTAGTATCGCTGAGTTATTTCAGAAAAGCGTTATGCGAGCGATTGGCTTCACTGTATAACAAAATTTTATATACAATTATTACTCAAACTAAAAATTAACGAAAAAATATCTCTTAGAAAGTAGTTATGAAGAAGGCTTTGTAAAATTTAAAATTTTTCTTGAAAAAAAATTCAAAATATCTTCAAAAAAAAAAAATTTTTTTCCTGAAAAATTTTTCTTGAAAAAAAATTTTCTTGAAATTTTCCTAAAAAATTTTTCTTGAAAAAAATTTTTTTCTTCGAAAAATATTAAGTTTGAGTATTTTTAACAATTTTTCCTCTTATTGAGGCGAGTTTTTTTTGGTTTCTCACAGATGTTTCAGAATATGATCTGATCATGAACTTGTATGATTTGTGGAGACATATTCATGTATAGTATATCTTATAAATATTCTATATTTTCCACATTCTACTTTCAATATAAAATTTACTCTAAGTTCTATTGCAGAAGAGTCGAAATATTCCCGAATTTTAAAGCATATAATATAACTCATATTCGAAGGCGTTACCCTGAAAAAATTATTTTGTCATAAAATTTTATCGAACAAAAATTTTAAGATTTTTTCACATTAAAATTAGTTTCCAAGCGAATTCGAAAAAAACTAAGAACTAAAAAAAAAAATTATTTGAAAGTTTTTTGTCGTTAAATTCGATGAATTATATTTAAATTCTAAGCTAACCATTCTAAGAAATATTCAATCATTCCAAAAGTATCTGATCCCCTATCGGTATTTGGCAAATTCTAGCTTTCATTGGCACAGGAGATCGTAAAAACTTATCAGCATTTTAATGTATTCAATCTGTTTCGAATCAATGAATTCGCTTGCAAACAGTTATGACAACTGCAATGCATGCCTGCAATCGCTCATTACAGAAAAAATTGAATGTTGCCACTCATTGCTATCTAGTTGTATACAGATGTCGGCACATATCAACACTTATAAGCGCATATGCTGCAGCCACTTGTCGATCAATGGCCTGTGCAGTCAAGAAGTATTTTGGAATGAGGTCATAGAAGAGGTGTTCTTTAGGAAAAAAATATGCTTATAGATTTATGAATATCTATGTATTGAAATATGCGAATTTTCATCCTACCGATTGTCTTTATACCTTATATTTATTGATTATTGCAAGGAAAATCTAAAAAACATTTTTGGAAGTGTTATAGTATCGGGTTGGTACTAAAATGGGTATACCCTCTCCAAACGTTCTTTTAGCCATCAAACACTCGTTTGAATGATTTTGATACCACTGACTAAATTTATACCGTATTCTTGTATCACCGGTTGTTAAAATGTTGATTGAAAAATGTAGAATGCTAGTCATTTAGACAGCTGTGGATATAATTTAAGTTTCAGCTGCTTGATTGAGAAAATTTTTGGATGATAAAGCATTTAAAGTTTACAGAATGAAGCACTTCTGCTGTAATGTGAACATAGCATTAATTCTTTGCCTTGTGGTGGCGTTGTATACAAAGTAAGTGAGCTGATTCTATATATGTATATTTTTACACATATATGTATAGCATAGCACATATAATTTTAGTATTTTATTGATATCGAAATTCGCATTGCCAGCAGAATGAATTCTTTGCCTGCTTTAAGTTCGCAACAAATTCTGCTTCCACTCAATAAGGCAGCAAACCAAATTTGTTATACTGACTAAAAATTGGTGTACATATATAGCCATAAACATATGTATGAATGTATGTATGCATACGATATCGCGCTTTTTATTTTGCTCATTCTTTGACAGTCTTGCAATTTTGGCCATTGACACTCTGTTTCACATAAAATATACATACACTTGCGCGCATAAAACTGCGTACAGCGCTAATAAAATCGTAAAAATAACTTTAAACACAAATTTATTTATACCTATTCAAAAATTCGTTGAACTTTGAAAAAGGCTGGATACGATAGTCGAGTAGCCCGTAAGAAACCCTATATTTCGGAAGCGAATAGGCAGAAATGGATGGATTTCGCGAATGAATATGTTTCAAAGCCTTCAGAATATTGGAATAGAGTTACACTTAGGGCCGAGAGCAAGTTTTGCTTCTTCGGAATTGAGGCTGTATGGCTGCCAACGGTGCTGGAAACCTCACATTTATGGACTCCATAATGAACCAGTGATTATATGTACAAATTTTGAAAAATAATATTCTGCAAAGTCCTCAGCAACTGGGGTTGGAACACAGTTTTTGGTTTCAACAAGATAACGACTCCCAATATACCTCACAAAATGTGAAGCTCTGGCTTTTGTATAATGTAAAAAACAAGTTGTGAACGCCTCCAAACCCCATTGAGCATTTATGGAAGTTGCTAGAGCGTAAAACCCGAAAACACGTCATAATACAATATCAAGAAGTATGCTCAAGGTTATTAAGTATAATGGAGGAATGAGCCAAAATAACGGCAGAAGTTACAGCGAAACTTGTGGATTCAATGACCAAACGTTTTATAGAAGTAATCAAAAGAGAAGGATATCCCACTAGATTATTATTTTTTAATACTTTTCTTCAATAATAATTATCTGTACGCAGACTTATGCGGCCAAGTGTATACATAAAATATTTACATATATTGTATGTAGGTCCAGACGCTATATGTATACCATATATTGGTGTGGTTATACAGGTATGTATGTATATGAACAATTTGTTTGTAGACTTTTCAAAATTTGTTGTCGTTGCGTATGGAGGTCAAAATAATTAGTTATTGTTATTTAACCCGTGAGAGAAATTAAATGCCATAATTTAAGGCGAATATTAATTTTTTTCAATTCGGTTAAATTTTTGCATGTTTTTCTGCGTGTTTTATTTTCATAAAGAGTTAAGGAAATAAACCGCAGACATCAAACTTGTAGGTGAGACTCTGTGGTTTACATGAAATCGAAAGCTTTCACAGAAGATTGTACTTAGATTCAAAGTTTTAGAGCACTTCATTAACGTTGTTCGAAATCTCACATTAACATAAGAAACAAAATAAAATAACCTTTACATATTGAAAGTCGAAAATGCTTTGATATCAATTTCAGTATATAAGCAAATTTCCCCCAATGTCAACCTTTCATAATTCCGGCTTAAATTTCCTACTGGGTGTGCCCAGCATATGCTAAATAAGTAAATATCGTGTTAATTGTGACAGATTTATTGCAATAATTAATAATTACAATTTATTTAGGAGCTTGTGGCTTCACATATATAATTAAATATGGATATAGTTGTATATATGTAAGTAGTAATTATATTCTCTATGTGCTGAAGAGATTAACAAGTTTTAGTAAAGTAATAAATTTCGATATACAGAGTAATAAAATTAAATTATACTTAACTAATGATTGTTATTTGTGGGAATGCCCAAAATAAATATGTATTTAAATAAATTCAGCATTTGATTGGCTCGCTCAAAATGCCATAAATACGTTTTCTGTTTGTAAAAAAGTAATTTGTTTGCTCATTTGAAAATATTGTGTTAATTTTGTTGCTCAATTTGAAATCTTAAAAAATTCTTTTTTATTAGGTAAAAATTGAGAGATTCACAGCAGGTTCTTGAATTTATGAATTGTTATTGAATCTCGAAATGTTTGCTCGGAATTTGTTTATAACTACCGTTCTATACAATTGCGGTAAAATAAGCAAAAAATGTAAGTGTTTAGCTGCAATTCAAGGTCAATATTTGAAGAAGACATAAAACACGATTTAAATTTTCATTTGTTTTGTACTTTTAATAAATTACTCACTTGGCCCCTAAAACGGTTGGGAGAAAAAAATTGTATATAAATGTGTTATTCAATTGAAGCTGCTGCCTTCCGGAATCTGAAATGCTTAAGAATACAAACATATTTTTCTACATAAAACGGTTGCAGCCCAGTCAGCAAGGTTATTAATAACCTAAGATTTGAAGAATACATATTTTTAATTCCTAAAAACTTGCTTTTTAACATAACCAGGCCAATTAAAGTGTCGGTATTGCTAGAATATATAAGCACAAGGTTGACGTATACTTTTTCTGAGTAAAAACAAAACCAGTTTTTTTCTAGATATCGACATCGAAAATTTCTCCTAAAGCTTCTAAAATCGAAATATTTGCTTTCGAATTTCAAGACTATGTTTATGGTAAGCATCAATTGGGAGTTTATGAAATAGTAAAAAAATGGTTCTATTCACGTTTTCCACTCATTTCAATCGTTGTAAAATTTTTCCGTAGAGAAAGTTGGTTCAATTCAGACAGCTCTTCACCTAGCAAATAATTTTGATCCTTTTCGACAAGTTGACTGACAAATTGACTAAAATTTCTTCGTATTTAAACTTCAAGTAATTCAAGTTTATTAACAGGGGTAACAAAGAGAATATTATTTTCGCATGGTACTCTGAAAAAAAAGGTTCTTAAACAACTCTAAAAAAATCTCTTCAAATGTGAGCATGGGTGACATGGGTTAGAGTTTATGGGGTTTTTTATTGTTTCATATTTTACAACACCTCTATAATATTGTCCTAAGTTTTCAAGTTGAGCCGAATAATAGTTTCGGAGATACAGCTAGGCCAAGAGCGCCGTCTTTAAGGTAGTAGTCTGGTAACTTATGCCTATTTTCATGACTTCTTTGGAGGGTGGTTTTTTATAGGAAAACGAAAATGAGTTATCTTGAATATTTAAAGTGTTTTTATTTACATATTGAAAATATAAAAAAAAATTTATTTGAAAAAATGTAATATTTTATTACTATTATTATTTTCGCTCTAAGAAACTCGTTATAACTCCCGAAATGTTTCGAATTTCTGTCAGAAATATTCTTAAATTAAGCAAAAAGAAATTTCGGTTTTTTGAACCCAAGTTACCAGACTATTACCTTAAGCGCGTCTTTTTCGAAATTGTGTTTTTAAAGTCAGTTGGCTAGATTTCTCGAGAACAACTCAACCGATCTTCATGAAATTTAAAAAAAATCTTTGATATACAATTCTTAAAGACTTGGACGAAGAATTTTTTTCGACTACAACTATTTGTAAAAAATTTGTCGCGAAATTTTTCCTGAAATTTTAATTTTTTTGTAAAAATGTCTGCCAAAAATCCAACTTTCAGTTTTTTTTCCTTCGTCCAAGTTCTAAATTAAGGTTTTAAGTAACCAATTTTTTTCATTATTGAAATTACTTTTTTCCATTAAGTTTTAAAATTAATTTTTGTTACATGGGAAACTTAGTCTCATGATCAGTTAAGTATATGTATTTCTTCATAAAAAATTATTTCCTCATTCTAATAAGCATTTTAAAGTAAAATATTGTACATACAAATAACAATGTACGAGCAATTTGACATTCAACTTGACAGCTGACAACTCTTTTGACAATCTACCACAACAGGGTGCCAACGCATTTAATGAATATAAACGATGAAATTTAAATTTGCAAGGTACAAGAAATAAATCTCAAAGTCAAGCACCCTGAAAAATCATTGTCATCTGCCCTTTAAATTTCTCAGCGCGTGCTTGTACAGGTATTTTTTATGTCTACATGTACCCACATGAAAAAGCATCTTCGAAAAAAGTACAATTTAATTGAGCTAATGAGCGCTTACACCTTCCATACATGGTAGGCATTCATTGCGTGCTTAGTTTTATAAACAAATAATCAATTGAGAACGCAACAACGGCTGAAAAATTAAACAAATACTAAATACACAGGAAGTATGTATGTATGTATGTAATAAAGGAAATAACAAAAAAATGCATGCAATGAAGTAGCAATTATTTATTATATAATGCAGTTAATAAAGGAAGAGCTGCTTAGCTTAGCACAACTTAGAACAATAATAATTTGGCGGTGAGAAAATATTGTAATTATATCACACCATTATGGCATGAGGGTGGTCACAAATGTCGGATTGTTATGGCATCACCCACTTTTTACTAAAATCACATACTCAGTATCTGCTCGACCAACGTTGACCAAATTTTCCACATAACATTCTTCTCGCATTCATATTTCACAGTGCGAAAAATTAACGAAATTGGTCTGAAACCACGCCTTTTTCCGATATAACAAAATTTGAAATGTTTTTTCAACCTTCTGGTAGACAAATCAAAAAGAAATTAATATAACGTGATACAACTTTGCACGAATAATCCCTTCAGAATATTCCACCTTATGAACAAAAATTCTTCAAATTCAACAGAGACTGTTGAAACCCTTAGATACCGAATATTTGTACCCCAGTAAATATAATTGACTTGTTACTTGAAATATCGGTCAATGTCTGAGATACTTGTATTTAATTGAAATTCAGAGATAATTTAGCCCAGCCTTTCTTGTAATATTTAAGTTACTTTTTGTTTACTTTATCTTGACCTAATATAGAAAAAGGACTCTAATTTTTAATCGAAAATTATCATGTTCGTAATTCAGATTTTTTAGTAAAGCCGGTAGACGTGTTCTTTACTGAAATCTGTACTTTCTTATGGTATTAAAATATATATACACATTACTACGATAAATTTACTTAGAAAATGCAAAAACACTCCACACTAAAGAGCTGATACTACGAAAGTATATCTTTATATATAAAAAGTACGTGTCACGTTATTTGTCCGCGATGGACTCCTAAACTACTCAACCGATTTTAGTAAAATTTAGCACACAGAGTCCAGTTCGACCCAGCTTAGAGGATAGGATAGTTAAAACAATTCATAAGTAAAGGATACAGTGAAAGTTCTTTTAAATGGACGCCCTATTAATTGGACATCTCCATTAGCCATGTATATTGTTGATGTTTATTAAATACAATCTATTAAGCGGACAACTCTATTAACTGAACAGAAAGGCTGGTAAGCAGACATTGAGAAAGCAGAATTAAATTCGTTATTTTTTTTTTAATAAAACTTATTTCTATAAACATATTCAAATTAAACCTCAAGTAAAATCCCTTGGATTCTTATATCGACAAAAACGTTTTCGCTTTTATTCGCAAATAATATTTTCACTGTATTGAATAGCTTATTACATGAATAATAGTATAAAAAGTATACCACAGCAACGAGTGGCCGAATCCCCTAGTACAAGTATATAGATGAATTAAGAATAATTCATTCTCCCTCTTCCTGACCTCGGATACTGACACCTTATTTTTTCTCACTATTAGTATCATGTTAATCATTTTATGCTTTCTTTCCAATGGGGATGGTCCTACTATTTTTTTGTTTCCCAATGTTATCTGCAATAAAAATGCATGGTCGACCACATATTTTTGTTTTTGAATTTCGAATAGAAATTATTGATTTTTAATTTAAAAAATTTGAACTTTCTTTAAGTATAACATTAATCTTCGGATATATTAATTTTATGCAGAATAATTTATAACCAAAAATCACATTAAATATCAATTTTACAATTTTTAACTTTTCAAAAGAAAACATTTTCCTGCATTATATTTGGAAACAAATGCATAATATCGATATCAGCAAGTTTTCATTGTTTCTCGTTACAAGCACTCAAATAGCCCCTCAATTGCTTTCAAAAATAAATTTTCGTGTCGTTTTTGCTTGCAACTGATTTTGTGTTGTTTATAAATCTTTGGATTTAATTTACTATATTGTGTTCTTGTTGTATTAAACAAGAACTTAATAGCTGAATTTTTTTGTTGTTTGGGTGCCAAAATCTGACGTAGTCTAATTAACATTTTAATTATTCTGCGGTTTCTTATATACATATTTACTATATACATACGAATATATAAAACAAAATAAAATATAAAAAGAGAGAAGGGAATTTGGTGAAACCGGTACAACAAGTAAAACATGTTGCTTAGAGCTGAAAAGCAATTCTTTTGGCCAGTGAAATTGAATTAATTAAAAAATGGTATTTACATATATGTTTAACTACTTTTTTTTGTAGCTGAAGATGGGTTTTTTGGGAATTAATTTCTTAATAATAGGCTTTTAGTGTTGAGAATATAATATATTACTTTCTTTGAATTGTAAAGTTTAGTACTAAATCTGTATGTGAATAAGACATTAGATGACAGAAGGAACATCAGTTTTCATTAAAGAAAAGGAGATCCAAGAGTAAGACAATTCAAGCAATCAATTTGCAATATAAGTTGATCGCCGCTTCTATTTGAAAACTTATAAGCCTCCTTCAAGTTTAAGAGAGACAGAAAGCGAGAGTGAGAAATTTTCCCAACAAAATTGAATCATCGGCGTAACCTCCAAATGAATTAGGAAAATTAGCGAACCGCTGCAAATTTATGCTAAAAACTGCTATATACATACATACATATATAAATGTATGTACATACATACATAACAATATGTTAAACATGTATAGAACAAGCAGACTGGCCGTTGCCAAAACCCACTCGACCTTGTGACTATTGTCGGAGCAGCAATGCTGAGGTGACGTATAAACAAATCATCGGGGAGTGCGTTGTGCAGAGCAATGCTTTTTGCTGTTGTTCTTGCTTTAATAATAGTTTTCGACAATGCGAAACAAACATCAGTGAGCGAAGCACCCAACCGAGACGAATGAAATCTGTGTGTTTTTGATTTTTTTTCTTGTTTTTTAATTTTCGGCTTTGAGCGTGTGTCCCAAGCAAGCTACACTAAACTTTCCGGCTTTTTTGATATCTTGTTTGTTTTTGTTTTTAGTGCTTGCTCTTGTTTTTTTATGTCTTCTTTTTTGAGCTGCTGTGTAGCACGGACAGACAACACATGAAACTACTCAAACGCTTGCAATGTATGTGTGTGGGGTCAAGGGAGTTCGCACTAACACACATGTGCATATTACATACATTTCTGCTTGTTGTTTTCAAGTAATTTTTCTCTAAAGAATTTACTTGCATGCAGCTTCGCTTTTATGCTTGTACGTGGCTGGCGTGTTGGTGCTTTGGAGCGACATGTGGCAACGCTATTGGACCAATGGCTTTTTCATTTCGCATAGTGGCTTTGTTTTTATTTTTTTGGTGTATTCTTTGTGTTTTTTTTTTTGTTTTTTTGGCAACAGCAATTGCATTTTAACGCCAACGTCACGCCGTTTGAAGGCACTTCAAGTTGCTATCAATTGTTGGTATATATATCTATGTTTGTATAAATGGTACAAAAATGAAATTTGTTTCAGAGAACGCAGTTAAGATGCTTACATACTTAGAAACATCTTGCTCCATTTAAAATACTACGCACAAGCGAGAAAGCAAAAATCTCAATCAAGAAGTGGCATCTGTTTTTTAAATACTTGTTTTTTGCTATCTTCGCATGAATACATACCATAATTGCAAAATTTTGCATTTGAAAAAATTTATATTTTTTTACCTTGTATAAGCGTTTTTTTCGCTCAGCCTTGAGGTTGCTGACTAATTGTTATGTTTTTGGCACGAAAAGGTTTCTAAATCTATTTTTAACAGATTTTCCTACTCTCCGAAATTCAGTGCTGTTAAAAAGACAAGTTTTGCATTCTAAATTAATTTTTTTTTTGGACAAAGTAAGCTTTTTGTGTGCGAAATTTATTGTAATCACTTATATACAGGCTGCAGGAGAATTTACATACAGAACCTTCAGGCACCGCTCGATGGGTAATGGCGGTTGGGAAAACACCGACTTCATCTCGACTTGATCTTACTTTTCAACTGGGAAAGAAGGTTTAAAGAAAACACAGAAAAATATGGCTGGCGTAAAGGTATATCACTATGTGCAACACTCTAAACATCTAAACGGATAACTCGAATATAGACGATGGAGTTGGTGTGCGAATATACTGCCCAGAGTTAGGCATACAGCATAAGATTCCGAACCACTATAGCAGGGCACCAGCGAAACAATGGAGCATTTCTTGTGCACTTGTTCTGTATTGCCAAGACTACGGTTTATCTGGGGTCCTCACGGAAATCCGAATTAAGTGTAGTCATCCTAAAGGAGGAGTAGTCATCATCATAGACCTAGCAACTGAACTCCATCTGGTATCGCAAAGGACCAAAACTGGTTTATGCGTGGCTTATTGGCCTAACAGATTAACCTAACAATAACCTAACTTACAAGGTCTGTCACAAAAGATACAGAACTTTTTAAATATAACTGTTTCTGGTGGCGCCACCTACTGGTGGGTATATGAAATAAACAGTTTGATCTCTTGTTGACATTTCGCAAAAATTTTAAGACAATTGGATAACTACAATCGAGATTATCGATCAAAAAGAGACAGCAGCCTTTGGTCATCGGTCGTAAAATGCATTTTGAACAAAGACAAATATTAAATTTTGTTTTAAACTTGGGAAAACCTGTACTGAAACATTTCAAATTATGAAACAAGTTTATGGTGATCAGTGCCTGGTTTAAGCGATTCCAAGAAGGTCGTGAGGACCTCTGCCATCACCGAAAAAAAGTCGTCTTCAGAAGTCAAAAATAAAGGCAGTTCTGATTTGTTTTTACGATTCCGAGGGTATTGTACACCGAGAGTTCGTCCCACCTGGCCAAACGATTAATGCTGTGTTTTACCTTGGTGTTATGAAGCGTCTTTTGTCACGCATTCGTCGTGCTCGACCACAATACCGTGAGGCAGGGTCCTGGCGCCTGTTGCACGATAATGCGCCGTGTCATCGGTCGACGCTTGTCACTGATTTTTTGACAAAAAACTCCATATTAACCATTAATCACTCACCTGATCTGGCACCCTACGGTTTTTACCTATTTGGAAAACTTCATTTGCCCATGAAAGGACACTGGTTTCAGGACATTTCAGCTATCCAAAAGGCGACGAGCGATATTCTCAAGAGCAATTCGAAAAATGACCTTAAACACTCATTTGAAATGCTAATTGGCCGGGCTAAATGCTGTATCGATGCACAAGGAAACTTTTTTGAATAAAAAATAAAGGGTGATTTTTTAAGAGCTTGATAACTTTTTTAAAAAAAAAAACGCATAAAATTTGCAAAATCTCATCGGTTCTTTATTTGAAACGTTAGATTGGTTCATGACATTTACTTTTTGAAGATAATTTCATTTAAATGTTGACCGCGGCTGCGTCTTAGGTGGTCCATTCGGAAAGTCCAATTTTGGGCAACTTTTTCGAGCATTTCGGCCGGAATAGCCCGAATTTCTTCGGAAATGTTGTCTTCCAAAGCTGGAATAGTTGCTGGCTTATTTCTGTAGACTTTAGACTTGACGTAGCCCCACAAAAAATAGTCTAAAGGCGTTAAATCGCATGATCTTGGTGGCCAACTTACGGGTCCATTTCTTGAGATGAATTGTTGTCCGAAGTTTTCCCTCAAAATGGCCATAGAATCGCGAGCTGTGTGGCATGTAGCGCCATCTTGTTGAAACCACATGTCAACCAAGTTCAGTTCTTCCATTTTTGGCAACAAAAAGTTTGTTAGCATCGAACGATAGCGATCGCCATTCACCGTAACGTTGCGTCCAACAGCATCTTTGAAAAAATACGGTCCAATGATTCCACCAGCGTACAAACCACACCAAACAGTGCATTTTTCGGGATGCATGGGCAGTTCTTGAACGGCTTCTGGTTGCTCTTCACCCCAAATGCGGCAATTTTGCTTATTTACGTAGCCATTCAACCAGAAATGAGCCTCATCGCTGAACAAAACACGCGCGCGAAACACATTTCGAACCGAACACTGATTTTGGTAATAAAATTCAATGATTTGCTCGTTAGTAAGTCTATTCATGATGAAATGTCAAAGCATACTGAGCATCTTTCTCTTTGACACCATGTCTGAAATCCCACGTGATCTGTCAAATACTAATGCATGAAAATCCTAACCTCAAAAAAATCACCCGTTATAACTTTTGAAAAATATTATTTTTTTGTTGTTTTTTAACAGTCCTGTTTCTTTTGCGACAGACCTTGTACATACAAGCTACGATTGCAGTACTCTCTGATTTCTGTGGTTTTATACATAAAATATAAATATCACCGGGTTTCGCTCCGAGAAACTATTTCCTCGTTCCCAGGTTTCCCGCGACCAATATTAGACCACTGTTCAAAAATTCATTATTCGATGCATATTTTTTGGAGGAATACCACTCATTAAAAAACAACATTTTTTCATGGTTAGGTTTACAACTTTTCAGCACATGTTGTCTATGTATGCAATTAATTCATTAATTTACGAAAGACTTGTTTGCCATTTAGTAATTATCGCCATTTACAGAATTCATTTTTTCACTTTTATTTGCTTTGACAATAAACGCCCCTAGGCGTCGCTGGTCATTTAAAGTACGTCAGTGGGTTTGTTGCGGTTACTGCTGATTATGCCGGCATGCGACTATTAGCAAACACACGCTCATAGCTACTTACATATCAGTTACACAATTAGTCATATGTAGTTAGATACAAGTACTTGTATATTAACATTTATTACCTACATACATACAGATGGCATACATTACGGTGGCATTTATAGTTTTTATTGATCGAAGGTAGGTTAATTATAAACTCAAACAAGTTAAAGTTATTAGTTATTTTAGAGTGCAGAATGCTAAGAATGTGGGTATCATATTTTATATTTTCGTATTAAATATGTATATGAAAGGTGTAATGAAAAACAACACACAGCCTCGGATGAGAGACCCCCCTTTTGATGACGACCATGGCAAACGAAATAAGGACTATGATTTGAGGGCATGCACCTGGAATGTCCGGTCCCTTAATTGGGAAGGTGCCGCTGCCCAGCTGGTAGATGTCCTCGGAAAGATAAAGGCTGACATCACCGCCGTCCAAGAAATGCGATGGACGGGACAAGGACAGAAACGAGTAGGTCCTTGTGACATTTACTACAGTGGCCATATAAAGGAGCGCAAGTTTGGTGTTGGATTCGTGGTGGGAGAGAGACTCCGTCGCCGAGTACTATCATTCACTCCGGAGAATGAACGTCTAGCCACAATCCGCATCAAAGCGAGGTTCTTCAACATATCGCTGATTTGCGCCCACGCCCCGACGGAAGAGAAGGACGATGTGACCAAAGATGCTTTTTATGAGTGCTTGGAGCGCACTTATGAGAGATGCCCCCGCCACGATGTCAAAATCGTGCTTGGCGACTTCAACGCCAGGGTGGGCAAAGAAGGTATCTTTGGCACTACGGTCGGTAAATTCAGCCTCCACGAGGAAACATCCCCAAATGGGTTGAGGCTGATCGACTTCGCCGGGGCCCGAAATATGGTTATCTGTAGTACTAGATTCCAGCATAAGAAGATACATCAAGCTACCTGGCTGTCTCCGGATCGAAAAACCACCAACCAGATCGATCATGTTGTGATAGACGGAAGACACGTCTCCAGTGTTTTAGATGTGCGTGCGCTCCGAGGACCTAACATTGACTCGGACCACTATATTGTTGCAGCCAAAATTCGCACCCGCCTCTGTGCAGCAAAAAACGCACGCCAACAAACACAAGGAAGGTTCGACGTCGAGAAGCTGCAATCACAACAGACAGCCGAACGATTTTCTACTCGGCTTGCACTCCTGCTCTCTGAGAGCACTCGTCAACAACTTGGTATAAGGGAACTGTGGGATGGCATTTCAAACTCCTTACGTACAGCTGCAACCGAAACCATTGGTTTTCGGAAAGTGCAAAAGAACAGCTGGTACGACGAGGAGTGCCGTGTCGCAGCGGAGAGAAAACAGGCTGCCTACCTCGCAACGTTACGATCGACCACAACACGTGCGGGATGGGACAGATACCGAGAGTTGAAGAGGGAAGCGAGACGCATTTGCAGACAGAAGAAAAAAGAGGCCGAAATGCGTGAGTACGAACAGCTGGATAAGCTGGCCGACAGGGGTAATGCTCGAAAATTCTACGAAAAGATGCGGCGGCTTACAGAAGGTTTCAAGACCGGAGCATACTCCTGTAGAACCCCCCAAGGTGATCTAGTTACCGATGCCCAGAGCATACTTAAATTATTTAGGGAACACTTCTCCAACCTGCTGAATGGCAGTGATAGCACAACACCGGGAGAAGACGAACCCGATTCCCCAATCGATGACGATGGAGCAGACGTTCCATTGCCCGACCATGAAGAAGTTCGAATAGCAGTTGCCCGCCTGAAAAACAACAAAGCGGCAGGGGCCGACGGATTGCCGGCCGAGCTATTCAAACACGGCGGCGAAGAACTGATAAGGAGCATGCATCAGCTTCTTTGCAAAATATGGTCGGATGAAAGCATGCCCAACGATTGGAATTTAAGTGTGCTATGCCCAATCCATAAAAAAGGAGACCCCACAATCTGCGCCAACTACCGTGGGATAAGCCTCCTCAACATCGCATACAAGGTTCTATCGAGCGTATTGTGTGAAAGATTAAAGCCCACCGTCAACAAGCTGATTGGACCTTATCAGTGTGGCTTCAGACCTGGTAAATCAACAACCGACCAGATATTCACCATGCGCCAAATCTTGGAAAAGACCCGTGAAAGGAGAATCGACACTCACCACCTATTCGTCGATTTCAAAGCTGCTTTCGACAGCACGAAAAGGAGCTGCCTTTATGCCGCGATGTCTGAATTTGGTATCCCCGCAAAACTAATATGGCTGTGTAAACTGACGTTGAGCAACACGAAAAGCTCCGTCAGGATCGGGAAGGACCTCTCCGAGCCGTTCGATACCAATCGAGGTTTCAGACAAGGCGACTCCCTATCGTGCGACTTTTTCAATCTGCTGCTGGAGAAAATTATTAGAGCTGCAGAACTGAACCGAGCAGGTACAATCTTTTATAAGAGTGTACAGCTGCTGGCGTATGCCGATGATATTGATATCATCGGTCTCAACACCCGCGCCGTTAGTTCTGCTTTCTCCAGACTGAACAAGGAAGCAACGCAAATGGGTCTGGCAGTGAACGAGGGCAAGACGAAATATCTCCTGTCATCAAACAAACAGTCGTCGCACTCGCGACTTGGCCCCCACGTCACTGTTGACAGTCATAACTTTGAAGTTGTAGATAATTTCGTCTATTTAGGAACCAGCGTTAACACCACCAACAATGTCAGCCTTGAAATCCAACGCAGGATTACTCTTGCCAACAGGTGCTACTTCGGACTGAGTAGGCAATTGAAAAGTAAAGTCCTCTCTCGACGAACAAAAACCAAACTCTATAAGACGCTCATAATTCCCGTCCTGCTATATGGTGCAGAGGCTTGGACGATGACAACAACCGATGAGTCGACGTTGCGAGTTTTCGAGAGAAAAGTTCTGCGAAAGATTTATGGTCCTTTGCGCGTTGGCCACGGCGAATATCGCATTCGATGGAACGATGAGCTGTACGAGATATACGACGACATTGACATAGTTCAGCGAATTAAAAGACAGCGGCTACGCTGGCTAGGTCATGTTGTCCGGATGGATGAAAACACTCCAGCTCTGAAAGTGTTCGACGCAGTACCCGCCGCGGGAAGCAGAGGAAGAGGAAGACCTCCACTCCGGTGGAAGGACCAAGTGGAGAAGGACCTGGCCTCGCTTGGAATATCCAATTGGCGCCACGTAGCGAAGAGAAGAAACGACTGGCGCGCTGTTGTTGACTCGGCTATAATCGCGTAAGCGGTGTCTACGCCAGTAAAGAAGAAGATGAAAGGTAAATTGATATGAGAGTAACACAAAGTGCTCGGTTCTAATTCTTGAAGAAATGTTAATTTTGGTGGTGAAGATAAATAATAAACTACTTCTCGCACTAAGAAAATTTTGATTACCTTATTCTCAAATAATAATGGTGAACTGAATCATCCTGGTGTGTAAAAACTTGAGATTTCGGTTTTCTTCTCCTCGGTTTTAATGGAACTCTGGCAATTTTCAAGCTCAAAAGAGTTAGCAATGATCTAAACGTTTCCTAATTCAGAATATACTCACTCTATTTAGTCAAGCATACCTACTTTAACGACTCTGTTATTCGAAGAATACTACCCACACTGTAGTTAAGTCATATTACGATGAGAGTGAGGTGTTACCAACATCATCCAAAAACAAGAAAAAACGCTAACTTGTGCTGCATCAAAGCTATATTACCCAATATTTTGTGCAATAAAAAAGTTCCCATGCAAGAACAAGATTTTGAACGTTCACTTTGTATGGCAGCTAGAAGCTATAGTGATCCGATATTGGCTGGTTCGACAAATGAGAAGCTTCTTCGAGAGAAGCGGACTCAGGTCGATATTTTAAAATCTGTGGGACTAGTTCGCATATATACAGACAGACTGACGGACCAAGACTATGTAAAATTCATTGAAGAATTTTTCTCAATTAATAGCAATAGTTTAATAGCGGTCTTCGACTCGTCAAGCGTTACTTTCTAACGAATCGAACAACCTACCCAAGATGCCTAAACGAACGAAGAGCACTTGTGGTGCAATCTTGTGGTAACATGTCTTCTGACGCAACCGCAATAGTGTTATGATTTTTTCTTAGTGGATAAACTCTTTATTCGCTTTAAGTGGTTACAAGGGCTCACGGGTCTCAAAAAATTGCTAAAATATTGTTCTGAATTTTCAAGTAAATCCGACTTTTTTTCGATTCCAACTATTTGAAAAAAAAATGGCGCGAAATTTTCACTGGCATTTTTTTGTAAAACTGTCTGTCAAAAATCCAATCTTTAGTGCTTTTCCTTTCGTCCAAGTTCTAATCGCAGGTTTTCACTTTAGTGATCCTGTAAGGAATTATCCTACGGGCGCATCTTTTTTCCGAGATGTCTCTGGAAATGGCGTCGCAATGGCCGAGTTTAAAATTTTTTTTTGTCAAAAATTTCCGAATTTCTGTGTTAGTCTATGTGTATATTTGTAAGAATAAAAAATTCCCATAAAATATTTAATTTTTTATATGAAAAAAAAAACAAAATTGTTGAAAAAGGCTGTTTTTTTACACGAGGAAACCTACGTAACCCCTTAAGGAGCCTTTTAAAGCGCTAAAATTTCCAAGTAAAAAAATATTACTGAATATTTTTAAATTTTATATAACAATATGCATACACATATGTATGTTTGTTTGTGGTTGTATTCCCGAAAATCTCTTTTCTCACTTAATTTTATGAGCGCACGTAAAATTTCGCTGCATCTTCTCACAGATAAGCCACGAAATATAAATATTTATTTTATTATACTTTCACTACCGTGCTATTTTTATGTGTTCTTATCGCCCCGCTAATAATATCTTACACGCTCGCTGCTTTACGCAAGCACTTTCCCGATAGAAAATGCTCTTAGTTCGCGGTTCAGCATTTCACTAAGGTTGACAAATAATATATGTATGTAGCTTTAAGCAAAATCTATTTGTCAAACTGTCAGTTATATATTTTTGGCGAACTGCCCGCATTTGTTGAAAGCTAAAAAACAAATTATTAAAAGCGCTGTGTTCTCGGAAAATTTTTTATAATTTTTTTAACGTACAAATTTAGCGCCAATAAAATGAGTAATAATTTGACGAACTTAATAAATTTTAATATCATGTATACGCGTTTGTAGATCTTATGCAATGTCTCATTGTGTCAGCAACTTTGACACTTGTCATTCGTCAAAATTTCACCCTTTGACAGCTGCAGTGTGCAGTTATTTATGATTATTCTGCACACGTGATGATTATTTATTTGTATGTGTGTTTCGAAGTCAATATCAATGGAATGCATTGATCGCTTGCTACATTATTTGAGCTGACGGGTTTTAATTTATTTGTATATTATTAAACAGCCTTAAGTTAATTATGTGAGCAATGCAAGTCTACACGCCCCTTATTGTCTGGGTCGGTCGAGCCTTTATCTACAAATATATTAGCGAATCAGCTGAACTCCGCATTTATTTGCTTAAGTCAATGGGAAAACCCAAAAGCTGCAAACCGTTGCGATTGTGGAAGCGCGGCAGCTTTTCATCGCGTTCTTTCTTTTAAGCTATGCAATAGTTGTTTTGAAATAGCCTTGCAATAATGCCATATTGCTGATTAAAAGTTGTACTCATATAAGTTATTTTTACATCGTGTACTATATATATATATATATATATATATGTGATAAGTACGTCTACTTATTTACAATAGGTCTCGTGCTTTCCGCCCCCGGAAATATTAATTGCTCATTTATTATTGCAATTTTTTATTTTAATGTGCATAATTGTTCCCATAAAGCTGGCAATTAATTAAAGTTTGAATGTAATGTGGCTTCGTAACTAATTAGTTTCACAGCAAAAACTATACTCTATACAGGCATGAAAAATACTATGCCCAGGATGATAGAGTGGTTCAAATTAGCTATATTGCAGATAAAATGTGTATATGGTAGTCGAAAAAGTCTTTTCGTATTTTTAATCAAACATCAACTATTTTTTTTATAATAATAAATAAATAAACAAATATGTACCATTTTGGTCGACAAGGAAATGAACTGTCAAACTTTCATTGTAATTGTCCTCAACTCCATTAGTTCATGACGTCATTGGCTAACAAATTTTTCTGTCCAACGCAATCCAAAATAAGTAACGAAACATAATTGTCGTAAACTCTATAACTGTCATTCTACAGTTTTCCATTTCATAAGATATTCTAGCATCACTATCGTTAAAAACAACAACAAAACGTTACAACACCAGTAATTATCGTGTAGCAATAAGCTGTTATAGAGTTAACCTCCACTGCATTTTTATAGAGTACTCCAATATCATGCAACTGCTGCACATTGTCTGACAATGAATGCACGATTTTTGTTTAATTTTCCCATAGAAATACAAACCGAGTGTTTAATACGTAATATTAATGAATAAGTATGTGTGTATAAGCAAACACGTGGAGCTGTAAATTTTAACGCTTGCCTAACTTGTTGAATGAATAACTTCATTGTCTAAGAATGATTATAGTTTTTGCAGTAACATACTATATACGTAAGAGATAAAAAAATCATGCGTCAACGATCAAAGGGTTGTAGTGCTATTTTTGATGAGATCATTTAGAGCAAATGCAGTTTACAGTCATTCATTAAATGGGGTTCAAATTTGTTACACAAAACGTGACGAAGTGCATGACATTGCAGCTTCACATAAAATATTTCCTGGGAAGTGTTTAAAGAGTGCAATCCCAGCGCAACCGTGACGCATGAGTTCATCGATCAATCAGCATTTCTGCGCTTGGGAAGATCCTCAATTGAGTAAAATATTAATAATTTGGTTTTTAAATGCTGAGTAGTGATTTCAACACATTGACATATAATATGAAATTATTGATTAATGTTTTTATGCTCGTAAAAAATTGTAGGTGTTTAGTTTTGCTGCATTATCTCTTTATCATCGTGTTTTTGCACATTCAATTTTCATTAATTATCTTCATAATTCTTAAATAATTGATTTCTGTAGAGCTGTAGGCAGGATTAAAGAAAAGGTGAACAAAAAAGAGGAAAAAAGGAGTTAATCCTTTCCATTAATAAAAAAGAAGAGAAAAGGAGTTGAGAAGAATTTTTTATTTACCTTTTATTTGATTTGTACAGAGGTGGGGATAATGAAATCTTCTGCTGGGTTACAGCCACATAGTTAAAGAGAAGTCGAGAAAGAAATTCGGCTAAATCAAGTTTGAGTTAAACCTTTTTACCTTCAGAAGTAATAGTAGATATCAGAAAGATACAGCTTAATTAATCGAAATGACATGACAAAGACCTCATATTTTAGTCCAAAAACCTGAACTTATCAAAAAAGAAAATAAAATTTAATTATTTTTATTGTCCTCAGAAATTGAGACAATACTCAGTAGATCTCCACTGAAACCTCTTGGCATAATAATGCTTTTTTTATGTCCTCAATACACTGTCAGGTTGCTTTGCAGAGCAAATTATTGAAATTCGGTAACATAAAAAGTTGTCAAATAAGATTATCAGTGATGTATATTTTGCGTCGCTTTTGCGTTCTCTATTGAATTTCCATCTTGCCAACTATGGAGATTTTGTCCGAGTTCGCGCCCGTCCAGTTCGTATCCGTGTATAGAACTGACTAGATCTCTCTACCTGATATGATAATTTTCATATAAAATTTCCTTCGTTCTTCTTATTATCATTAGAAGAGTTAATTCAATGATTCGCATGAGGCAAACTTGCTGCTCTCTCGAGCGAGATGAAGACCTTTTTTCAAATCTTTAAATGAGTTTTCGATCAATTTCCTTTACAGGCTTCTAAAAGAAACTTTTTGTAAGCTAAGTACAATTCTTTCCCTTCCTTCCTTTCAAGTGCATGACTTCTCCCTGCTTCTCATTCAGCTCTATTAACGCTGTTATATATTACTATATTATATGTAGATGTAAAAACTATTACAAAGACTTTAGTGATTTTAATTATAGATAATTTTTTTGCTATTTATTACTTCCAATGCTATCAATTTCAAATTTTTTAGTTTAAGTACTCTACTTCTAAGTATTTATGTATAAACAAACAATATCTGCAGTAATGCTTATCACTACGCTTCAATCAATCTGTTCAGAGCACAATCATACATCAGGCATTCAATCAATTTGCGCGCGCCTTGTGGAGGCCCGTCGCTGAGGCTCAGAAGCAACTATTCACACACACACATAATAAATATTATCGTATTTATAGCTTATGTTGGGGCGCAGTAAAATTCTTTAAGTGAGCGCGAAATTCCAAGTCCATCAAATTGATTTGTTAAGCTTGAAGTGTTAATTGTGTCTTTTAATGTTTTATTGATATTTATTGAAACGATTTTGAAGCAATTCAGCCGCATTTAGGTAGCAACAATAAATTGCAATTATACGCAAATTCAAAGGCAGTTTTTAGATGAGTAATAAAACTAATTGATTTTTTATTGTTTGTAACACTAAATCTTTAAATCGCCACAGAAAAAAAAAAAAATTAGAGCAATTTAAGTTTTTGGAGAAACCCACAAGTGTTAGCGACTCTTCTTCGCATTTTGGTTTGTCTTAGCATTATTATTTTCTTTCATCAATTGCTAGTAATGGAGCTGCGATGTTGAAAGAGTGACTCAAGCATGCAAATTATGCTTCTTCTTATTGTTTCATAATTACTCTGTCTCTTGGATTTTCCCATTCAGCAAGGCACGTTTTTCGTGATTTGTGAATGGGGACTGCTGTGCAACAGAGCGAGCAAAATAAGCGAAAAAAATTTTCCAATAATGTCACAGATTAATATTTATCAATTTAAATAAGTATGATGCTTTCAACATGTGTTTCAATCTGCCACTAGATGACGAATATGTGTCACCCACTTGTGGGTGGTTTAAGGAATTGCACTTTAATGGCATTATTTATGAATATTTTATTTCGCAATACATTTTTTCCCATCACGTTTCTGTGTGTAATCACGGCGTTTATACGCTTAAATAGAAAATAGGTGCGTTTGACTTCGGGAACTCATAAGCATATTTTTATTTGCATGACAACTATTGATGATCTCATTCAAGCCAGGGTTAAACAGAGTTCATGCGGTATGGTTCTCGATTTCCTTTTTTGAGCTGAGCTTTAGCTCGCATTGTCATTACGGCATTGTGTTTAATTTAGAAATATTTTATTGCTTCTGCTTTGTACTTTATGTTAGTTTGATATACGAGAAGCTGCTAAAGAGTCTTTAATTAATTCTCGTTTTCATCAAAAGGTAATAATGAAGTAGCTATTGTTGAAATGAATACTTTAAGAAATCATCAGTATATTCTAATTATGGTTATGACAGATTTATGATGTCTTAATGAGGCTGTTAGCTTCACAGTGCTTTATTTCCCGAATGTGGGAGTCTATTGACTACGACTAAAAATTATCGGTACAAAAAATTCAAACCGTTTGCCACCTATAATTGTTGAAAACAATGTAAAATGCAATTGAATCGGCGAAAGAGCTTGATGAGAAGATTTTCTTTGGATAAAGGCGTTTTTATGTGTGCTATTGCTTTCGATATGGTGATAGCTTTTTGATGCTACTTGGAGCAAGAGAAGAGAATTTCTAAGCGATAGCTTACCGTATCTGTTAAAAAATCACTTCTTTGTTTTGACTTTGGGAATAATATAAAGCTGATTTTTTTGGTAGCCTCTGTGAGTTGATATTTTCAAACAATGAAGTCACTTACCGCTATTTTTTACAAGTTTTTCGTCGATTTGAAGCTTAAAAAATATGCCAAAAGAAATCTGGGAAGAAAGAAGATTCTTGCCTTGGATTATTTTCATAATTTCATACAAAATTGTGATTTAAGTGTATTTTCAGAAGAAGGTTTTAAGGTTAATATTATATATAAAAGGTGTATTTAAGACATGTGATTTTCCAGTGATTAAGGTCCTCTGCGCGTTGGCCTCGGCGAATATCGCATTCGATGGAACGATGAGCTGTATGAGATATACGACGACATTGACATAGTTCAGCGAATTAAAAGACAGTTGTCCGAATGGATGAAAACACTCCAGCTCTGAAAATATTCGACGCAGTACCCGCCGGGGGAAGCAGAGGAAGAGGAAGACCTCCACTCCGTTGGAAGGACCAAGTGGAGAAGGACCTGACTTCGCTTGGAATATCCAATTGGCGCCACATAGCGAAAAGAAGAAACGACTGGCGCGCTGTTGTTAACTCGGCTATAATCGCGTAAGCGGTGTCTACGCCAGTAAAGAAGAAGAAGAAGATTTTCCAGAAGGAATAAAAAACATATAATATAATTTTATGGCCAAGAATTCAGCTTTATTACAAAAACAAAACAAAAGTTTGTCATTGTGTTCTAAAATGATTTCAGCAAGTGAGCTCTGCGGCTGTTTCGAAAAAATTCAAGTCGAAAAGTCCAAATTTCTACGTCTTTTTGCCACAACACCGTGCGAATTATACTCTTTGAAGGTTTGGCTTGTGAATTATCATCATTCTAAATTTGAAAATTTTGTTTATTAAGGTACCCATTCAACCAAAAGTGAGCTTCATCACTGAACAAAATTGTCTTGTGAAAATCGGGATCGGTTGCCAACTCGCTTTGTGTCCATTCAGCGAATGTGGGATGGTCTTGATGGCCGTTTGGCCTCAATTCTTGCACGAGTAGGATATTGTAAGCTTGCAAACCAAGATCTTCAGCAAAATGTTCTGTAAAGTGGATGAGCACAGCTACATGTTGAACTCATTCAATTCTAACTGTTTAAAATATATTAACGGTTTCATTATTTTAAGGCAACTATTTTTCTAATAAATTTTATAACTTTATGCAACAAAAAACTCATTTCAATTCGGAGAACTCATAGTTTTGTAGGAAATTTACTGCTCCACAAAAATGGTCTCTTATCAACTATAGACCTTAATTGGAGAGACTTTATTAGAAGTATTTAGGAACCTTTTTTCAGAATGCCAATTAATTTTAATAATAACGATTTACACCATTTTTTTATTTACTTTAACACATATATATGTATGCATATTTAAATAATTTTTATTTTCTGTTTGCAGGTCAGTATATTAGAGTACTTGGAAAAAATACGAAAAAGGTGTAAGGTTTGTTCTATATATAATTATTTTTATTCCGCGGGTACTAATATTTTTCGCGCCGAAATTTAGGCAACACTTTGAAAAATATTTGTTTACATCTCGAAGTCGTTTATTTTGTTATTTTATAATACAAAAAAAAAAATAATAATGATTTAAAAATAAAACAAAAAATCCTTACAAACAAAAAAAAACCAAAAATGATTTATAAACAGACAATTTGAGAAAATAAATGGAAATTAGTTCGATTTTAGACACTTGCTTGTTCTTATGGATATACATATATGTATGTATAAGGTGCGTTCCAAAGTATTATTACAATAAATAAAATATTCCATTCCATATATGTATATATAATGAATTCTTAGAAGTCTAATAATTTTCTTCATATTTAAGACAGCATTGGAGACTTATTTATTGTAAAACGAATCTTTATATTATATCAGTTGCATATGCCAATATTATATATTTTTAGTGGCCAGGAGCCATAATTCAATCCATAAAAATTACTGCTTTTGACTAAGATTTCACAAATAAGTGTTAAATAAAGTAAAATTAAGGTGAGAGCCCCTCGAATACAAACATATATAATAAATATTTATCTTGAGATATTCGCATTCTCTACTTGAAGAGCATTATGCATAAAAAAACCGCTTCAACAACAAGCAGAAGAAAGGGTCTGAACTAAAAAAAAATCATCAATATCAAGTTTTACTATCTCTTTATCTCGTTATTTATGACCGCACTACAGTAATACTTGTAAATACTGAGCATGAGCCGAAATACAGTTAGCTATTAGTATGTAAAACACGTTTCAGTACTTACAACAACAACTGCTGTAATGCGCTTGTACTTCAAAACTTCAAAATGAAAAAAAAAAAAAAAACATTGACTAATTTACACAAATAATCGCACAACATTGAAATCAACTACTACATATTCATGTTTCTGACAAGTAGTGCACACACATACACCTTTGAGGGCCAATATTTCGTCAGTTTGCAAAATACATTTGAGTGCCAAACACAAAAAAACGAAGAGAAAGAGTAAAGTAACAAGTTACAACAACAAAAATTATTTAACTGTAATCATAAGCGTCGACAATTTAGCTTTGCGCCAAACGTGCGACCGTCGAATATGATTTATTGCCGCCGAACATGCTTTGAGTAGCAAATAAGTTGGTAAACAATACCATTGAAGTTGTCAATTCAGCTTTAAATGACAAAGGCGGCTAATGACAAAAGCAAACACGCACATACCGAAAACCGAAGTAACGGGTGATTTTTTTGAGGTTAGGATTTTCATGCATTAGTATTTGACAGATCACGTGGGATTTCAGACATGGTGTCAAAGAGAAAGATGCTCAGTATGCTTTGACATTTCATCATGAATAGACTTACTAACGAGCAACGCTTGCAAATCATTGAATTTTATTACCAAAATCAGTGTTCGGTTCGAAATGTGTTTCGCGCTTTACGTCCGACAAATTTTGTTCAGCGATGAGGCTCATTTCTGGTTGAATGGCTACGTAAATAAGCAAAATTGCCGCATTTGGGGTGAAGAGCAACCAGAAGCCGTTCAAGAACTGCCCATGCATCCCGAAAAATGCACTGTTTGGTGTGGTTTGTACGCTGGTGGAATCATTGGACCGTATTTTTTCAAAGATGCTGTTGGACGCAACGTTACGGTGAATGGCGATCGCTATCGTTCGATGCTAACAAACTTTTTGTTGCCAAAAATGGAAGAACTGAACTTGGTTGACATGTGGTTTCAACAAGATGGCGCTACATGCCACACAGCTCGCGATTCTATGGCCATTTTGAGGGAAAACTTCGGACAACAATTCATCTCAAGAAATGGACCCGTAAGTTGGCCACCAAGATCATGCGATTTAACGCCTTTAGACTATTTTTTGTGGGGCTACGTCAAGTCTAAAGTCTACAGAAATAAGCCAGCAACTATTCCAGCTTTGGAAGACAACATTTCCGAAGAAATTCGGGCTATTCCGGCCGAAATGCTCGAAAAAGTTGCCCAAAATTGGACTTTCCGAATGGACCACCTAAGACGCAGCCGCGGTCAACATTTAAATGAAATTATCTTCAAAAAGTAAATGTCATGAACCAATCTAACGTTTCAAATAAAGAACCGATGAGATTTTGCAAATTTTATGCGTTTTTTTTTTTAAAAAGTTATCAAGCTCTTAAAAAATCACCCTTTAAAAACAAAATTAAGACTATTTGACAATTTTTGCGTTCAACCAACAAAAATGAAAAAAAAAATTTCTCTCATAAAATTAAAAAACAAAAAAAAATTGTCTAAAGAAATTAAAAAAAAAATAAAAAAAAACAAACACAAAAAACGAGTGCGAATGACAGCGTAAAAACATCAATCATCGGCTTAGAGAGTTTCAACAAATTCACTAATTAACAAAAAATACGCAAATAATTTGTGGCGTGAGATTTTAATTGCATGCGAGCGAATATTTTCACATATAAAAAACTGCATTTATAGTGCGCTGATATATACTACATACATATGTATACATATATATTAGGGTGATTCAAAAAATTTTTTTTATTTTTTTTTCAATTGGTACTCGCAAAAATAAGTTCCTAGACACCTCTAAGAAAGCCTCTCCAAATATGAGATTTTAATTGTAACGGGAAGGTCCTCCGCCTAACGGTTTTCTATTTTTTCTTATTATCAGATAGAAAAATTTATATCTCGCTTCCAACTACTTGAAAAAATATCTTGTTAATAAGGTTTTGTAGGAAATTGAATGCTCTTAAATATGGTCTCTTATGATTTTTTTTGTAAACCCAACCGTTTAGAAGATATTAACAGTTAAAATTTGATGATTTTTGGGAAAATTTTTTATTTCTTAATAATTTTATAACTCAATGAAAAAAAATTATTACGAATAGGTTTTTGGAGAGGCTAACTTAGAGGTGCTTAGGAACCTATTTTTCAGAGTACCAAACGAAAAAAAAAATTTATTTTTTTTGATCCACCCTGATATGCACTGATTTTTGACGATGAATATCTCGTAAACCCTTAACTTAATCGAAAAATCACAGTAGACCATTTTTATAGAGCAGTAAATTTCCTACAAAACTATGAGTTTCATCATTCATAATAATTTTTTTCATTGAGTTATAAAATTAATAAGAAATAAAGATTTTTTTCAAAAATAGTCAAATTTCAACCGTTAATACCTTTTAAACGGTTGGGTTTACGAAAAAATCATAAGAGACCATATTTTAGAGCATTCAATTTCCTACAAAACCTAAGTAACAAGATATTTTTTCAAGTAGTTGGAAGCGAGATATAAATTTTTCTATCTGATAATAAGAAAAAATAGAAAACCGTTAGGCGGAGGACCTTCCCGTTACAATTAAAATCTCATATTTGGAGAGGCTTTCTTAGAGGTGTCTAGGAACCTATTTTTGCGAGTACCAATTGAAAAAAAAATAAAAAAAATTTTTTGAATCACCCTAATATATATATAGATTTATAATAGTATACTACGATTTGAGTGGTGTATGAACTGTAAACGCCATATGAATCCAGCAGTGAAGTCAGCGGTTTATCTTTACCTAATTTACTACTAGTTACCTATTTACCTTATAATCTCAGCTTATCTAGACTAACTTCATTTCTACTACTTACTCTCTCATACTCTTCGAAAATATTTTTTCTGAGGTTTCTGTAGGTATCATCTCCGTAACACCGCATTTAATGTCTTCGGTGACCATTTGATCTGAACAAAACTCATCTGATGGAGATCCCAAATAACACTTCATAAATCTCTTTACTGATTATCGATATCGTATATGAAAAAAGTTTTTTCAATCGAACACTATATCTCTTGTATCAATGGTCCGACTATTTCCATAGGTTTGTTTGAAGGCCAAATCTGCTTACCAAACATATGGCTTATATTTTTGTAGTGTCATAAAAATGATGCGAACTCTTCAACCTGCTTGATACATTTTAATTGACATATGTGTTTCAGTCAATATTTTTTCTAAACATAATAACGCAAATGAGTTGATAAAATACAAATTCACCCTATATAAATGCTATTGAGGATCTTGCCGTAAGAGTACTCTAATATATTTTTATCGCTCTCCAGAGTGCTGAAAGTTTTTCAGTGGTCAACAAGGGTATAACTACTCAAAAAAAAAAAATTTTATCAGCTGGCATAGACACACCCATCCACTTCCCAGCAAAGCAAATATAAAGGAATTATTGGTGGGGTGCGATAAGGCCATGCGAGATAACGCCATATGGCCTTATCACTCAATTCAAAGAGAGATAAAGCCATATTCACGTCAAAATTTCTGTATGGCTTTATTTCCAATTTCAAAGAGCGATAAGGACATATGGCGTTATCTCGCATGGCTTTATCTCTCTTTTGATTTTCCCTTTTACGGAATATTTTCTGTTCTATATGCATTCAAGAAGGTGTAAGCATTCTGTAAAAGGGAAAAATCCAGGTGCAATGAATAACAATTAAATGCATATTCACAATGAAAAATAAGGGTTGGGTTTAGTTTAGTATCTCATTTTCACTGCTTATTCCTCTTAAATGCGTGCACGGATTTTTAAAATTTATATAGCACGGATAGCCAATGAATTAAGCTTTGGTTTAAATGTAAATTTATTGTTAAATGTTAATTTGTTTTTTAGATATAAGTAAGCAAAAAACGCACACTTTCCCATTTGCTCAAAAAATGGCTCTCTTCTTTTGAAGTTTTTGTTGCACTGCTTGCAAAAAATTTAACCAATTTAACACACACACATTTTTTGAAATATATTTAATTGAATTAATGATAAATTATGAATTTTAAGTTGCAATTTCATGTACAATTTAATAAATAAAACAGTTTTCAATTACGTGTTATACTGTTCCTTGAAATGTAAGCAAAATTACTGAATATGAACTGTCAAACGACTAAGAAAATAAGCACAAAAGGAAGACAGTAATAACCCAACGAATCAAAATGGTAGGTCTTATATACTGCGGCGCTTGTTTCAATGTAATATATTATACTAAGAATATAATGAAAATTTGGAATAAAAAATCGCGCGATTTTTTATTCCAAATTTTCGCCTGCGGCGCTTGTTTCAATGTAATATGCTGAAAATATAATGAAAATTTGGAATAAAAAATCGCGCGATGAAAACCCAATTTTATTATTTAGGATGTCTTGTATAAATGGTTGGTTGGGTTATCTTGGTACTTCAACTACTTGTATGCATTATTACCGATGCATATACAATTTTTAATTTTCAGTGTTTTTATTATTTAAATAAAGTGGATTTCCACTTTAATTCATTGAAATAATAAACATAGAGTCACTCTATGTGTAAAAATACATTAATTTTATAATAATTAGTGAATTGTATGGAATTGTATGGAATTGTATGGAAAAACTATGATTTTACACCATTTTCAGGAGGCTGCCCTAGAGCCTCCCGTGGTCCTAGGGGAGGAGGGGTGCTATTATTCAAAAGCTCCATTCATTACCTTTCAAATGAGGGGGGTAGCAAGCCCCCAGCCCCCTCCCGCTTTGCGCAAAACCTCTTAAAAATGGGATACTAAACTAAACATTCCCCAAAAATAAATTCATATGAGAGATAAGGCCATATGGCTTTAATTCACAATTGACAAAAAAAAAATATGGCATTATCTCTCAATGCGAAGCGTGATAATGCCATATGGCTTTATCTCGCAATTGGATGGGAGATAGAGCCATATGGCGTTATCTCGCATGGCTTTATCGCACCCCACCGGAATTATTCATGCGAGCTTTGGCGCATAGAAAAATATTTATATAAACAAACATTTTACCTGACCGCTGCGTTAAATTGAAACCACGGAAAAATGCAGCGTTATAGGCAGGCTCTTTCAATTTGTTTATTCATATATATAATATGTATGTGAATATACTATATACTCGTATTATATATTATATTCTACTCCGACACATAAACAAGAGACCATTAAAACTGTTGACTAATTTCGCTTTTATAATCCTCCCTACATAAATTCAATATGTGTATATATACATATGTATAGGTGTATATTTATAAATATGAATCTTCAATATTTTTATTTATCCACAGGAAATAAATTATCTACTTCGATTCAGTTGAAATGGGATTAAGGAACACATTTTTTAACATATTTTGCGTCACGAGAGCGTGAGTTCAGGTATATCTGTAGATTTCGCTAAATATTGTGAAAATTTATAGGTTTTTAATTTTTGTTATTTTTGTTGGAAAAACTCAACGTAATCGGCGTGTGACTAACACTCACCTTGTTATGTGTGCGTAGCACAGTGTGGCAAGGCCATAAAAGCTTCAGCCGAAAATGTCAGTGGTTCATGTCGAAATTTTTAAAAAATTTCAATATTTAAACAAAATTTATGAAATTATTTTTGTAAATTGGAAATTTTAGCTGGGTTGCCGTATGCGCAGAATTTTTAATCACTTCTATTTGATAAAAAAAAGTCATGATCATTTAAATGGAGGTGAAGACACTTTATACAGATGATGCCACGTGTTTGGAAAATGTAGTTCGAACAAATTGAAGAAAAAAAATTAATATTAAAATACTCTCATGATATTTGGGAAAATTGTGCTGTGCACAGATATATGATAAATAGTAGTTATAAGCGCTTTTCAGTTACTTAAACAGCGTTTGTGTCGAGGCTGGAATACCTTTGACGAGTTACGAAGTTTCCATAGAAGAACTTGATCATTCAGTTTGTATGACAAATATATGACATAGTGGTCCGATCCGAAAATTTTTTTGGATATTATGGCGTTGTCCAAGAATCTATGCTAAAATTTATAAAGATGTATTTTCAACTACAAAAAATTTCCATCCAAGGATTTTATTACAATAGCTCAGTTTGTATGACAGCTATATGCTATAGTGGTCCGACGATTCCGATTAAAAAAAAGGGTGTTTTCAAAATTTCAGATTGATATCTTTAACAACGAGCGACTAGTTCGCGCATATACAGACGGATATATCTAAATCAACTCAGCTTCAATTAGATACTATGTATATACATATACATATATATTATAGTCTATCTTATTTTTCCTTCTGGGTGTCACAAATCTCGTAGCAAACTTAATATGCTCTATTCAGGGTATAAATAAATTTTAATCTCTATTTCTATTGCCTAGATTTTCTTATTTACACACTTAGAAATAAATCCTCTTTAATATTTTTTCCAAAAATTTTCCATTTATTTATAGCAAAAGTTTTCCAAAAAACACATGCACCCAAATGCGCAAACCTATCATAAAACTTCCTTCTGTTAGAGGCTTAAATCAATCACAGATGTTTAAGAATATTTCTAGGAACTCGCAATAAAATCGCAAATTTGTTGAGCTGCTTAGAAGCTTTTTGAAATTGCGTTGAAATACCCTACAACTGAAAGAACTTACAATATATCGATTCATATGAATTTGTTTAAAATTAAGCAATGAAATGTGAATCAAATCATATTTTCTCTCGACAACAGCAAATGTACAAGTAGTTCAACTGAGAGGTGTGCCTTAAATATCAAAAATCTGTGTGTTAAATTATACACAACGGTTATGTGTTGCTGTGACCTATGAGATGAGTGTACCCTCTTGTATCACATTTCTAAATTCATTAAGAAATATGGTTTAGCGGATCGAGTATAATTTCACAGAATTCCAATACCAAGTGCGTCATTTAGCTGAATATTGGAAGAAAAATATTCTTGAAAAAGTATAATTTTAGTTTTTCAGCTTAAATTATTTTCGAAATTCTTTGACGTTGAAACTAATTCTTGTGAAATATCACTTATAGTACATTAGTATTAATTTTCAATTAACTTTGTTTGGCGTCACAGCAATCGGATAAATGATGAATACTTGACTGCAATAAATTCTGTTTTTTGACCTACATATACTCAATAAACACGTGAGTATTTCAAAATTAAGTATATTATATATCACGTATAAAGAGTTATTAGAATTAAGTCATGTACATAGTTTGTAAAATATTATTTCATGTCATCATTCTCATCTAATTTTGCGCTTGAGGCATTTTATTTTGAAAAGTTGTCGAGGCTTAGGTAATAATGTTAAAGAACATTATGTGGAAGGTGGACTTAATTTTTAACCGAGTCCTCTGTATATATTTTTCACATCATTTGACAAACCTTATGTGGTTTCTGGTCGGTACAGATCGTCTCTAATGCATATAAGCAACTCTTTTGACCAACAAGAATAGCATCTTTCATTTTACATTAACTTTGCCACAATGTTGGGGCCATATCAGACCCCTATAGCATATAGCTGCGTTATTGCCGAACAAAGTGCTTGTATGGAAAACTTTTCATTAACGAAATATCGAACTTTGGCATGAATTATTGCCTGAGTCAATGTTGCCATCTTTGAAGAAATGGTTCAGATCGAGCCACTATAGCATGTAGCTGCCATACAAACAGATCGATCAAAGTTCTTATAATTCTTGTTTATGTGTAGCGTGTTCTAGCTTTGGTGCAACCGAAATTAACTGTTTTTTTTTTTGTTTTATAAACAATTTACTGCTTCTTATTTCGAAAAAAAAAATGTTAAATTTTTTACACATTTGCCATTTTGTGAAAATTTCATAAAAACTGAAGGCAAATCTTATCTCGTACTCGCTTCAGCTACTTGTCAAATATTTTTGAAAAATACTTTTTCGAAGATTTTAGCTGTCATTTTCCATCAAAATTTTCCATCAACATGTAATTAAAAAGTTCCTTCAGCACTCAAATAAGCAAAGTTGGGTCTTCTTTAATGGTTACAGTGTGGGTTAACACCTCAAGGTTGATGAACCAGTAAAGGTTGAAATATATTTGATATTTACTTTAAATATCCCAAGCACCTAAAAAACTTCTGAAAAAGAATTTCTCATCACAAATTTACCACCACAATTCGGTTGAAATTTTGAAAACTTTTCTTTGGAATTTTTTTTTGGTATTCAATACAAAAATATTAATTGCTTCGTATTTTTCATCCATATAGGTTAATTAACAAATATAAATATACTTTTGGCAGAAACATCAAAGCGGTGAAATCAACTCAATTTACCTGTGGGCCATTCAATATTTTTAACAAATTCAAACATACAAACGAACGCATGCGTCCGTAAGCTTGTTCTGGGGTAAAAGGATATTTCAGCAGGTAACCGCATTTTTGCGTTTGCAATTCAGGTCTCATTTCTGTGTGTACAAATGGTTCATGCCATATCACATTTAATATACCAGCAACCAAGCACGAATGAAAATGCGTCTATCAGCAGATAAAAATACGCCACTAGGCGTCCTGTCAGCATATTCAGCTAGAGTTCGCAGTGAAACAAAAATAAAATGAATTTATTAAATAAATAAATTTTTGAATAGACTCGGGCAAAGTAGAATATTTGAAAAAGCATAATAAATGCATAGAGAAAAACTGTTGTAATCATAGCAATATAAATATACATATACTCGTATAGACGCATATATGTGTTCCCACATATTCTATTCATGTTTGTATGTGTATAGAAATATGAGAGCTAATTCAAATACTATAAAATAATAAGTGACGAATAAAGACTTAAGCAAATATTTATATGTGCCGCAATTATTAGTAAAAGAGCATTGAAATATTAGCAGGATTTATGCTGGTTGATTGGATTATATTGTGAGAAGCAGCTAATATATTGGATTTGTAAAATAAACTTTGCACAAAAACGAGTCGGCAATAATTGCTGTCCGCAAAGTGGTGATTGGTAACCGCACAGGTGTGGCTAATGAAATTCCACAGTAAATGCTCCATTTAAATTGCTAAAGCGATTTACTTTTTATTGAATGTCAATCAAGATTTAATACGAAATTTACATTTTGTGTTTAAAAAAAGTTGTAGAAAAAAGAAATCCAACATTTTTGCAGCAATTTGAGCGTTTCATTTAGCATAGTTAGAATTATGTGATTTGGGTGAAATATGCTTCGTTTTGTACGATAACTTGCTGTTATTTTGGAAATAATGTGATAATGTTTTTCACAAAGGAACCATCGGTCTTAATGACAAGAAACAGGGACAGTCGATTTTCACAAACTTCTCTTGAGATGATTTTTTCAACAAAGAATGCATCCGCTTTAGGCAGAAAGAGGTATTAATGACTTAGTGCCAGGTTCGGACTACTAGTTGGATGCATAAGGGTCTCCCAATCCAGTTCCCGGCACTTCTGGTGAGTAACTATCGATAGGTTTGACCTAACGTTGTGCTGATGAAACACAATTTCTCGACTGTTGGTCGAAGTTGACTACTTTAGGGCGATTGCCTCTTTCTGACCGTCCAAAAGTTGACAGTACATGTCTAAATAGAAGAGCAGCTCATAGTAGATAATTACTTGCCAACCATACTAAACATATTCGCATAGCAAACCTTACCTCATCTGCGATTCAAACACGATCGTTTCGCGTAACCGTCATTGCCTTAAGAGTCTACTTTTCATCATCAGGTGGCAGACTGGTCAGTTTCAGAAATTGATTGATTAATTTTTCGAAATTCGGTTCCTAAGATTTCTTGTATTAACTCGTAGGACACCCATACATCGAGCGAGCTTCTTTTTATACCCAGCCTTTTTCAAACGCCTCGAAACGGGTTTTCTACATATTTAACTAATGAGCAATCGGATCAGTGCTGAGGTGCTGAGTCGCGCTGGAGGATTTCAAATATACAATTGGTCTTCTAGAGTTTGATTTGCCTTTAAAGCAAGATTATTGAATCGACATCGTCGAAACCAAAATTACGATTGATTCACTGCTACAGTAACATGCAATTGTATTATTTATGTACTATAAACTATTCAGCCTGTTAGCTTGGCTTTTCGCCTTTATCTCAGAAAAACTGCAAAATGTGCCATATTGTCTCTTTTCTGGTGTCCATAGTTGTCTTACTACTTTGCTTTGTTGCTTTTTTTACTTCTTATACACATGTGATGTTATGTCTTAAATAAATAAACAATTAAATAATAAAATTAAAAGCATTTATAGCTTTGGAATTTTTTTTTCAATAATTTCTGCGTATGAATCAATTTCAGTGCTAATAATAACACGTGTCCATAAGTTTACAATATACACACCTACAAATGCATATATATACGCTTACAACTTCTTTGCCATATCAAATTTTTTAATTACCACAACTCCACATAGACACAGCGGCACAAAGCTTTAGCATCGCTGGCAGTGCACCAGTGCGTATGAGTGACATGAGTGACTTGCGTTCACTGCTCTTGAACGGAAATGCCGCCATTACGACGATTCGATCGTTTTACAACTTCCTGCCACAGTTATGGCGGTGCCGCCAATAGATTTGCAAACGCTTTTCAGGCCAAACGTTTGTCAATATGCCGCCGCTTTCCTCTTTTTGCAAAGCAAAGCAAAGCATTACCTACGCCTAGCATAGACGCCAAGAAGCGTATGAGTGTGTGTCTTTGTGCGTTTATTTGGATTTGCGACTTCAGATTGCTTGCCTAGCTACGGGTAAATACTGTCAGCGTGTCAACGTCACTGTCGACTTGTAATTATTTCCTTTTTACATGCGTGTGCTAGCACAAATAGATGCGTGTGACTGTGTGTGTGTGTGAGTGCAAAGCATGTGTTTCAGGTGCACTTAGTTCTTTGCCTGCATTTGTTGTTAACCGCAATATACAATTAGAGTGCTGGCATAATAATATCCATAGCCCGCTCATTCACTTTGATGCCATGCCATCAGCTGCACCAGTTCAGCTCACTTGCGGTTGGCTCGACTGCGACGAGTATTTGATTTCCTTTTGTAATTGCCATAATTGTGTCTACAACAGTTGACCTTTAAAGTGTAGCTGTGCTTATGTGTACAGATGCTAGCGTGCATGCTCTGGGTATTTATTGATTTCTCCGACTATCAATTGACTTCAATAACAAAGAATATGCTGAGAATATAACTGATTAGTAATAGCATTAGGCAAGTTGTCAATGATGATGACCTGTAGGGGAAATACTCGTATTGAAAATATGCTTTTAAAAAGCCAACGAGTGGGTCAATTTGGTTTTTCTGGTGTCGCCAGGTGGTTCGAATATATTTTGGGTGAAGTGGTCGTCATAAATTTTACTGACAAGCGTAACGCATCGATTTTGGAGCTCTTTGTCGACTCTATTTGTTGGTCACATTTCCGATATGTTGAAAATATTTGGTATATTTGGCTTAAGGAGAGACTATATTTAGTGTTTTTGCATAATTTTTCGAGACTTTATGAAGTGGAGATATTTATCTCTGCGCCGCAAAGATTCTAAAAAGTAACCCGGAGGCTAAGTCGGTAATCAGAATATCTATTTTCTGTCATGTTCTTTTCAATCTATTTTTGTAATATTCCTGAGTAGATCTTTACATACATTCTTCAAATTTCCGTTCACAGTTGCGAATAAAGCCGATTTGTTCAACGTTAAATGCCGACTTAAGAGAATTTTCTGCTTTTGCGTCTAACAATTAAATTTGTTCTTCTTATTCTTTTGTTCATACCTTTTTTCTGTATCTCAATAATCAACATAAATTATCAAAGGAGAATGCAGTCTTCCTCACAGTGCCACCGAAATGACTGACTAATTTTCTAAGAAGCTAAAAAGTTGTTGTCTTTAACTTAGCATTTTTTCTCCTCACACACCCACCGCCTCCAACATGGACATCAACAAATTAACGGTTTCGCGCTTACTTTGACTAACTGTTGCTTCATTTCCGTTTAGTAATGAAGCACGAAATTGTGTGACCCACGCGCCCATTTTTGCGGCATCGATTACATTGAACTCTGAACTCTTTTGTTGTTGCATATTGTTCGGCGGCACTCCTGCTTGAATATTGATTTCGTGTTACGTGTGCCAACGCAAATTTATGGTCAATGTCATGGGTGTGGCCTGCTAATGAGATGCTAATGAGCTAGATAAAATTTCGAATTCGAAAATTAAACTGACATTCCTTTCGGCATTCCTTGCACGCTAAGGAAATTTATGGCACACTAATTGCGCTGAAAGACTAATTAATTTTGTAGAAAGGGATAAGTTGAGAAAATGCTGTGAAAAGTATGCGGTGGCTTCGTTGATAGATGGCACTTATAGTGGAAATGGTGAGTAATTCATCATTATCGTACATAATGACATTAATGCAAATATTTTGTTGACAGGAAATTGTACTTTGTGGGGTTGACGGGGTGGGAGTTGATGGCATGAAACGATATAAATGTAATCATCCAATATATATACGAGTATATAAAGTTACTTCGGAAGGGGCAAGGCTTTTCAGTCAGGATAGTTAATATTGTTGTTTCAACAAGGTGACGGGTTTTAAAGACATTTTTACTTAAAATTTAAATAGAAAATTTCCAATTACAATTTCCAAATCCTAAAAATTTCCCAACGAAAATGCTTTTTAAGGTGTTCCATTTGTTAAAAAGATATTTACTGTTGATGGTTGGCGAATATATATACAAAACTTTAAATAACAAGTAAGGAAGGGCTAAGTTTGGGTGTCACCGAACATTTTATACTCTCGCATGATAAAGTGATAATCGAGATTTCATTATCCGTTATTTACATATTTTTTTATTTTGCTGTAAAATTAATTAGAATTAAATTCTGAGAGATTTACCGATTTTTTCTGTGTAAAATTAGGTTAGGTTAGGTTAGGCACTGATTTCTTAGTGTTCGATATCAGGGACCTTGAAGAGTTATAGTCCGATCACGATAATTTTTCCACAAGGGATACCTCAGCTCAAATACCGTATATGTGTAAAGTTTTATTCCGCTATCTTCATTGGTTCCTAATGTATATATTGTATTATACAGAGAAGGCATCAGATGGAATTCAAAATAGCGTTATATTGGAAGAATGCGTAGTTGTGAACCAATTTCACCTATATTTCGTACATGTCATCAGGGTGTTAAGGAAATATTATATACTAAATTTCATTGAAATTGGTCGAGTAGTTCCTGAGATATGGTTTTTGGTCCATAAGTGGTCCATTTTCAATTAAAAAAAAAAAGCCTGGATGCAGCTTCCTTCTGCCATTTTTTCCGTAAAATTTAGTGTTTCTGACGTTTTTTGTTAGTCGGTTAACGCACTTTTAGTGATTTTCAACATAACCTTTGTATGGGAGGTGGGCGTGGTTATTATCCGATTTCTTCCATTTTTTAACTGACTCTATAGAGTTTGGTTGACATAGCTATAGTAGTTTCCGAGATATGTACAAAAAACTTAGTTGGCGCGGGGCCACGCCCACTTTTCCAAAAAAATTACGTCCAAATATGCCCCTCCCTATTGCGATCCTTTGTGCCAAATTTCACTTTAATATCTTTATTTATGGCTTAGTTATGACACTTTATAGGTTTTCGGCTTCCGCCATTTTGTGGGCGTGGCAGTGGGTCGATTTTGCCCATCTTCGAACTTAACCTTCTTATGGAGCCAAGAAATACGTGTACCAAGTTTCATCATGATATCTCAATTTTTACTCAAGTTACAGCTTGCACGGACGGACGGACAGACGGACGGACGGACAGACAGACATCCGGATTTCACCTCTACTCGTCACCCTGATCACTTTGGTATATATAACCCTATATCTGACTTTTTTAGTTTTAGGACTTACAAACAACCGTTATGTGAACAAAACTATAATACTCTCTTTAGCAACTTTGTTGCGAGAGTATAAAAAGATTTCAATATTCGTGAGATATTTTTTATTCTTCAGAAAGTCATTACTTAAGCCATTAAATGCTAGTCTTTGAAACGTATTTCAAAAAATTTGTTCTCCTGAAGAGATAAAATATTTATTAATAATTATTTGCTAACAGGATTTCAAGCACTTAACAGCCATTACTGCCAAAAATTTTAAACACCAACTTCTATATTAACTTTTGTAAGTACAATTACTCTAACTCTCCCATCTTATCAAACGCAGCACTGCTCCTGACACTTATTTGCCGTTAACCAGTGACAAATTCATTAATTTACTTTTCGACACTTCTCTCGCTCTAACACGAAGCAGAGCACACAATTTCCAGTGTGGATTTAAATTTATAAAATATATTCAAATAGCTGGCAGTGAGCAAATTAAATTCACCTAAATGAAATATCAGATAGAGAAAGCGAAGAACAAATAAATATTTCCCCAGGGCATAAACACTTGACATTCGTGCGTCGGTTCAATGGTTTAAATAAATGAGCAATTCCTTGAGCAGCGTTTGTATTTGCAATTTCCAATCTGCTTAGCTGCGTCGCACAGCCACAGCCAATGCATATATAAACAGATAACTTTACGGATGATTGTGTAGCGTTAGCGTAGACTTGAAGCCAACTGGAAGAGGAAGCGTATTATGAAATTAATTTCATATTTCCACAAATAACAATGAGCCAACAAGTGCATGCCAAGACACAAGCATATATATGTATATTTTTATGTGTGTATGTAGGTTATTTAGTATGTATGTGAGCATGTGTGTCTAGATAAATACATGTGGGCAAGCGTACGTGCCTGCATACCCGATGTCCTTTTCTTTATGCATGCTTGCTGCACTTTGATTTTGCTCCGGCATTTTGTCTACACACACTACTCATGTGCACATGTGTGCATGTGTTTGTATGAACGCACATGTGTTTATCGTTGTCTGTCTTTTATTGTTAAAATTTATTAAATTTATTGTATGAAATTTTATTGGAATTCGGAGAGAAACTCTCAATAGCCATTCATGTAATAAATATTGCACGCGCGTTTGCTACTTCCGCACACATACTTACATATATGTAGGTTCTGTAATGTCTTGTTTGTATGTGAGGTCGTATGTTCTTATTTGTACACGCATATGGGCATGTAGGCCACGCATGAAGGCTTAAGTTATTGTACTCAACCAGATGTGAAATAATGCGCCTTTGTACTGCATTTGTGTGTGTGTATGCAGTTAAGTGCTGGTATTTAGTGTGTGTGCAGTCAAGTGGCTTTGTTATGGGCAAAATGGTAGTTGGGCGGTGGTTTGATGTTCGAAACCTAAATTTTGGCATATAAAAAAAGGTACTAAATATTGATATTGCTTATACCAAGAAAAAAATTTTAAAATGATTTTTGTAAAATATGCATTTTTTTCCACAATGTGATGAATGATGACAAAGTCATCACTTTCAGTGTTGTATATATATACATATGTATATAATATTAACAAAAACTTTAGCGCTTGTAATTTGCTACCAGCCATTCATAATTCCATATTTTTTCATCGATATGTGCATTGTAAAAATATAGAAAAGATATTAGGGTGATCGGCATTTCTTAAGTTAATTTTTTTTGCAGACGACCCCCAAAGCGTCAGATTTTTCTCAAAAAACTGGTCCAACCTAAACACGCTCCTTATTTGCAATTCAAGCCGTTTATAAATTTCCCATGCATTAGGCATAGAAGCATATATCTTTGCATTAGCATTTTTATCTCCAAAGCAAAAAAGCCTACAACTTTGAAAATATAATTTAGAATACAAAAATTATCGTTCTACAAAAAAGTCTTAGCAGTTTCTCCATATAAATATTTTAGTAAAAGTTATACGCAGACAAATTATGCATTACAAGTACTGTATTCATATGGTACACCATGTCGTATGAGCAACACCTGAATTTTTATGGCACTCGTAAGGTATGAATGCTCAGCCCATAAGCCCTACTTATAGAGCGGACATTTCTAAATTATAAATTGCTTACTTAATGGGAAATCTGAAAAAAAATCTCATGACATTCCATACTTAAGAACAGAAATATTATTTAAGCAGCGTTTACATAGAAAATAAACTAAAAGTTCAGTGGCACTCCAAGCCCACAAAAAGAAAATTAACTGGGAAAATAACGAACACCCTAATGTATGTATATACATATGTTTGATGTAATATTATGTGACATACTCGTAAAAATTCCAACTACGTCAATGCCATGTGCGTTCATATTTTATCGCTTGTAAAAGTAAATAAATTTCGTAAAAAAATGTAAAAATAACTGAAATGCCTCACAGCAGATATTTGTGATAAAATACTTGCATGTTGAGTCAAGTAAACATCTTTTGGCTGTGGGCAATGAATGCTGCCAATAAATACCAGCAGCTTCTTTGTAGTCCGTTGCACAGAACATGTTGTTGGAATATATTGAATATTTTGAAGTTGCAAAGCTCTAACTAGTTCGTAGTAATTGCGCAAGAAATTTGAAGGTACGCAAGGTTATTTATGATAAAGAATGAAAAAATATAAATAATTCGCTGTGCTTATACATACATAGTATAAAGAGGTAGAATATAGAGATGATTACAAAGAAAATTTGGAAAAGTTAGTTTTGATTATTAGCAATAGATTGACTTTTAACAGTCCTCAAAAATATTGTACGGGTCATCCACTTGCTCCTCAAGGACACGAGACGTTGAAGGCATTGAATTAAAATCTGGTAGAAGGACGCTGAATGAACGAGATGTTGATGGTCTTGAGCTGAAATCTAGTCAAGGGATGCTGGGTGAACTTTATGTTGACGGTTTATCAGAACGAGAGGATTGTCTGTTTGTTACCAGATTGTCTAGCATTTCTTGGGAATTGTCACTTCTACATCTGACTCTTCATCACAGCTACTAAAAGAAATGTAATCTTTGTCTTTATCAATCATCGTCTTCCGAGTCACAAAAATCTGACGGGTTGGAGAGATCAGTATTCAAAGTTCCATTTTTCTCTTTATCACTAAGTATGTCTCTTACCTTTTTTTAAAATTAATTCAGTTTAACTCGCCTAAAGCAATAAATAAAGAAAAAAATGATAATTGCGTACCGTGTGTAAGTAATTTTACTTCCTGGGACCGCGTGATCACCGGTGCATACACGGAAAATTGAATAAAAATCATTGAAAATGTGAAATTTTTCACTTTCTGTTTTCAAATATATAATAAACGGACATAAATAGAAGGTTATCAAAAAAAATTGGCCCGAATAAGTATATCGCAATTTTGTGGATTGGCGCAAGATGTGTTAAATTCAAATAGATAATTTTTTTATTGCTTTTACTAATATATTTTTTGCGATTTTAACGAGCAGAGGAATGGTGAGCTGAACATGACTAATAATTAAATGAAATATTGTAAAAATTAACGTTTTGTAGTAATACAATTAGTTTTTAATTTAAGTTTTTCATCCAGTATTCTCACCTCTTTGCACCGATGCCTGCATGCTTCTCAACTAATTTGCTCCTCAATGCATTTGCTATACGTTTCAATCGGTTTATATGCAGAAAATATTTCATTATTGCCAATACTACCGCTGCAACATTGTCGTTTGCTCTTCGCACTACGAATACAGCACTAATGGGGTCAAAGAGAATATGCGCGCCATATAATTTAGAGTGCTACATGACAAACCTCCTAATATACAATTGCACTTGATGAATAAATTGAACACTATTGTAGAAATTACACACAACCGATTCAATATCGAAAATATCTGCATTAAACACAATTCCAGTTTCACTACAATAAAATATTTCGTTTTCGTGTACAACTTGTGGTGAAACTGCAATGAGGAGGAAAATCTCTTTTGATTTGTCGCATTGGCGGCAAGTTGCGCCAAGGCAAGCTTCCCGTTTTAACGGTGGCAACTCGAATGGAACACTAAGCTCAGCAAAATTCCACAATTTATTTGCGAGATATTTTATGTTGCAATAAAATCGCCATAGTTTACAAGCAACAACAACAATAAGGCATGCATATATACATAAACAAATACAGTCACATATACATGGACAGTTGCAACACCGCAGCTTTCATCAATAAACGATAAACTTGATTTTCATTGACAATCATTGCAGCGAGCAACTCGAGCGGCGAGCATAAAATGCAAGGATGCACCTATACTGGTGTACAAACACACAACACATAAAAATGTACAGCTCGGCTGTCTAGCTTGCAGTACTTGCATGTATGTGTGGCTATACAGACCTTTGCGCCTTAGGCCGTTACTTGAGTTAGCAACAACACCAGGGCATATTTTTTAAAATACCTGCCCGCCGGGAAATGAATGGAAGGTGTGTTGTATCCTTTGGCTATGCTTCGTTTTATCTGCACTTCTGCTTTGACCATTGAACGGACTCAATATAATTGCAGCGCAACTTACTTTGCTGCAGTTTGTGGTTGAATTAATTTACGACAAGTGCTCGCCATTAGCAGCCACGAGAGGTTTTATGGTTGTCGGTGGACGAGGGCGACTGTAAAGGCGTTAGCGAGTGATGGTGCTGGGGGATCTCTTACTTTTATGAGACTGTAGCGAGGAATTATTAATTTTTCATTAATTGAGTGGTTGATGTTGTTGTATTTATTGATATAATAATGACTAAATAATCAAAATCGGATATTCGATTTAGAAAAACAATATCTCTAAACAAAATAAACGATTACTGCGGGATCCACATGAGAAATTATTCTTGTGTCATATTTTACTTAATGTATTACTGACGTGATTGATAAAGTTAATAAATCTATAGCGTGACTCCATCATTCGGGTCAAAAATTTAAAAAAAATTAAAGGGCGTCGCAATGGCTGTGCTTAAAGTATTTTTTTCCAACGATTTTTTTTAAGAAAATCATCTTATCTGATGAGGCTCTTTTCATATGAGTGGTGCGATGAATAAACAAAACAATCGATTCTGGTTCGAAGAAACAAATTATTCATGAACAAGCATTGCATTAACCTAATTCGACAGTTTGGTGTGGCTTTGGGCTGGTGAAATCATCGTTCCGTACTTATTTCCAAATGAACTTGGTGACACCATTACTGCCTCTTTACTATACTGTTACTTTTTATGGTCGCAATTGGACGAAATTGATCTTGATAACATTTGGTTCAAAAAATACGCGCTGAGCCACACAGTCCGTGCAGCAACCGAATTATTGCGAAAAAAGTTTTGAGCTTTGATTATTTAAAGAAATTGTGACACTGAATGGCCTCCAAGAATTTGTGATTTAACACCATTAGACTACTTTTTGTGGGGATATTTGAAGTCATTGGTTTTTAGCAATAAACCAGACCCCTTCAAGCTTTGGATGTCAATATTGGACGTGCTATTCATGACATACGACTTGGGTTAGTGGGAAAAGTGCTCCACCTCGATCAAAATAAGGCATATACATATATCCACATATCCAGAAAATCGGTTATACAAGTAATCAAAAACTCGTATGACTCCACCTGATCTTAGTGCTTTAAATGCAGTTCTAGAGAAAATATTTATAACATACCACTGCCTACGCCTAGAAAATGATAATCGCAATGACCTTTTCACCTAATTGCTTAAAGTTCACTGAGTGAGTTGAAAAAAGTCAGCTGACCTCACAAAAGGATCACATGAACCTTGCGCTACATATGTCATTACACGTATTAGTTCAGATTTGTTTTATGACTCTCCTTCCACTTTCTAAGTTTCACTAATGAAACGCACACAAATCTATAAAACCTCAACGTCGGCTGATTTTTTCTTTAAAAATAGATTGTGAGAAAGGAAGACGCACGAAAAAGGAAATATTCTTGGATTCAACTCAAACACGAAGTTCGTTGCGCCTCATTAAACTATGCTCATAGAAAAAGTTTTAGACAACTTGATGAACTAACTAACAGAAAAAGAGACATGAGAAGTTACTTCGCCCTACTCGTATGTGTCACAAACCCATCGTCATACTCAGAAGCAAGTGCAAGTGTGTGTGTGTGTACAGGATACAGGTTGATGATATTGCTTGTATTAGTTCGCTTTCATTCGTCGTTTTATTTGTTTTGGTTGTGGTTTGCGGTTGAAATACCTTTGGTACTCACTGAAATGGAAAACTGTATTTCTGATTTATATTTAACTTCCTTTAAAATTTTTTCCCATACGGGTATTGATTAGCTTTTTTAGTCATTAGCGGTATGTGTAGTGTGAGCAAAAGAAAATATTTGAAATGAAGTATTTTTTTAGCTTAGAAATTTTAAACAAAAATAATCAATTTAATTCAAAATATTGAATTTAATTTTGATTTGGTCCATAACCTGGAATATTGTCATTTCTTGTAGTGATACCACATTTATTGAAAAAATCTAGAAAAATATACAAGATAACTAACTAACATACAAGTATTTGCTGATGCATGCTATATGGGTCATTCGGAAAAATCTTTATATTAGGAATATTAGAGCTAAATTAGATATTGACCTGATTCAACACATTTTGAACACGCACATATACCACTATCAAACAAATTCTCTGTGAATTTCATTTATATATTTCAAACATTGACCTATATTTACGGCAAGAAGTCAACTGTAGATACTGGGGTCAACATATTCGGTACCTAGCTGCTTGAACAGTTTTGGTTGGATTTGCGTAATTTTTGGTCATAAGGTGGCATACTTTAAAGGAATTATTCATGCAAAGCTTATACAAATTTCTTCTTGATTTGTGAATTCGAATGGAATTTAAAATTGTGTTATATGCGAAGTAGGCGTGTCTGTGTATGATTTCACCCATTTTCACACTATAACATAAAAAGATCAGAGATGTCACTTACCAAATTTGGTTTAAATAAGTAGGACGAACCTTGGGATATATGATTTTTCCTAAAAGTGGGCGGCTATTTAAGTCCTCTCATGTCACCTCGGGAGTAAATTTCATGTCACTGTCCTATATAGTTATTAATTGAATTGGTTTTTGATTTTTTCACATAAATTTTGAGGTTATGTGAAAAAATTCTGTTAATAAAACTTATAGATTCTTTCATTATCTACAACATTGCCATATATCCTTTTTCTAAAGGACTCGTAGTTTTGCCGAAAATCGGAATAAATCATTTTTAACCCTTAAAAATGCAACCGCGGCCCTCCCCTTCCGTTTCCCGACCTCTGATCGCTCTTAAATTATTTTCCCTTTAATGTTTGGTTTTTTATCTTACGTTGTCGAAGGGATCTAATATCTAATATTTTTTTAAGTCTTCTACACTAGTCCATATGAATTTGAACAAATTATTACATAGTGAAAAAGAAAACTTTTTTTCCGAAATTTAACGATCTTTAAAAAGGGTATATGCCTTTTTTGGAAAATAGACTCGACTCTAAGTCGAAAAAAATATTTTTTTTATTTTTTTTTCATTACTCTACGAAATAATTCGTCAAGTTCATGAACTGTCGTATTTGTTGTCACATTTATGAAATGTTTTTGTTATTATTTATAAGCACTATGATTGAGTTTCTGAGCATCTGCTGTTCAAACTGTAATGTTTACTTATTTCATTCGAAATCATGCTAATATATTCCGAAATGATAATGAGGGTTTTAACTGTATGAAAAGTACCTCAAAATTATTTTCACATGGTATAGTACATACATATTTTTTATTTATTTATAGTTTTAATTCTCACTGCGTCTTGATAACACTGTATTGTTATGAAAAAAATTTACCATGCGTGATTTTCAACAGAATTTCGTAGGAACTTAAACGCATTGTTTGATTAAAGTTCACTTGGGGGTTCACTGTGTGTATTTTGCATATAAAATCCAGGATTTAAGTAAGAGTTTAGCTTAGTTTGAATATTCATGAACTTCTTGCAGAAAAATTTTCCATAAAATCCAGAATTTAAAGAAAAAAATAGTTTTTTAAATGTTTTTTCAATACTGAAAGCAAAACAGTATAGAAAAAAAAGATTTTTTTTGTTTCTAATCCAAAAAAACTTCTGCAATCGTTTTCTTAATAGCTTTCGGTCACAGGTTCAATGTTTCAATGCTTAGTGTTTTAAAGGAAATTTTCTTTTAATGGCTTATATGTTCAGTGTATTTTATTTTCGTCAAATCTGAGTTAAGAATTTCTTTGAACCGTCATATCTGATTTTTGAATTGTATTGCGCTTTTGGCACGTTTTGGATATTCCCACTACGCCATACTCACCAACATTTGCAGAAAAGACACAATTTAACTAACTGAATAATTTACAAAGAATTTTGAGACAGCAAAAATTCTAAATACACTTCGCTGTTAGTCACTTCATACTAGAAACAACAGGTAAACATTTGTACAAGTGATGAAAGAAATAACATTTTTTAATTTCCGATCGCAATTACTACATGCTGTTTACTTAGTTGACTAATCAAGCGGCCAATGTGCAACGTCATCGACACTTTGAAATTGATTAAAGATAACCAAATATTAGGGGAAGGCAGATAAGAAAAAGGTATTGAGAATTTGTGATAAGACGATAAAATAGGCCTCGGTGCTGACGCATAGCGCTCATGGAGTTAAGGTATGAATGAAGCAGCTGCGTTGCTTTTTATGGCATGACGAAGCCAAGCGAGCACAGAAAGAAATGGAGAATCATACGCAAACAAGCGCTGAAGAACCAAAACCATTGCCAAAAATTGAAAAACATTTATTGCGAAAATTATAAGTAATTGGAAAATTCCGAGAAAAGCAGCAATATCGTTCAAGTCACTTTTAGGTAGTCCAATTTCTGCACGTCAAATAATAATTTGTTATTTTTGCTTGAAAGCTTTTTTTTACTGTTTCATCTTTTTAATTTTTGGTGTTTTTTTCTCATTTGCCATTCATTTGTTTCCAATCGACAGTAATTTTTGGTATTAGGCTGTGTGCACACTAGAGCAGTGCGGTAGCGCAACATTTGTACCACTAGTTGCCCGTCTGTCTAAAATTAGATATTAAAAACTCTTTTAGAATAACGCGCTCTTTGCGTAAGAACGTACAAGAATTGCCTGTTACTTTCTTGGCGCAAACAAAGCGCGCGCATTATTCGTAATCTCTTAATTGTTTACATTCATATATACATATATGGATGTACATATGCGCGTGCCAGCTGTGCAAACTTCTGGAATAGTATAGCCTACACTTAAGATCGCTTAGTAAAAGGTCTTTGCGAGTATATAAACGCTTCTACTCATGCATCACTTCTCAATTCAACAGTTGATTTATACCCGACTGCACGCGCATAGAAGACGCTCGAGTCGCGCCGCGTTTGAGCATATCATTCATAATTGGAGTATTTATTATACCAAGAGTGTAAGTGAGAAGAGATACGAAACTGTTTATGGAAATTAAATATAAACAAAAAAAATTGGTTTATAGTAGAGAGTAGAGTGCGGTGAAGTAAAGCAACAATTGTACAGAACAAAATTTGATGTTAATGTTAACAGAATGTAATGTAAACAGAAGTAATTCAAAATGTGTGAATAATGGCCAAATAGTGCGGTTTAATTTTTTTCTTCTTTGTTTTTGTTCTTAAAATTGTACAAAGAAATATGTGAGGTGGGAAAATTAATTGGTTTTCTTAATGAAATAAAACGCGTATTTTAAAAAATGGATTTAGAAAATAATTTTGGTCTAAATAATTAATACACATGAAATAAAAAATAAATTTATTAAAAATATGGAGTAAATAAAAAAAAACAAAATATCTTAAATTAAGAAAAAATTATTCCAAATATTTCAAATAATGTCCAAAATTGTTTTTTTTTTTTTAAATCAATGGAGTTTAAAGTAATATGAAAAGCATACATTTGCGATATAAAGACATTGACTAAAAAAATAGTTTTCTTAATTGAGCTTTTTGTGCAAGAATTGAGTCGGTTCTTTATACACAAAAGTCAGGAAAAATAAAAAAAAGTGGAAAATATTCTGATTGTCCTATTGTCCTGAAATAAAAGCACCAATAATATGGGGGAAAAAAATAAATAAAAAAATCAATTAAATTAAAAAAGTAAAACAAAATTAAAAAATATTAAATTAAAATAAACTTAAACAAAATTTAAATAAAATAAAATATTCAAAAAAAAAAATTAAAAAAAATAAAAAATATATAAAATATCATACAAAATTAAATAAAGAAAATAGACAAAATCTAATAATAATCAATAAAGCGAAAAAGAAAATAATATTAACATAAATTAAACAAAATTCAAAAAAATAAAAAATAATACGAAATAAAACAATAAAAAAACATAAAATAAAATTATATTAAATTAAAACTAAATAAAATAAAATTCAAATGAAATAAAAAATTATATTAATGAAAAATAAAATGAAATAGAATAAAATTAAAAAAAATTAAAGTAAAAAAGTAATAAAAAGTTATGTAAATTATCACAAAAAACTAAATAAAGTGAAAATTAATTAAATAAAATTCAACGAATTAAAATTAAATTAAATTAGAGTTTAATAATACAAAATAAAATAAAATTAAATTTAAGTAATATAAATAATAAAATAATTAAATAAATTAAATAGAATAAAAAAAAATTAAATTAAATTAATAAAAAAAATTACATAAAATAAAATAAAATTAAGTATAACATTTCATTTAAATAAAAAGTTGAATTAAATACAATAATATTAACAAAAATTTTAAAAATTAAAAAAATATAGGAAAAAAATTAAGAGAAAAAATAAAATATTAAATTATGTTAAGTAAAGCAAAAAAAAACTAAACTAAATTAAAAATTAAATACGTTAAATAAATTTAAATACAGTAAAATTCAAATAAATTAAAAAAATATTAAAATTAAATACTAAAATATTTAAATAAAATAAAAAATAAATTAAAATTATATAAAATTAAGGTAAAAAAATGTATAAAATATGAAAAAAGTAAGTTATATACAGTAAAATAATATCAAAATAATTCAAATAAAATTTAATAAAACAAAAAAAAAATAAAATGGAAAAAATTGGGACAAAAAAAAATGAAGTAAAATAGAATTAAATAAAAAAAAAATTTAATTAAAATTATTTATAAAATAAAATTCAATTATTCAATGCAAATAAAATAAAATTTAGACAAAAAAAATTAAGCAAAATAAAATTAAAATTAAAAAAATTAAATATAGGTTTAAATAAAAATTGAAAAAAACCGGGTCTAAATCTTGTGATCAGTTAACCAGTTCTGAAAAGAGAATGTCAACTTGTCACCAATTAATATCAAAAAAAGGTTCAATTAACATAGAAAAAGCACTTTTTATGCGCACTAAATAGAATATTGAGATTATAAAATTATATGTGTAAAAAAATTAATATGAGAAAAGATTATTTTTGACCAACAAGAATAAATCATTGAGTTATGTGACCAAGTATTAATAAAATAATAAAGTGTAAAAAATACGCTTTTCAACAAAATATATTATTTAAATAATATATTATTTAAACGAAATTCGACAAATTTTGAGTACAACTTGCTAATTGCTTCAAAGGTTTTATTTGACTTCATACGGTTTTCATAAATTTTTTTGTCTTTTATAGAAGTAAAGTCAACTTTGAAGTGTTTTAACATATCATTTTGAGATTTATTTGTGGAAAAATTATTTTGGAGTTTTTGGAAATAAAAAACAAGTGGAAATAAACAAACAAGTTCCATCCATTGAGTAAAACTGCACTTTGGCTTTTAAAAGATTTAAGTAGTGATTAGTAACTCTACATAACGTAACGTCATACGTAAATCTACGAATAATGTAAAACGAAGTGCGAAAGTAGTTTTATAAAATGAGATTGGGGTTCTATAGATAATTTCACCAAAGCGCTAAAAGGCGTTGTACTAGCTTATAGTGATTTTATATAAAAAAGGAAGGTGTTCATGAGCACTAACTGCTGCGCGGGGAACAATACAATTTAGAACGCAGTGTAATCCTCATTTAACTGCTGTGCGATCTCACAAAATGCTCACGAGTTACCAAAAGCGAATGGTGATACAAATTTTCTTCGGCCTAGAATAAGTGCAGCTTTGTTAACAAGAAGCAAATTACAAAGGCCTTTAGACTCCAAAAATTCGAATAACTAACGAAATTAAAACTTTCAAATAACACAAAAGTTTTTGTTCTAATAACTTCTCAATAAAAATTTTTAACAATTCAAGCGAAAATAATTCAAATTTTCTTCATCAAAAAATCTCGACGGCAGCTGTCAATTTGTGTTGATAAATCTCCGCTGCTTTAGCTTTGACTAAAGTGCTTTGAGTAGCGGAACAAAAACAACAACAAAAATTTAAGTTTAATAAATACCACAACCAGCACATTTCAACCCACAACATGCCGAATTTCGCGGAGGCATTTGTAAAGTAAAAGTACCGTTACAAAGTCAAAATATGCAATTCAAACTTTTGCCATACGCAACGGCATATCTAGCGGCTGTTGCGGCTAAATTAAAAAGTTAACCAAACAAATCCACTGACAAGATGAGCAAAAGCCGCGCACTTGTTGTGGTTAGTTACAGTGTGGATTGCGAGCAGCCACAGCAAAATAACGGCGGTTTTCACCACAAAAAGAAAATGTAGTTTGCAAGAAAAAATTAAAAAGAAACGAAATAAAATAAGCAATAAACAAGGCGTGCGATTTTAAGTTACTGAATACATACAAATTACTAGGCATATGTATGTTGATCGGTATATATACATAATTTACATATTTATTACGCACAGCATTAAATTCTTGCCTTGGTTACGCTCGCAAAAGTGCAAAAACTGCAAATCTTCAAGGCTGTGTTACCTCTCCAACTTTAACTAGTAGGCCGGAAAGTATGCGTTTGGCTTTTTGTGTAAGTTTAATGAAACTATGCAACCAACTAACCAAGCAACCCCAAGAAGCAAGTTACCGGCGCAACCACAAAGCCAGCGCAAACTGAGAATTGCTCAAGCGAATTAACTTGCAAATATATTTGTTGTTAAAGCTAGCATTGAAAGCCATGTGTTTTTTTTTTTTTTTGTTTTACACTTTTGTCATTTCTATCTTGTTTTTGTTTTTATAATTGTTGTTGCCTTTTGTATGGCGGTCATTATTTATGCGGTTCGTGCGGAAGTACAATTGTTCAGCTGGCACTATCATGGCGTTCTGCATATCTTATGCGCATGCCCAGACACAATAATGCGACACAATAATGCGGTGTGTAATGTGATTCTTATTGCAATGTTCTTTACGAGTTATAAAAACGCGATAGATATGGCATTTTCAATTTGCATATAGGAAGAGCTTGCCTCCATTGTTGATGAAAGCGCTAATGAGGAATAAATATATAGAAATATTCATCGCATATTATTAGTCATCATTACTTCTATCAGGCGTTGCAATAAAGTTGTCAAATATGCAAATTATAGTAGTGAGAACTTAAGCCATATTAAACTTATTAGAAATTCACAGCCTTTCTTTTTAGTAGTATGTCTGTTTACTACAATAGGTAGAATCGAGTCAATACGTCTCTGAGCACCCACATACGTAATATACAGATTTTCGAACTTACGGGTGATGAAAACTTGACCCAGCCAGGTTATCAGAACCCAGCTGACTTTACTCCATATGATTGGTGATCGTAAGTGAGGTACTTTAATGAAAACCAGCGAACATTTTTTAGTATGTTGTTTGTTAATAACATGGGTTAATGGCAAAAGTATATAACATCGGGTCGATACTAAAGTCGATACTTAATATATATGTATACAAATTTTGCTACCACCTCAAGAAATTTCCCGATCTTTAATCTTTGCTAGTTGCAAGAGTATATAATATTTGGTTATACCCGACTTCTGCGGTTGTCTCGAACCTAAATCACTCTGCTATACAAATTTGATAAAAGAGAAAACATATCTATTTCCATATTTCAGCAGTTTAGATATATCTATTTGCATATATGCAAAAATATCTCTCAAAATGAGTTTTTCAAAATTCAAATTATTTTCAAAATTTCAGCCGTTTCAGTGCTGTGGCAATTCGGCCGGTTTAGTTTTAACCCTAAACTTCAAAAGAGTTAGCTTTTTGTATTTATTTCGAAAATAAAAAATAATTTCTTAGGCACCTTTACGAGATGTTTGTCGATGTCAAAAATACGGATATATACAAATACTAAGAAAGGATTTACTTTCATAAATTTTTAAATTAAAATAAAAAAAATTACAAATAATTTTGAGGTTTTTGGTAAAGAAAGTATAATACCTAGATGAAATTTTGCTATTTTCCCAAAATTTAAAAAAAAGTTACACAAATTTCTTCGCTGCACGAATGAATTATCTGGCAAACCTCCTTCAAGTACTTTTTTTCGTTCTATAAATAAGAAACCACATTTGAGAATCTTCACAGCACAATATTTGATTGACGACTTAATTTGAGAAAATTCGTTAGAAATTTATGAGTAGCAACGTATTCATATATAGTAAGGGCTTTCTAATGGCATTTTTTTTAACTTCAACAATAATTTCAATAATTAAAGTTCCCATTATTTTCTAGTGAAAATTTATATTCGGAAAAAATTTAAGTTTATATTTTTCTAATATCAGTATTAAATTATATTCTTTTACCATAAAGAAACTCTATAATAAACAAATATGCCTTTGTGCTACATGGCGTATACGTAATGTTAAAAATAAATGTTACGTATACGCCTATTATTCACAAATGCCGCCATTAAAGCAAAATGAAATAGTATGCACACAGTAAGGACTTTTATCAACATTTTTTATATTTTTTATGTCAGCATATTTTTATTAATATATATTTGTTTTGTTCGTTGCAATCTAATAATTTTATCTCATCAAATTTCCTTACAGTGGCAGCTGAAAACTAAAATAAAAACAAATATAAATAAAACTTTTTGTACTTGCACATCTGCGCGCGGCCACTTCCGTCTTGCGACAAACACGCCATTGAAATACACAGATAAATTGCATAAACATATAGACACACACACACACACAGTGATGACCTGGTTTAGTGGCGTAACTGCGTCGTATGACAGCAACTTCCGGTGTAAACGGATGTTACACGGCTATTTGTTTTTGGCATGTGCTTTACTGCTGATTGCGGTGCCGGTGCCGGTGAATGCACGTCCCAAGGAGACGACAGGCGATGTTATCATACCGCTGGACGACGCTGGGCTGGCGTTGAGCGAGGAATATGGCGATGTGGATAATATTGAGGTGGGTGGCTACTAAAACAGTTGTGTGTATGTGCTGTACTGGTTATTTAAATATGTATTTAGGCGTCGTAAACGCCATAAATCACCGTAATTTTATTTAAACCGACGTTTTTGTCTGTACCTTCAGTTCCACCATGCGAAAATCGTCGATGGCGTGCTACAGGAAGATCACCCAGTTATTATGTATAAAGAGGATTTCGTGAGCGAAGATTTTGGTAAATTATGCTCATTTATTAATATGCATACATATAAAAAATTATATTTTTCTCCACTCCTCCACCCAAACAGTGCCGAAAAAGAATAACACACATCGCTTGCGTAAGCACAAAGATCCGGCGCATCGCCGCCGCCGTATCAACGATCAATCCAACTCGGAGCAGTATCATCCATTGCAACCCGAGAAAATCTATTTCGATATATTATCCTCAGCACCGATTGTTACCTCCGATGAGTCAAAGTCTACCAATTCGAAGGCGCACGTAGAGGTCATTTCTCTAGCCGATGCTGACGCGAAGCTGGTAGATGGCGAAGATAAAGCCAAGCGCCTGCTTAATAAGCGGCCCAAAAAATTCCAACATCATCGTCAACGTCGCGATACGGACCGAATTTGGCATCGTGAACATCTGGTGCAGAAACGTCACCAAAATCCTTATTATCGCTTCAAAGGCGCAAATTCGATCAGTTCATACCCAGTAGTACCCAACCACTACTTACCGAGCTATGAGCCGGTGAAGCGCTATCAAAAGTAACTATAACTGAATTTATTGAACAAATTCCTGATAATTATGTTTTTTAATTTTTTTTTTGCGCAGACAACCTGTTGCCGGCGACTTCTATAACGGCCCTGTTAGCACGCTGCCTAAAATTACGGTTAATACGCGTTTTGGCGGCGAAGACAACACGGATCGCGTAATTTGGCGCGATTATACGCCAACCAGAAATCGTAAGTACTAAATGCCACACACAATTACAACAACATAGTAATGACTGCTAATACAATATTTGCAGCCAATAAACGCTTGAATATCACTGTGGGCACACCCAGGCCACTGTTTTCGCGTCGCACGGAATCACCCCTTTCAGCTGTACGTAAGTATCCAATTAAAGAAATCGAAACTTTTGCTTACATTAATCATTTCCGTTTCCCTACTTTGAAAAATATGTAGCCCCAAGAGACGAGACAGGAGCAGCAAGTAATTCAGGGCCTGTTCGTCGTCCCGTCGTAACGGAAGCGCCCATCTTTCAATTGCCCACAGCCCCGTCCACACGCCCGCCACCACCGACACCGTCAACAGCATCCCCTTCCACCGCCTGCGTGTGGGCCATAGCCAGCTGTTGTGCGCCCAACGACTCCGAGGTGCGGTATGGCTGCTTCCGAACCTATGGTTGTAATTTGGTCTTTTGGAATTTGAATCCCTGTGCGGACAATATACGCGACAATGTCATCGACTATCTGAGCAAACAGTACGATTAGAAGAGCGCAGCATGTCGCATGTAAGGCAGTTACTAGTATTTAAAATTGTCACAAAGCATTTATTAACCATAGCCTAGTTCGTAAGTTTAAGTTATTGTATGCTGTTTTTCTTTTGTTTTTAATTTTTAATATACCGTTTTTAATGATGCTGTATTTTTATAAAAAAAAATGGATTTTATTTAAAATTGCTAACGATCGTATGCCTTTATTTAAGCAACTATACTCACAGAGATTGTGTAATTGCTTGATTATAATCTGTTAAAATAAGAAGCATTGAACATAAAAAAAATAAAAAATACATTTTTATGTTTGAGTGCCTCAAAGAAAACTAAGAAGTTTTATTTGAAGAAATGGTATTTTGCATATTTAATAGGAGATCCAAGTAAAGGTGTTTTTTCAATGGCATTTATTCGATAGATTACGCGTGAGTCGTGTCAAGAGTAAGGAACCTCGAATCGTCCTTTATTATTAGACTATGGCAGAAGCCTTCTCAACATGATAAGAAATAGTAATAGAAAACAGACCAACCAAGCCTCTCAGCTACAGTGCCTTCACAAACATAGACACAGTATAAGCACATACACATATATATATATGTATATGTGCACTTTTTGATAACTATGTATAAGCGAATACTCGAAACGCACAATGGATAACATAATTATTATCAATCAAACTTGAAATACACCGCTTTCCAGCAATACAGCCAAGCCCTTCTGCGCAATTATACCTACATACTAAATTGCAATGAGCTTATCGCTTGTCCATATTAAACTGCTTTTAACCAGCTCTTAATGCTAGTTTGGGGGCAATTTATGCAACCGCGAATCGTTGCAGCGCCCATTCATTACGCTTCGGGCCCAGAACACTCATTAGTTTGGTGTTAGGCTGGCCTAGGCGCGTGTAGCTCAGACGGTGCCAATTAAGCGTTGGTCGCGCTTTGTTGTTGTTGTAACAAATACCTGAGCGGATTTTTGGCTTAGCGTAACGCTCGAGGGTAGTTTGTTAATTAATTGTTAGTGGTTTTGTGGCTTTGAAATATAACATTTTTATGAATATATAAATCTTCCCTATAAAATGTGTAAGTATTATTGATCGGTGTCGCCGAATTGGGTCAATATCAGTTCATAAGTTAAAGTTTGGAGTATAGCACTATTTCCACTGTTTGAGAAAGTATACATCAAACAAGTTGTATATCTTTTCATAGACCCTTTAATTCATAGTATGCCTATGTATGTATATAAAAGAGGCTTTTTAAGCGACCTAGACTGCTCAATTGCTCACTGAGTATATAACTCAAACCAAAGGTTAGCTAATACTGTGAAATATTTTATTTCACTATATTTAATATTTACTTAGAAATTCCGCTAAATTTCAGCAGAATCAAGACCACGGATTCATTGTAAGTCTTTTAAAATAGAGAAATATATGTTTCCAATTAAACTTATTTAAATATAATTACACCAATCCAAGCTTTTGATTACATAAATTAAGAGTTAATCTACCTCAATACATTCTAAGCCGTCACATCTGTTTGGTATATAATATTTTTGTAATTTTTTTTTATGTAGATTTCCTTAGTGCATATCCCAAGAGCAGTATTGCTTTTCCTTGTTTCTTGACTCATCATGTAACACATGTCGCTTAGGTAACGCATTTAACTATTTAGAAACGCTTTGTGATAAGCAGCTGTTCTAAATATATTCTACTGAGTAATGTGACACATATTTTTTCCATGCTTGAGTCACTACAAAGGTTTCTGTCGGAATCTTGGGCGCATTTCTTGATGTAACTAGGAAACAGTTATTATTGTTCTTGTTGTTGTTGTGCGATACAATTTTACTATTTTCTATGCAAATTACTTTATTTTTTTCAATTTTTTCTTGCTTTGTTATTATTTATCGCTTCATATATATTAACTGTAGCTATGAATACGTCATTTCCTTTTTTTTGCATGAAAGCTATTGCCTACCGTTTAAGTGCTGTTGTAAAACTGATATTGCAACCTCGTCATATGATTTATCGTTAGATTGAGACAAATAGACATTAGTGGGACCGAATGCATTCTATTGCATGAAGATTTGAAAGTAAAAAAAAAGTTGCTTCTTGTTCGGATTCCACACAGTTTGTTAATCGCTCAAAAAATGTTCATGCCGTTTGATCGAGAGAAATGTTAAAAAATTACGTTAGCGGTGCTTCGAAACACGTCAATGCAAATGTGATTTTATGATTATCAGGTCTCACGCATCTAGTGAAAAGACTAATCCTGACTTGGCACCGAATTACTCCTTTATACCGAGGTGCTTAAATCGGTACTCGTTAGTAGTGCGTTGCGATTTTTACGATAGATAAAAATATCGAATAAAGAATTTGTGTCAAATTTTGAATTTCTAACTAAATTCCGTGTTCATAACCTCTGTCAATGTTGGAAAAAACTTAAGGTGATTCAGTTTTATCAGAAACACCAGGTACGAGTAGTACAAAAACTTCAAAGATGGTCGGGAGATCGTTGAAGACATGCCTCGTTCTAGACGACCTTCGACCGCTTCAACTAATGAAAATATTAAATAAGTGAATGCTTGAAGATCGTCAGAGGTCAACATCTTACGTGAGTCCGTTGGAATGATTTTGGTGAATATTTTGGGTATGAAATGCCTACTTGCTCAACTTGTTCTGATAAAGTTGATTTTTTTCACAAAGAGTACCGTAAACATGTAACTTTGGACATGCTTCATCGTTTGAATTCCGATCTCATATTCATGGATAGTATTATAACTGCCGGTGAGATATTAGTTTATAAGCTTGACATGCAAACAAGCCAACAATCTCTGAAAATGAATATTGAGACGTTGACGTTAGGATATTCATCGAAAATGAGCGCAATTGTGGAAGAACAATTCATGGATTTCATACGATGACAATGCTCCATAGCATTGAGCCACGATTGTGACCGGATTTAAATTCAAAAAAGCATTGAATACCATTGATATTTCACTGTATTTACCAAACTTGGCTCGGTGTGATTTTTTCGTGTTCCCCAAACTGAAATTGCCGCTCCGTGAAACCCGCTTTCAGTCGATGGAAGAGGTAAAACAAAACTCGTTGAAGAAGCTAAAGGTCAAAAAGTGCTTAGGGAAAGTGTTTCGAGGATTGGAAAATTCGTTGGCATAAGTGTATAACATCTGGTGGGGAAAAATTAAATATTTTGCGTTTTATTCACATTTTCCGGGTATATGTATAATGACCTATCATTGTTAAATGAAATTGAGGTTTAACAAAGTGACATTCTATTAAAAAAATGTCGTGTGTTAATAAAAAAAATGAGATGATTTTTAAATCAAATAATTTTGAATACAAATATTTGTAGCTGTGTAGAATTCTACGGAAAATCCAAGGAGGTGTTTTGAAAAAACAACGCGTTAAAAATAAAATGACTAAGCTGGTTAAACTGGGCGGCTACACTTTAGAAATCAGTAACTAAAAAATATTCGGAATATTCATTAAAATTTATGTTATTTTTACAGCTATAAACCATCGAAATATGTAAAAAAAAATATTTTACGAATTTCAAATTAAGGACTTTACTGCTAGTTGATTAATATTCGCAAACAGAAGCACGTTGTGCACCGCAATATGCGCATTCCGAATGAGTGCACTCTGCTACCTGTTGCCGTCATACACAAACAACACCAACACATTCGGGCATTACACTATTTTCCAATTTGCATAGCACCAAATGAAATATTTGCTTACAGCTATTTTTTCGGACTTACCGCTACCACCATCGTAGGATTTTATGGTGGAACCGCTGGTGTTCGACCGCTTAATTTCGCGTCGGCCCATTTTATTTGCTGGTGGCGTGGCTAAAACGACTTCTACACCCCCCTCGTTTAGAACTGACGGTGGGCTTAGTTGCTCCTCGGCTTCGCTGCTAAAATCGGCGTCGAATTCGGCACGCGATTGCTTTGGGTGGTGTTGGTAATGTTGGCGCGACTGTTGTGTTATTTGATGTTGCGACTGTTGATGTGTGTTGACTTTGCTGGAATGGTGGTGGTGGTGGTGGTGGTGTGGGTGTTGATGTTGATGCAAATGCGGTTGGTAATAGTGTGAGTGATGTTGTGGTTGGTAGAAATGTTTGGGTGAATTAGTGGCGGATGTGAGTGCGGGGGTGCTTGTGGTGGATGCGGCTAAAGCGACGGCTGTTGTTGTCGCCAGCGATGGTGTTGAACCGGTTGCTAGTAGCGCGAGATTTGGTGGGAATTCGAAATATTTCACCTGCAATGGATTGCCTGGTGTGCTGCCCTTTCTGCTGGCTGTCGGTGTGCCTAGCGCGTCTGATGTATGTGTTGTAGTTGTTGTTGTTGCTGCGCTGCCTTTCGCTTTGTGTTGGTTAGTGTGATTGTTGCATGTGGCTGCGCCTACTGTGCTATGGCTATTGGTTGTTGTTGTTGCTGTGCTGTTTGTGTTGCTGTTGTAGTTATTGTTGTTGTTGGTTGTGGTGTTGTTGGTGCAATGGCTGCCGGCGCTGTGCGGTGTGGGTGGTGGGGGTGGACAAGCGTTGATGCTACCGCTGCTGCTGCTGGTAAATGATGGCTTGCGCAGTGATAACGGTCTCAACCCTTTAGCAGGGTAAAGCGGGTACTATCGGCCAGCAATACGAACCCAATCGCGATGGTCACTGTTATACCAGACGCCTGTAATTGCGATTGAGAAAAAAACAAAAACAAACACTATAATTAGAGCATGGTACATATGCTATTTCGTTGCTATTAATGAAGCTATAATTGGATTCGTTGTGATGGACGTGAAGAGCACTGGGCCCATTTACAGTGGCTTGCGAAGTTTAATGCAAAACGGATTTTTATTTGCGATGTTGTTTTTATTGTTTTATTGTAAAAACAAGGTACATCTTTTGGGATTAAGTTTGGTTAGAGTTAAAAAAAAATTGTAATCATTACAAATAGGTTTAGAATACTCTACGTAATGATTACAAGATTTCCGAATTGTAATTATTTTTTGTAAAAATTTAAAAAGTTTCGAATTATTTTTGTTATGATTGGCAAAACATAAAATCATCTTGGTAATCATTAAAAAATGTAGAGATGTTTTTAGTAATGATTACAAATGAATGAAGGATCTGTTATATCCGGTAAAAGGAGCAATAGTTTTTTGGAATTAAAAAAAATTAGGATCTGTTTGTGTAGTGAGTAGAGAAGTTTGAAATACGTTTTTTAATGTTTACAAGAGTTTGGCAAATTTTTTTTATAATGATTACCAAGGTTATGATGTAATGATTACAGAGTTTATAATAATTTTTCGCATTGATTATGAACATTGAGAATTGTTTTTCGTATTGAATATAGTAATGATTACATTGGAGTTCTTCATAGTAATGATTACAATATTTTGCATTAATGTTTTGTAATCATTACAGTATCCACAAAATATATTTGGAAAGTTAGCTGATATTTTTTGGTTATAATAATTAGTTCATTTTTATATATTTGTATAATCCTTTTGAATTTTAAACAAAGTACAGTAATTCAGTAATGATTACAATATCCATTTTTGTAATGATTATAATTTAAGATCCGTTTGTGTAGTTAGTACTGAATTTGAGATTACTTTCCGGTATTGATTACAAAATCTTAAAGTCCTTCTTTCTAATGAATACACAAGTTAAGAGCGATTATTTATAATGATTACAATACCGTTAATAGATTTGAAATGTTTCTTGCAATTTTTTGCTCTAATATTTGATTGAATTTTACAAATAATCCTTTTATTATCAATAGTTACAAAAGAATTCATCTCTGGTAGAATATTTAAAATCCAATAACATTATTTATGATTACTCTTGTCACATAATTACTTCTAATTGTTTAAATTTATGATTTATTATAACAAAAATATCAATATTTATCTTTAAGCTTTAGCAATACTGCATTAGAACACCCAGTATTTACTCGTAGGTAAGCACTAGGCTAGCTGCTAGGCATCCACTAATAATGCATATATTCACAGCATATTGAAAGCATGTGTTAATCGCACAGTTTTAGACACATCTGTATCAATAAATTTTATTAGCATAACATTAGGCGGCTATCAAATATAATTAACTAACTTGGACGTGGTCATATTTACACTACACAAATCCATTAAAATAACGAAACATTATGCCGTTAGAGTTTATTTCAATATAAATTATCATCAACAAGTGTTTTTACGGTTGGAGCAATTTATTTGGAATTTTCAATGTTGCTAAGCAGCGATTTTGTGGCTTGACAGAGTCGAGTGTTATTAAATATGTTGATTTTATGCAGGAAAATTGCCGAAAATAAAATATGGATGAGTGGACATATGTAGGTTGCTATGAAAATCCACTGAAATTAGCTTCGAGGATAGAATTTTGTAAAATTTATAATACATAAATACAGATAGTTGACAATTATTTGTTGATGCCGCAGTGATTTCACTATATGTAAAAAGAATAATAGAGCAATTAGTTTTAGTCTGTAGGAGCAGGTTGCAGAAGAGCTTTCGAAAAATATTTTTGACCGATAACGAAGCGAGTTTTCAAAATATATCTCATACCCTGAATGAATACCAAACTGTTTTTGCGATAATTTTTTCACTAAAATCCAGTATCCGATACATTTTAATTTTAATTTTTTTTGTTTAATTTGAATTTAAATTTTACTTTAATTATAGATTTCAGTGCGCTTTTAATGTTTTTATTGAATTTAAATTTGAATTTAAATTTTATTTTTAATTTAATTTAATTTTATTTTTATTAATTTAATTTTAATTTTAGATTTCATTGAATTTTTATTGTGAATTTGAATTTTAAATTTAATTATAATTAAATTTAATTTTAAATTATTTTAGATATCATAGCAGTTTTAGTTTTAGCTTGGGTTTTAATTTTCATTTTAATTATAATTCTAAAATTAATTAATAATTTTAATTTCAACTTCAGTTTTAATTTTAATTTTAATTTTAATTTAATTTTTAATTTAATTTTGAAATAAATTTCATTAAATTTTTATTGTGAATTTGAATTTATATTTTATTAATTTTTTTTTTTTAATTTTAATTTAATTTCAGTTTTAATTTTAATTTTAATTGTAATTCTAAATTTAATTTAATTATAATTTAAATTTTAATTTAAGTTTCAGTTTTAATTTTAATTTTAATTCTAAATTTAATTAAATATTAATTTTAATTTTGGATTTCTTAGCAATTTTAGTTTTAGTTTTAATAATGATTCTAAATTGAATCTAAATATAATTTTAGTTTTTACTTCAGTTTTAGTTTTAATTTTAAATTTCATTATAATTTAATTTAATTTAAATTAGTTTCAAGCTTAGATTTCATAGAATTTTTATTTAATTTTCTAAAGTTGAATTTGGAAGTCAATGCTAGTTTTAATTTTAATTCTAAATTTAATTTCAATTTTAGATTTCATTGAATTTTTTAAAGTTTATTTTTTGAATGTGAACTTGAATTTTAAATTGAATTACATTTTTTAATTAAAACAAAATTAAGTTTATCCCTATTTTCGTTTTTTTATTTAATATTGTTATATGAAATGTTTGCGTTTTTTTTTTTTGTATTTTGTTTTTTTATTTCAATTTGGTTTTTGTCTGTCATATTTACTCAGTCCGTTTTTTCACCCTCAAATGGGTAGTTTGACAATCCATGGCAAATAAAAGCAACCCATTCACCCATCAACACACGAGCACAAACAAACACATATACACACCGGCATTAGCTGCAGTTACTCAATCATTTAATCATTCAGTCGTTCATCCGTTTCCTCAGCGCTTTCCACTGAATTGATGGCAAGTCGTACATAAAAGTCATGATCTTTTTGCTACTCTCCACTCTCCGAGAGCACAACGGCTTTTACATTTCAATCGATTTCGAATTGAATTACCATCATATGACACCAGTCCAACATACACCACACACACACACACACACAGAAACATACAAACAAGCCGAAAGTACATGCAACGAACAGCGGCCGACATGACCGTGGCTGCTACAAAGAACATTAACAATGAAAGCGACAGATGAAGGATTAATGTATTGCACCGCGAGCGAGCGAGTGAGAAAAAAACTGCAAAAAAGAGCGGAAAAGTGATAAACAAAATGAAATAAATCGAAATAAAAAATATACACAAACTAGTGAGACAATATTAAAAAAAAAAATTTGGTTGCAAAGCGAACAGCGCCAGGATTTGCTGGCCGAGTAAAAATGCTGGAAGGAAACAATTTTTCAGCAGCGCTGTCGATTTCGTTTTGCCTTATCGTTTTTACGCATTTTTTCTTCATTTCCTTGGCTGCTGCCTTGCGGAATTAATAAATTCATTTGCATTGTTTAACCGGAAGGGACAGCACGCACAGCGCAAAATACAGAAAAATGACCGAAACAAAATGCTGAATAAGGCATCGCATTCGCCAAGCCACAGGCCGACCACCAGCCATGCCGGGCGGATATTGGGTTCTTTATCAGCGTTCGGGCGATTGTCTAAGTGACCCAAGGAGAGCGACTTGTTGCCAAGAAAACACACACTCGTTCTGCTTGCGTTGTATGTGTGTTGTTCATGTGTGTGTGTGTGTTTAATTGTGGCTGCAGTCGGCCCTGGCAACAACTATTTATCTACATTCTTGTATACAAGTACATTCGTATGCATGTGTAATGGTAATGTCCTTTGCCGGTTAGTTGGTCTTTGGTGCTCAGCAGGCAGCCAGCGTGTTAGTCCACAGAGTATTGCATAGATTTCTGAGCTACAATTGCCTTGTACATTTGTTTGCGCACACGCTAGGGACTAACTGCTCAACCGTATTTTATTGCTGTAATATTGTTGCTTCCATGATGTGTCTTCTATACGTGTGTGTGCACAATACTTTGTCGCGAATTTCACCCTTTTGCTTTTCCTACATTGTAGGTTTACTCTATCAATGCCTTGCTTGACGATTAATGAACGCACACAAATATACACATAAACATACAAACCCGCATATATATGCAATATTTGTATTTCTGCCAGCTCTAGTGCCCTACAGCAAGCTCTACCTTCGTCTTCATCACCATAAGTACACACGCACACACTTGCAAATAGTAATACCCAATCATTCTCAATCAAACTCAACACACTGTTGCTTTTTAAGCAAACAAACAAACAAACACCACACACATGTATTGGTATTATTGTGCTTTACACACACATATCGCCTACAATATCGAGCCCATTCAGCCGCAGTTGTGCAAACAGCTCTCCAACGTGCCACACCTGTACAGCGTTGAATTCAATGCCTCATTGTTGCATGAAAATTTCCGCAAATATTCAAATTTAAACGGCGCAGCGCCAGAAAGTAGGCAACACGCAGCATAGTATATCAATATGTTGACATAAGTATGTGCATGTGCTTGCCACAGCAACTACTTATTGGCGCAAAGGTGTGACGGTACATTAACACGCACACCTACATACATTACTCCTTCACTCAAGCGCACAAGTTATTACAAGCGTATGTGTGTGTGTGTGCTGTCATTGTGGATTATGAGGTTGTTGTAATAACTTACTCAAATAGCTTTTGTGGTAATGAAGTTCAATTTGCTTTTCAATTAAAGTTTGGCGTGGCGCGAAAGCAAAGAAGTGGGGAAAAATAACAACTTAACGGTTTGTATATTCAGCGCCATTACCCAGCACTCGCCTGTCGCCTGGCATGCCGTCCAATATATTGATGGATGAAAGTTTGTATAATGAGTTAAGTTTATTGATGATTGATTGCTGTAGCAAGATTCTGCTTGCGCAATGTAAATATGCTTACTCACACACAGACATTTCGACAGGTAAGAATATTTAAATAGATCTTGAGTTGCAGTTGGCTAATGTGATCATTCACTCGGAATGAAATTGCCAATGCTATTAAAGCTGCTGGTGATGTACTTTGCTTTTCAAGGAATTGAGATTTTAAATTTTGTTGGACGAAAGTGTTATTAGTTTTAACTTAAAACGGCAAGTAGAAATTATCAATATTAGTTTTAATAAAGTCCAAATTTTTACTAGAACTATTCAACTTGACTTGTACACGTCAAAGAGGAAAACATTTTGAAAACAAGAAAAAAAAATTAATTTCGGATGCACCACAGCTATAATACTATTCATAAATAAAAAAGCTGCCACGCAAGATCTTGATTTTGATCAGTTTATCTCAGAAAATGAGCTATGCCCAATTTCGAAGATATCTCTGCAAACATAAAAAAAAATTTACAAACAAGCACTTTATTCCGATCATTCAGTTTGTATGGCAGATATAGGCTATAGTTGTTCGATCTTAGTTTGGTAAGAAAAAGACGCATGCAAAATTCGAGTTCGGTATCTCAAAATCTGAGGTACTAGTTCATATATATACAGACAGACAGTCGAACATAGCTAACACAACTCAGTTCGTTATGCAGTTCATTTGTATATACATATATTTGATATAGCCTCCGCTGTCTGCTTCTGGGTGTTAAAAACATCATGGAAAACGAATATACCAGTTCTGGGAATAAAAATTAAATAAAATTTGTCTTAAAATGGTATTCGTCACTGCGTATTTGGAGTTAAAAAAAAAATTTAATTGTATAAACTAGCTTTCAATAACTTGAAAGACTTTTATATATTCAAACATTATTATTTCTTTTCAGTACTTATAACCGTTAGGTCAACAAATCTATTATACTTTGTAGATCGCAATAAATTTTACTTTGCCAGGGTGTAATCGGGTGTAAATGAAAATTCCTTCAGGAAAATATGGGAGTTGGGGATAGTGTTACGGTTAGTTGGGGTAAAAAGTCAACTATAAGCACAGGGTTCCACATATTCGGTATCTACGAGCTTGAAGAGTTTAGAAACAGAGAATTATTAGAGCAACGTTTCTTCCTTTATATCAATTGCTTCTTGATATATGTGCTGAAAACTTAAAGAATCAAATGGAATATTTGGAATATTGTGCTATATGAGAAGTAGAGGTGGTTGTAGTCCGATTTTCTTCATTTTCGTACTGTGATATAATTATCTTCCGATATCAACCATTTTTACAGTGTACTTAAGGAATTTATTTTAAGTGAATTTGGTTGTTGTAGCTTTATATATTAAACCGATTAGAGTGCGAGACCATGACCACTTTTTCAAAACTTTCAGCTCACAAGTGCCGCTTGCCACTGTGATCCCGTCAGAGTTCTATATTTTATTCTAGTGGACTTACGACACTTTATAGGTTTTCGGTTACTGGCGTTTTGTGGGCGTAGCAGTGATCTGATTACGCCCATCAACGAACTTCGCCTTACTTTTTTGCCAAGGAACATGAGTACCAAGCTTCCTCAAGATATCTTAATTTTTACTCCATTACAGTTTTCAGTTTTCAAACTTCATTGGAAAAAATAACGAATTTAAGGCTGCTTACAAGCCTTCCTGTTCAGTTAATAGAGTTGTCTCCTTACCTGTACTCAATAAACACAAACAAATTGTGTAATCTGCCGATTTGCATGGTTATTATAAACTCACTTTTCAATCTTCTAAGTTGGTTCGAACTGGGCACAGTGTGGTAAATTTTACTAAAAGCGGTTCAGTAGTTTAGGATTCCATCGCGGACAAACAACATGGCAGACAATCTGACAATGATCTGATCACAATCTCTGTTTTATAGCAGTGAGTTGTTGCTACTGAAATGTATATAATCGGGCCAATACTAACCCTTTAAAATGTCTTAGCTAAATTTAAAGTAAGAGTAATATTGAAAACACTACAGTTTAATTTAGAAAATGTATGAAATTGGTTCAGTCATTACTGCACTCTACTCCACTCCACTCCATCGTCATTCCAGCTGATTTTATAACTAATTGTTGGTCAGTGCGTGAGATGTCTTCATAAAATTGCTTGCAAACATTTTATCAAGTACACTTAATGGCGAAAGTTTATGCTTTCCTCTAGATTTTCTTTAGTCACAATATTCCGATATTCTTCCCACGTCTCCAATATATGAAATCTAGTCTCGATGGTTGAGTGCATATTAATTAGTAAAAAAAATAGTAAGTTATAGTTTTTGAGTTCAGTATATGAAAATTGTAGAATGCAACAACAACGCAAGTTGGAATTCTTTTTAATTAACATAAGGAACATAATGTGGGATCAAAAGAAACTCAATTCTAGTTTACATAATGTATTTGGATAAAATTATTTGTATAAAATTAAAAAGAAGTGACTCTATAATAAGATAAATTATGCAGAGAAGAATATGATGTAGAAAAATCATAGTATAGAGCTTTAATATGGAGAAGCTGCAGGGACCGATTACTTACTTAGTATTGTGCATAAACAATTTATTTTTACATAATTACTTTTCAAAATATGCAAAAATTTGCTTTTAAGCGTGATAAGTCCAGCACTACTGCAAAAGGCAGCCAAGGTGTATGTTACTCATACGCCTTGTTGATCTATGACGAAAGTGCGTATAACCATTGAATTATGTGTGAATATACAAGTATGTAGTAAATGCAAATAAAGTGTAGTAAATTGATAATGCTTGTTAAAATTTTTTGGTGTTTTGATTTGAAAATTAAAGTGTTTTATTTAAAATATTTTATAAAAGATTTATCGAAAAATATACTAACGCTAACAAAAAATTAAATTTATTCCAAATCATTTGAATTAATTTGCAAAATAGTACATTAAAATGCTATTATAAAAATTAAATGTTATGCATCATTTAAAAAATCAACATAAGTGCTCAAAAATATACTCGAGCAATTCTAAACGCATTATAGTAATTGTTTCTTGTTTTATGTTCACCTTTCCCCAGCTTACTATACTTCCTTGAAATAGATATTTATATGCATATGTATATATATTTAGGTACACATATATATAGTACAAGAGAAAAACTCTAATCATTTTAATTGCACATTAAAAACATGCCATTAAAGTAGATGAATAAATTTGCTGAGTTTCGGCATTTCACCTGCAAACACGGGGAACACACACACATACACAGGCATGTGTACACAAGTAAATCTGTTTTTGCCACGTTAGCGAGTTCATCTAAATTTACTTTACATAAAGCCAATATCCCTTAATATCACCGTTAAATATGTAAATGCGTGAAGCGCAAACTTTTTGTATGCACAATTTAATTACAACATAAAAACATAAAAGTTGAAGTAACAAGTTGGGAGATCGTAATAAAAGCGAGCCAAAGTGTACAACAATTTCGCTGTGAACTGTAAATGAAAACGGTAAATGGCGAATGGTAAATGTGAATGATAACGACGAAAGGTGGATGCGCATACACACACACAGATAAACACATAGATGCGAGTGAATGAGGAGTGTTGCCGTCCAAATGGCAAAAGTGGCTGGCGTGAGAAAAAAAAAAGATGCGAGAAGGATGAAGTTTTATAACGGTGCTGTGAGTTGAGTGCAATTTAAGTCTTTAATTAAATTGAGATTTATCTATGCTTGTTCAAACCGGTGTGCGTGTGTGTGTGCTACATCGGCATTTACACAAGTTTCCGCCGGTGCTTACATGCTTCTAAGTATATGTGTAAGTATGAACTTAAGTACTTGTATGGTATATGATGGAAGCCATCACACATAGATGACACATTGTATACATGAATACGACCAGAGAAAGGTTGGAAATTTGCATAGGCAAATAAAAATATGCAAAGAGTAGTAAACACAGTAAGTGTGGCCATCCATATAGTCAAAGGTGTCGGCTTATTTTATGCCACAGTTATTTGTTTGTTGAGTGTTTGTTGTATGTGCGGAAACAAATTTCATTAAAGTTGAATACTAATGCTCTACTTTGTTATAAAATGTAAAACGAAATAAAATATTAGCAATAAAAAATAATTAGCATGGCTCACAAGCCTTCCAGATTCAGCTCACCTAACCTTTATTGTAATTGGCGTTTAGAAAGAGCTAAATAATTTCAAATAATAGCTTCAGTTACTATCAATGTTGTTTATCAACAATTTGAAAAATTCTGGCATAAGTCTTCTCTGGTATAACCCTTGGCAGAGAAAGAAACTTCAGCCGAATGCCCAAAGCATGTTCAAGGTTTTATGTAGTCTGAAATAAGTGTGAAGTTATCAATAAATCGTTTTTTTTGTTGCATTATCGGACAGTATACACTGTAATAAACACTCTCTGAAATTTTGACAACGAAATTCAAATTATTACGGTTTCCACTCTCAATGGAAGAGTTTTGAAGATATTTGGAGAAAACACTTTTAGCGTCATTCGTCATAACGCTATGGAAGCTTCTGTTTTTTTTTTTAATCTATTTTTTTTTCTGCGTAAAACTGTCGAAAAAAGGCCTAAATTCGATACCTTTTGTTCAAGCGGCCGCCATTTTGTCATATTTCAAAACAAAAAACAAAACATAGTCCATAGCGCAATAGCGACTCTCCTGCAAATTAAAAATATTTTTGAAGTTTCTTTTTAGATCAAAATTGGAATCAAAAAATTTTTTGAACGTATCATTTCAACAATTTATACATAAAACATATCATTTTGTATTCGTCATGAATATATTTATTTATAAAAAAAATCTGACTGATTAGTTAATTTCAACATAAAAACGAAATCGCGAAACTCACACTGAGACGATCCTTTAACTCATTGTACATCTGATCAAAATTGACTCAGACTGATTTTTTAAACTAACACGACTTAATATATATTGGTTAAAGTTTTGGGTATGAAAAGTGCCAGTGCTAGACTCGTACGAAAAAACCTGAATTCCAGAGCCGACGTCGGGTGGAGGTCGCAAAAGAAATGCCTGCCAACATAGCTGAACACTACAATTATTCATCAATATTTATGTTTTCACCTTCAAAGTAATCCCGACCAGAGGTTATGCACTTATTCAAACGATTTTTATAGAACTCGAAACACTTTTCATATTTTTTTGGGATCCTTTCCTTCTTTCAGGGAATTTTGTTTTATCTCTTCGATCGACTGAGAATGGTTTCTACGGAACGGCAGTTTCGGTTTCGGAAACAAGAAAAAATCACATCTGGTGAATACGGTGGTTGACCGATGGCATTCATTGCGTTTTTGTTTTTTAAATTCGATCACAATAGTGGCTTGATACGATAGTGCATTATCATCGTGTAAAATCCATGAATTGTTTTTCCACAATTCCGGCCATTTTCGATGAATGTTCTCAAGCAAACGTTAAAATACGGCTAAATAAAGCTTCTTGTTGACCGGCTGTTCCTCGGATCGAAAAAAACAATGAGCATCACCTTGAATTTTGAGCGGTTTGGCGTGTTTTTTTCGGGTCGTTTTTTCTCCCACCATTCCTATGATGGTTGACTTGTTTGCATATCAAACTCATAAACCCATATCTCATCGGCAGTTATAATGCTCCTAGGAATGTGAAATCGGAATTCGCACGGTCAAACATGTCCAAAGAGAAATGTTTACGTTACTCTTTTTGAAAAAAATTAAGCTTTATAGGGTTGAGTCGAGCGAGAACGCCTTTCTTACGCAAAATATTCATCAAAATCATTCGAACGGTCTGGCGAGAGATGTCGAGCTCCCTTGCCATTTCTCTAACGTCCAGAACGAGGCTTGTCTTCAACGATGTCTCGACTATTTTTGAAGGCTTTGTACCACTCGTAGGTTTATGTTTTTGATAAAACTGAATCACCGAAAGCCTTTTCCGATATTCCGAAAGATTCTGCACATGGAATTTGGTTAGAAATACAAAATTTGAGGCAAATTTGTTGTAAAAATTTCATAAACAAAATGGTTGACAGATCGCTTTCATATTTGGCGTACAAATTAAGGACAGTCTTACCAACTTACAGTTTTTTGAAATATCATTTACTCAGGGAATTTAATTACAATTTCCGTCTGCCTTTTTGTCATTATTATTCAGCGAAAATACCATTACTGGTAACGCCACCGAATGGCGTTACAAAATTGAGACAAAACGAAGAAACCAAAATTCGCTGTCTTTTCAGCGAAGACCATCCCAGCCGAGGCTTTTAACAGAGAAATTTGATTAAGGATGCTTTTACTGTTTCAAGAATCTATTTCGCAATTGACAATAAGGATTTACAGCTATGGACAGAGATTTAGCGCACTTTCTTAATGTGAAATATGATACTTAATAATGTTATATTTAAAGAAAGTAGAATCGTTATAATGTAAAAAAACTATTTATTACCTCACTAAAAACTAAAGTAGTCCAAAATTTCTTAGTTTTCTATAATAAAAATACAACGTTTTGTTGAGTTTTCATTATTAAGTCAAAATTGGCTTGGACAAGTATTTAGCGCACTTTAAAAGATCAGTACGGAAAAATAAATATTATTAACACGTGGCGTGAAATTTCTCTAATATTATATGTAACTTGGTTAATACTTAGTGGAATAACCGTTATTCGTTATCACCGCTTCACATCTGCGTGGCAAGCTCTCTATTAACCTTTGGCATCTGTCCAAAGGAATAGAGTTCCACGCTTCCTGTACTCCTGCCCAAAGCTCGTCGCAATTTTTAAATTTTCTTTGCCCAACTTTTTCTTTGACATCATTCCACAAGTTCTCGATCGGGTTTAGATCAGGACTTTGCGCTGGCCAATCGAGAAGTGGAATTTTTTCTTGCGAAAGCCAGTTTTTTACCACATTTGCTGTATGCTTGGGATCGTTGTCGTGCATAAAGAACCAGTTTACAGGCATAATGTCATAGGAATATGGCTCCATTGTATTCCTCAGTATATTAAGGTATGTAAATTTATCCATATTCCCTTCAATCTTTACTAGGGGTCCAACTCCACGCCATGAAAACGATCCCCATACTTTCAAATTTCCTCCCCCATGCTTTACAGTCTTTTTGGTGTACCTTGGATTGACTGCTTGGTTTTTTTCACGATGTACAAATGTTTTACCATCAGGACCAATACGGTTTATTTTAGTTTCGTCCGTAAAAAGTATCCTTTTCCAAAAATTTAAATCTTTTGATCTATGGCTATGAGCGAATGACAAATGCGCTTTAATATTTTTTTCGACAATAGCGGTTTTTTTCTGCTCACACGTCCATACAAATTATTTTCATTTAAACGTCTTCGTACTAGTCTACTTGACACATTTAAGTCCAATTCTGCATTGACTTCGGCCATAATCACGCGTGAGGATTTGAAAGGATCAGCTTTACACTTTCTAAGAATTATTTTATCCTCGCGGGGCGTTGTTTTGCGAGGAGGAGCCTTACGAACTTTGTTTTGTTTGAACAAATTTGGATCACTCTTAACATTTTTGATGGCATTGTACACCATTTTTCTTGAACATTTTACTATTTGAGCAATTTTTACTTGATTTGTACCGTTTTTGTAAAGGTCCCAAATAATTTTTCTTTTTTCCATCGAACAGTATTTCCCTCTAGCCATTTTATTAAAATTTGTAATATTACTAAAACTATTGAATACAAATTCACAACTGAGATTAATTCTTTTTTGGACCAAACACAACTAATGACCGAAAACTATAAGTGCGCTAAATCATTGTCCAACGAATTTATGAGGAAATGTAACAAAAACAAATTAACGGTGTCTGAGGGGAAATGATAACGGGTATTTTCGACGCATTTAAAGAGGCGACAGAAGCAGTATTGATCTACTAATAACAAATTCATGAAAATATCGCTCTCTTAAAAGTAACGGTAATATTTCTAATTATGAATGCAAGTGCGCTAAATCTCTGTCCATAGCTGTATATTAAAATATTGTGTACGAGGTGTGTACAAAAAGTATCGCGAATTTTGTGTTTTTTCAAAACTTATTTATTTATTCATGAATGTCTATTTTGTCCCCTTCAAAGTAATCCCCATGTGTTGTTTTTGGTCAAATATTCGCGCACAAGCAACGACGCGTGAGCGGGAGCGTTATCGTGGTGCAAAAGCCAATTTTTGTTCTTCCACAAATCCGGGCGTTTCTGGCGGATTGCTTCGCGCAGATTGCGCATTACTTGCAGGTAATATTCCTTATTGACCGTTCTTCCCTGTGGCAAGAAGTCATGATGCACCACGCCCCTGCAATCAAAGAAAACTGTCAGTTATGATTCGCGATACTTTTTGAACACACCACGTATGTGTATTTTTCTGGCAGTCTGAGCAATATCAATTATTGATATCGAGCGTTCATAGTTCTTTCAAGGAATGAATGAAGTTTACACACAGTGAAGACAGTATATTGGAATGGTGAAACGTAAGGTGACAGAAAGCCAAAAATATTTAAATACGTTGTACGGGCGCCTGCAGCAAAGCCATATGATTTTAAATGATTTCAGTTATTTTTTGAATTTTCCTTATTAGAAAATGCCACAGGAATTTATATTCTTTTTGAGCCAATTTGCTTGTAATAATATTCAGATTTCGCTCACTCCATAAATGATACTACCTAGTAGAACTCATCACATCTGCAAAAATCAAAAGGTTAAGTTCATTAGTTGACATGCTTCCTTGTAAAACATAATAATTTATGCCACAAAAATTCTCTTATAATTGGACATTGTGCATTATGACGTCACTGCGGTGCTTCGACCTCAATAGGCAAATACAAATAACTCCTGCACGCGGTTGGCAGGAAGACGAAGCACGTGTTAAAAACGAATTAATATTTCAGACACGGTCATGAAGATTAAATTACAAAAGCAGCGGCGATTGAGGCGCAAAGGATAACAGCAGCAAAACCACGCCACTACTACCAACGCCCACATGAAATACCAAATACTAATAATAACAACAAGCGCTATGCTAATGCAAGCTGTTATTGTGGCCCAATTTTAGTTGGCTTCGCCATACTCGTTGACTCAGCAGGAGAAGTGTGTTGTGTATGCCGATACCTGTTGTTGAAGGTCTGCGCGAGCGCTGATAAACGCGAATTTGTCTTTGTCAGCGGCGACATGCCAAAGAAGGCGATTCATTGCTTTTATGACCGTCATGGCTGCCAAGCGACCAACTATCCATAGACCGGGCATCTATCAAGCCACTCAATGCCCGCAGCTGTCAATTTATATTGCCGTTATGCGCTTACTTGATGGACTTGATGGCGAAAATGTAAATAGCCGGCGAGTTCCGTGCTGACGACAAACGACGCCAAGCGGTTCACTATACCAACATCTATGCACGTGTGTATGTGTGTGTATGCGACACTGCAACGTAATGAAATAATAGCATAAATATGTGTGGGTGTTGCTGTGTATGCCAGTTTTTTTGTGGGCGAAATCTGCTCAAGTGAGGAATATCGATCGATGGAAATGTGTGAATTTGCTATAAGCTATAAAAAGTGGGTATTAAAATCATATGACACCAAATTAATTTTAACTTGATTCTATTTTTTAACCTTATTCATTAGCTGATAAAGACAACTAATTTATTTTCATTTTTAAGGGCACATTATTTTGCGTTTCAAGCATTTTTTGAGTTTATAAAATTTATTATAGCATTGCTCTCGGAGTTTTTATGTCTGTTGCTGAAATATTTATATATGTAGATACTTGAGGGTTTTGTTATTTAGTGGAATTATTCAAGCATGTATTTTTTACGTTTTGCAGGAAATTGCGATGGGGGTGGAATAATATGACTGAAAACAATTTATAAATAAGATATTTCTCAACCAAACTTCGTGGATTTCCGGCTGAACGATTTTTCTTGCAAGATCTACTACTGCAAACTACTTAACTAAAAAAATATGTAGTTATTTATATATATAACATACACTTTATAGGGTCTCCGGCGACAGGGCACGAAATACGGTTGTCTGTAGTACTTGATTCCATCAAAAGAAAATTCATTAAAGTTCGAAACCAGATCGATGAAGTTATGATAGATAGACAAGACGTCTCTCTGAAAGGACTAATTAGCAACTCGGTATGTGGGAACTGTGGAACGCCATTTCAAGCTCTTTATATAAAGCTGCAAGCAAAACCATTGGTTTTCGTAGAAGTCAAGATGGTCGATCAAAATGAGGTCCTTATAACCTTTTTATTTGAAAAGATGCTTGTAGCATGTAGCTGTCATGTAATCTAACCGGTGAAAATGAAGGCAATAATGCTTTACGATTAAGTTATATATTATACAGATATAAACATTTTTAACAAAATCTTAAAAGAAATAAAATAATAAGATTTCATGTTTTTATTTTCACTGATCTTACAGAAAACTATTAACGCTTACTTTGACTCCTCCAAAGATCTTTAAAGCGCTTCAGTTCCATTAAACAAGCAAGTACAAGCGCCTATATGTATGCTTAGGAATTTCACAGCATATACAATTTAATAAATAAAATAGGGTTGAGTGTACCGACTGCCTTAGGATATCATAACTTAGGGCTATTAGCAGCACATAAAATCAAGAGGAAGCAAGAAAGGGAAAAGGGCACGAAATATAGTTGGATTAATATAAAAGTTATGCTCGAACGAAATTGTGTGGAAACCGCGAATGCTAATACGGCGAAACGCGTGTGTACGCAGCAGCTTATTTGTGTGGTCTGAGGAACGGACACACCAACAAATAGTATACACATTTACTCATATAAAATCTGTTAAATCTGTGTGTGTGCGCAGATTTTAAGGATAAAACTTTTGCTTGTAATTTTCACACTTTTTCACAGAATGTCACGTATTTCCACACAGTTTTGTTGACAATACAAAATGTGTGGCAACAACGCGTGTATAGGCACATATATGTTGGTAGCTATATACACACGCACACAAGCAACTGCAAGCAAGTTCATTTATACATATTTACTTCATATCAACATGTATGCTATTTTTTAACCTTTCTGAGTCCTGTCTATAAAATCTAGTTTGTGTATGTGTATGCATGTATGTGTGTTGAACTTTTTTGCAGCACTTCGGTCGCACCGTACATTTATGCCGGCATTTTCAAAGGATATTGGTAACTGTTTAAGCAGTCAAGTGCATTAAATGCCAAGTTGCCCAAGGCTACTAATGGACGAAATGGGATTGCATGCTTCAATGGCACCAACTTAAAATAAAGGCAAAAAATTTATATAATGTGGCGTGAGAAAATGGTGGCTGAGATGGTGGTTATGAGGAGCAGAACCTTCAGCGCAACAGCTTTTTATCCTCATTTAATAGTTGTAAGCGCTTGAGTGTCCCTTCTTTGTCCCCTCTTTTTTTGTTGGGTTCGTGCACATTATGTGTTTAGTTAAAAGTTTTGAAATGTTTGTGAAAGCACTAGTTTTCAACTAGCCTCGGGTGCATTTATCTGAAATGAAGGCAAAAAGGAACTAATACTGTCACTGTTTCATAATTTAAATTCAAGTTTAATATATACAGTACCTTTCCAATAAATTACGAACGAGAGCAAAAAAACAAAAATATATATGTGCCCATGATTTTGAAAGTGGTATAAGTCATATTTTTTTTGTTTCGAGATATTTAGAGTTTTGCATTTTAAAGGATTAAAAAATATTCTTGCATTATGGATTATGATTTTTCGACAGTAAAGTAGTCCCAACAAACAAGTATTTATTATGATTGTGAAATTTATAGCCATTTTTAAAATAAAATGTGGTTTTGAAAGGTTTAAATGACTTGTACCACTTTCAAAATTAACTGCATGACTTTATAAATGACTTATACCACCAATAAAACAATTTTATTAGTAATTAACATTTTATTCAAACTCATTTCATTGTGACTAAGTAAATTATTCATTAGTATTTAGGGAAATAAAGTGTTTGTGAAAAATTGGGGGAATATAGGGTAGTAGATCCATCATATCTTTACGTTTTTCTTTTGTTATTGGTCTAATGGTTGTGTATAATGGAAGTATATTCTAGGTCTGCCTTTTTTAGGTGAGAGGTCTAGTACTTTGAATTCGGAGTTGTCATCCAAGGAAGTTTTATAAAACATCTTATATGGGGCATTTTTTAGAAATCTGATCCATTGTATTTTTAACCAAGGCACAGCTTCTCCATTGATGTCTTTCTTTCTATTATTCGTTGATTCTTTTAGTTGTCTTGTAGAAATAAAATCTTTTTGATTCATTTGTACTACCGAAAATAGGTTTCTCATCTAACATGATTTTATTAAATTATAATAATGCTCAGGGATGTATAAATAATTCGATTTTTTAATTTTAGTTTCTATCAAACCAAAATCGCGATCATTTGGCAAAAAGAATGACCGGATACCATAAATTTATGATCAATTGTTTCAACATTATTATCAGATGACTGAACAAACTTTCTTGATTTCATTTTGCTTTCTTCCATTTGTAAGGGTTCCGAATTCGCTTTTAAACTATGAGCTGATTCATCAGAAGACGATATCATTCTTATTCGTTTCCATTTCTTGGGAGCATTACTTATATTTATTCGCCGTAAAATGTCTACAATTAACTTTAAATAGTAGGTTTTTACATTAAAAGTTTTACTTCATCATACCTGAACCACTATCTGAAGACATGACAAAATTACTTTGTGAACACACTGACTTACATCACTATCAAAACGAACAATATCTGTATTTCAGTTAACAACTAAAAAATAAACACATTTTAAAGGGTTAATTTGCATGGCATGCTGCTAATCTCTTCAGACTATGTTATTTTATTAAGATTTGATAAGTAATAGCTGATAAAGTAGATTTTTAAAATTTTTGACTTATACCACTTTCAAAATCAAGGGCTCATATATATATATATATGGCGACAAAATATTGAATATGATTCAATACAAAAATATAATAATTTAAGTTTAATGTATATAGCATATAAAAAATAATTTTTTTCTAAAATTAGCCAAATATTTATGTTTTTATTAATGATTAAAGTTAGAACTATTTTCTACTTCGTTCGTAATTTATTGGACAAGTACTGTATTGTGATATAATATGGCCAACTGGGGCTTGAACCTTGGGCAAGCGTTTGCTCGCGCTTAAACTCCTTATATGAATTGCCTTGTTTTCCGTCTTTTGAAGGATTTTGTTGTACGACGTCTATCAGAAAAGATCATTTCCTTACTTTTAGATCTTCGTTACGCCTTATTTCGAACCCTTGATATATTTTCAGTTCTGGTTGTTTGCAGCACCTAATACTAATCGAGACATAGAATTATATATATCACTATGATCAGGATAGCGAGAGGTGTTGTTTGTCTGTCAGTCCATCTGTACCTCATGTTTGAAAATATATGAAATCGGATAACAATTACTCTCACTATGAAAATGAGATGTCAGTGTAAATACTGGCGAAAAACTTTGCTCTAATAGTGTCTTTAAAGTGAGACATCTCTTATCCCTCGACATATTTCAAGCCCACAGATACGGAATATGTCGATCACAGTGCTTATCCATTGGAATTATTGAAAACCAAGTTTGGTGAACGTGTTGTTTTACGAAATGGTGAAATCAATTGGTCACCTCGGTCATGCGATTTGACGCCGTTTGACTATTTCCTTTGGGATCACGTGAAGTCTATGGTCTATGACAACATGCCAGCGACGATTGATGAACTTCGTACGAATATCGAACGTGAAATGCATCAGTATTGGCCGATTTATGCTTGAAAATTGGCGAAAATTGGGTTCATCGAGTTTCGTAAATAATGGCATCGAATGTACTCTTACAGGAATAAAGATTTTCATTAAAATCCCAAACCCTACTACGACTACTCCGCTACCCTCTGGAAAAAGCCGTTATATAAAGTTCAACCTGTGAGATATCTTATTGAAACTCGGAGAGCTTGCAGAAATAAAGAACTACTCCTAGCTGCCATACATTAGGTATGGAGAAATGTATATATGTTCTTGAGGAATTTCAAAAGTTAATGCAATTAGTAGAGACCTTCCTCTAGCCCGATATTGTTATACCAATTTCGTAATTTTCGGCTTCCCACCGGTCTTTGTACCGCTGATATTTATCATTAAATGTGATATTTCAATACAATTATGTCGACAAGTTTTCTTAGAAGTTTCAGTTACACCTAAATATAGCCTTCCTTACTTGTTACTCGTTATATAATTTAATGCAAAAAGCATTCATAAACTTAAAAATTTTTTGCTGTTCCCACTTTTCACCTACCATAAATATGACCAGTTAGTTTGCAGGTTATTTTCACACTCACTAATTTCCAGCGTAAACCACACTTATATACATAAATATATATATATATATGGGTGTGCAAATATATATACATATATATTTGTAAACAAAATAGTGAAATCACTTACGTGTACGTTTTATGGTCGCGTTGCTATTACTCTACCATAACCTTCACATATTCATACAAATATTAACACACTATGCATAACTAATACAATTTTATTTTGCACCTTTATGCGCTCGACCTTTTCTATGAAGAACTAAGAGCAAGCTGAAAACTAGATTTATACATACTATATAAAGAGTGATTTTTTAAGAGCTTGATAACTTTTTTAAAAAAAAAAACGCATAAAATTTGCAAAATCTCATCGGTTCTTTATTTGAAACGTTAGATTGGTTCATGACATTTACTTTTTGAAGATAATTTCATTTAAATGTTGACCGCGGCTGCGTCTTAGGTGGTCCATTCGGAAAGTCCAATTTTGGGCAACTTTTTCGAGCATTTCGGCCGGAATAGCCCGAATTTCTTCGGAAATGTTGTCTTCCAAAGCTGGAATAGTTGCTGGCTTATTTCTGTAGACTTTAGACTTGACGTAGCCCCACAAAAAATAGTCTAAAGGCGTTAAATCGCATGATCATGGTGGCCAACTTACGGGTCCATTTCTTGAGATGAATTGTTGTCCGAAGTTTTCCCTCAAAATGGCCATAGAATCGCGAGCTGTGTGGCATGTAGCGCCATCTTGTTGAAACCACATGTCAACCAAGTTCAGTTCTTCCATTTTTGGCAACAAAAAGTTTGTTAGCATCGAACGATAGCGATCGCCATTCACCGTAACGTTGCGTCCAACAGCATCTTTGAAAAAATACGGTCCAATGATTCCACCAGCGTACAAACCACACCAAACAGTGCATTTTTCGGGATGCATGGGCAGTTCTTGAACGGCTTCTGGTTGCTCTTCACCCCAAATGCGGCAATTTTGCTTATTTACGTAGCCATTCAACCAGAAATGAGCCTCATCGCTGAACAAAATTTGTCGGACGTAAAGCGCGAAACACATTTCGAACCGAACACTGATTTTGGTAATAAAATTCAATGATTTGCAAGCGTTGCTCGTTAGTAAGTCTATTCATGATGAAATGTCAAAGCATACTGAGCATCTTTCTCTTTGACACCATGTCTGAAATCCCACGTGATCTGTCAAATACTAATGCATGAAAATCCTAACCTCAAAAAAATCACCCGTTATATAGTTTTACTTAAACTAATACGACCTCATATTATATGTTTATAGCCAGAGCATCAATTTTACCCATATTAATATATGGTATGGCTATATAACATTTTTTACACCTTTTTTTGCAACTTTTACCGTTTTTCACCTGTTCGCCTTATGACTCGCACCGCTATTTAACGCCTAACACACCTGTCTCGGTTGTACTTCAGTTTTTGCATTTAGACACTTGACATCTCACTTCGGCGGCAACTGGCTCTTATGTACTTCAATGAATTCTCAAGAGCTCGTAACCACAAAATTATTCTATAAACTTACAGCTGCGGGCGAAGGCACTCGAAGTGATGTGCAATACAAAAGACACTTCTGTTTTTTTAAGTGTGATATGGTGTTTTTTTGGTTTTTTTGAGCGGGTCTTTAAATTTAAAAGTTTTGGTATTGAAAAGAAAGTGCATACGTTTTTTAAGGAACAGAGTCTCATCTTATAAAGCAGTTATGTCATGGAGCTTAAAATTGGTTGAAAAAGTTGTAATTTTTAAGAAATTTCCTTATTAAATTAAACTAGTGATATCATATATATGAATATACCCGCTACAAAAGTAGACCAATAAGGACAACAAACGATGCCATATTTTTTCCTGCTCTTTTGACATTACAACAAGGAATCAGTGGCCTCTACTTTAAGAGCGCTATGTCCAATTTATTGTCATCAGAATCGTCTTGCCAGATCAATAATTGAGCGCCTAGTAGAAAAATTTGAATCCACACGCACAGTACGAAATGTTCCCATACCAATGAGTCAAAGAAGTGCCCGTAGTGTAGAGAATATGGCCGCTTGCGCATCAATTGAGGAAGACCCAAATCATTTTCTCACATATCGTTCTCAAACGTTGGGAATCCCTGTGACGTTGTTGTGGCGAATTTTACGAAAAGATCTTGGCCTTCATCCTTACAAGATCAATTGACGCAAGAACTGAAGTCGCTTGACAACTAGAATCGTCGTATCTTTGGTCAGGCCTAGCCACCTCTGTCGTGTAATTTGAGGCCGTCAGACTATTTTCTGTGCTGTTAAAAAAACTAGCTTGATTGATGAGCGTCGTACGAATATCTAACGCGAACGCAGTATAGGTCGATTTATGCTTGAAAACCGTTGAAAATTGGGTTCAGCGTCTGAACTTCTGCAAGAGTGCTCTTGGTAGCCTGCATTTTATAAATAACACTGGCCTACACTCATTTTTGTGTCTAAGATTTTATAATATACCTGATTTTGGATGTATTTTGTGAGTTGATACGAGAAAACAAGTCACATTTTCCATATCAGGTCTTGTTCATATGACAGAAGAAAAAAACATCTAGTAGCGGGAATGTGGTTTATCCTACCTACTATACCGACAACCGATGCGCACAGAGCTGCACCAAAACAAAAAATTTTTTGTAGGCCAGTGTAATTTTGTTTCATTTAAAAAAACTTTTGTAGCGCTCTTATTGAAAACGTTACTTCTCTATTATTTCCGGCGGTCCCAAACTAGAATAACTTGAAGCTATATATGTAGTATATTTTCTGTAGATCAGATTGGGTCGAAATCAGCTTATTTTTCTTAAAAAGATAAAGAACAAAATAATGAACAGAAGCATATAGTTATAATTTTATAAAAGTGAAGTTGAGAACCAATAATCAAATTTTTAAAAATTATCCCTCAATTTTCAAATGCAGACCTACATACCTAAACAAACTTTGCGCGCAGAAAAGTATACTTTACTTACAAAACAATTGTAAAAATTAAATTTTTTGTATATATTTTCATATTCGTTTCATTTCTTATCTCCCCTCTGTAAGACACAATTCCATTAGAATTTCATACCACTTGCACTTCACTGTTGCTATGCCTACAAAGCTTTAATTTTTAATGAATTATCATACCGTTTTTTATAACTACTACTGAGAATAACCCTTTTGAAATGAGCAGCAAATGTAAACGAAGTTTTATTTAATCCCTAGTTAATGGGTTTTTTCTTGCTTCGAGTTAATTTACAGATGCTTCGCTGCTTTAATTTTTTAGAAGTTTATTAAACGGTGTGGGTAGGTATATATACTACTTAAAAAAAAATGTAAAAAGTAATTTGCCATTTAAATTTAAAATCCTTTAATTTACTTTTTATTGCCTCCATATTTTTTTCAGCTGTATGCTACATAATTTATAAGCTCTAATGCAAATTGTAAATAATTAATTGTCAATTAATTGAACTTATGCCACCAAATCAGCATGGATGAGTGCGCACTGATATTGCTTATCTAATTAATATGCGTTTTCGATAGCAGATATTTGAGCAATTTTAATGAGGTCAAAATTAGTAGATGTCTGCTAATTAAAATTAATACATATTTTAAAATTAAAAATAACAAATAGCTCTGTGTTAAAAAACTAGTATCATGAGTTTAAATTACGCTGAAATTAAGTACAAAATGCTTTTGCCAATGGTAGGAATTTAATATACTAATGCTGTGAATAATATTGTTCCTTGAGTCAGTAGGCGTTATAAAACAATATATTCCGATTTCATTGCACAGCGTTGCCTTTTTTGATGTATTATTGAAAGCAGATGCGAATGCTTTATGTCCATTTGATCAAATTTGACTCGGACTGGTCTATTAAAACTGCGTATGTAAACTGAATGGATACATATTTTTCTTGCTTTGGTACAACCTTTTTATGTGTTTATATGTCAATTACTGCGTTTTTGTCAGCTGTTTGATTACGACGCAAAAAAATCTGTTTGAGGATTTTTGCCCTGAAATAAAATTAACAACGAATTTGCTTAAAATGTTGTGATTTTAATCGAATCACGTTTACGAAATATTTAAACATGTTCCAGAAGTGTTTTGGAAACTCTACTTTATCACAAAGAGAAGTACTTGAGTAGCACAAAGCATTAAGTGAGGGTCATGAAGTCTTCAAAAACTTGCCTCATGCATGTCGTCCATCCAACTTTGCTTTAAAACAGCAAAAAATTAAAGAAACAAATCTGGAAAATTATTGGCATTAGAGAGATAAGAGATGATCTCAGTATCTGTAATGAATCAACACAAATATTTTGATTAATGTTTTGAGTTGGGATAAAGGGTTACCCAACTTGTGGAAACGCCTCAATCTGACCATCTTTTTCCGATTGCAAACCGTCAGTCAAGATGTGATTTATGTTCCCACTTCCAATGACATAAGAGTTGTGCATATCTTTATATGTGATCTTGAGTATTAAGCATATCAATGCTAGTCTCCTATCAAAAGCCGTGAATATTTTTCAGAAACAATGTTACTTGAAAGTCGTCAAAGAAATACCTGACAACCCAGCTGAGGATCTTACATTCATAAAATGCATCATTACTGTCGACGAAATTTATAAATATAAAATCGCCACTGTCCAACAGTCTAGCGAATGGCATTCCAACAAGAAAAAACGTTAACTTCGGCTGCACCGAAGCTAATATATCCTTCACAGGTGTATTCCTTTTAGTAACTATGTGTTCAGTTTGTATGGAAGCTATAAGCTATAGTAAGCCGATCTGAACAAATTTTTCAGAGATTATATTATTACCTTAAGCAGTAATTTATGTCAAATTTCGTGAAGATATATCGTCAAATGTGAAAGTTTTCCATACAAGAACTTGATTCCGATCGTTCAGTTTGTATGGCAGCTATATGTTTTAGAATTGTGATAACGGCCGTTCCGACAAATGAGCAGCTTCTTGAAGAGAAAATGACGTTTGCAAAACGATATCTTAATAACTGAGTTCGCATATATACGGACATGGCTAAATCCACTCAGGTCAACATGCTGATCATTTATATATGTATATACTTTATAGGGTCTCCGACGCTTCCTTCTGCGAGTTACAAACTTCAGTGGAACTGAATATACCCTGTTCAGGGTATAAAAATTATCCGAAATTTAAAATTTATTACAGTAGGGTTGCCTTGAATATTCATCACATAAGTAAGCTGCTCCAAAATTAAGACATTATTTCTGAACTTTATTAGAGTTCTGTGGGAATTTTCTGCTTCAAGAACGAATCATGATTATTCTTTATATAAAAAATACAGGATTTTCGATCCTTTCGTAAATGCTGCAAGAAATAAGTATTAAGCATGATGTTGCTTACAAGGCAATGGTTTGCTTAATTAAAATTTATAGCCGGCAGAAATTACAGGGTGAGCAACAGCAAAGATAATTCACTACATGTGCCTAATGATGAGAAGCACATTTAAATGAAAACTACAAAAACTACCAATTTAAGTCAAATCCTTTCACCGCAATTATCTGCATTCTTTTGCAGTTTTTTACACACTGCTCACTTTAATTAGAATTGTGCCTAGAGCCGTCACAACTAAAAAGCGAGGAATATGAAACCAACTATTGCCACACAACAACAACGCTTCATCTACTGCACAATTGTTGCTGAATAACAGTGGAAATCCGCTTAATCCGCCTAACTGGACTTGTCTTTGTTGTACGCCGTGGAATTGCGGTAAACAAAGCATTTAAATGCACTTTCTGCAGTGGCGTGAGGCGTCGTGGCGACTGGGACAGGCAGGCGCGAGAGAATTGTAGTCAAGCGTCGAGGGCAAAGGACAAAAAAGTGTTTTGTGTGGTTCACTGCTTGTGCTAAGTCTCACACTACTTCGCTTGCATGAAGGTCGCTAACGGTCAAAGGACTTCAACTGCCAGCTCATTATGCGCGTGTGTGGCTAATGAGCGTTATGGCACCATACACATACATACACTCACAAATTTGCATATGTGTGTGTAAAATTACCAAATAGACAACTTTATAAACTGGCTGAGTCATTGCAACACACTGTTGCACGTTTGCTACAAACAATTAACAATTAAATAAATGTGGCGATATGACTCCCTAGAGTTGGAGCAAAGACTCGCACACACACACAGGAGAACATGGTATGTATAATGCACACACATGCGTGCTTAAATGCAAATGTTATTGTTGTTTCAGCTGCCGTGTGCATGTGTGGCTTGGCTAATGATTGGAACGCCGCAAGCTATTGGATTTTATTAATACACCCAACCGTTGTAAAGTGCCAAGATGTGGCAAGTTATGAGGCTGGTGGGGAGCAACACGGTTTTATGTGTTAATGAAGTGTGCACACATGTGCATAACTGTATATTTTGATATGCTTTGTGGAGCATATTTAGACGAGTGTTTTGAGCCGGTTGATAGCTCAACATAAGTGCGTATTTTTATGGCACTGACACGGGTGAGTTTAACTGACTGACTGATTTTTGTGCATAACCTGGAGTGGGTACATAAAACCATAAATTCAAATATGGTTTTAAGTTATCGGAATTTATGGTTCAATGGCAAAGTTAAATTCGACAAATTTTTATGTTGAAAAATTTATTCGAAATTGTGTATTCGAGAGCAAAACAGCACATTTAAATGATATTTTAATATATCGATAGAATTTGTTGTAGTCGTAAATTCCAGGCGTTTCCCGGCATGCGCTTAAATCAATTTGATGAATTGTTGTTGGTGGCGTTAATGCGTTTATCTAGTTTGGGAAGCTAGGAATATGTATTATATCACGACCTTCTGTTCTGCTAAAATGCAGAGAATTTCCATCGTATAATATATAATCGGCTTTGACGTTTATTTCGCTGCCTGATAAGGTTCCACAAATGATTTTATGCATTTAGAATTGCCATAAGGGATGATTAATTCTTATAACCAGTCACAAGCCGATGTAGAAATGACTTGTTTTCAGCATTTCTGACATCCAAAGCCTTCTCTAACGTCTCAGATATGAAACTATTGTTGTTTACTGTTTAAATTGCTTCCTTGGGGTAGTATTGGGCAGAAAACTCCTGTGAATGTACTGAATGAAAGAAAAAGTGAGAAAGACTAGCAATGCATTATATGCATGTAGGCAGATCCGCAGCATAACCTGGGGGCTTTCTGCCTCTCTCAAGCACTGGTGTGGTGTAAATCTGTTTACATAGCTGTTCAACAAAGATCAATTCTGCTCTGCGGTTCAGTAGTACAGAAATCCACCTACAGAAAGCCGACATGATCTCACTTTTTAATGAGAAAGAAGGTTCAAGTTAAACATAGAAAAAGACGATTGGCGTAAAAGTATGTTATTTGCTCCCAACACATTAAATATTTATGCGGAATGCTCGAAAATGCAGGACGGTGCAGGATTGTGCATATTTAGGCATCAGACAGCCTTTTCAGTAGCCGGACCACTGCAATATATTACAATCAGATTACTTTGCTATTGAGAAAGTCCCAGCTCCAAGCTGATGCATTACTCCCGAGTCAACATCAACGTAGACAGCCAATCAGCAGTCACGGTAACCTCACATCGCTTATCGGCCAGAACTGTCTTCAGAAGAGGCACAGCAGTAGAGATTGTCACCAGAAACCAGCAACTTCACTTCTACTGGGTACCAGTTCACAAAGTCATCAATGGCAATGATATAGTGAACGAGATTGGCAATAGTGATATACGGCTGTCATTCGATAACTTGACCAACATTGCTTTTACGATAAGCCGAACAAGAGCATGACAAGGAAGGTTAAAGTTCGATGAAATGAGATATGATGGACTCACTGGTCGCAGTCTCGTGCCGGCACATGGCTGCGGAATGGGGCTGACATATAGAAATGAATGTAGGAAATGTTTACAGCAAGACACCAGAAAAACAATGGATCATCATATGTGCAAATGTCCAGCACTTGCAAGGCAACGCTCCAAACATTTTGCGGAACTCACTAGCAGAGGCATCGACAGTGAGGCCGTCAAGCATAGACATTTTTAAAGATTACTACTTTTGAATTAGGGCACTCCATCTGACATCGATAATAACCAAAACTGGTCTATGCGCGGCTCAAGAGTATATTAACCTAAGCTAAGTAATACTTCAAATGTGTGATATAAGCTGAAAAAGAAGCACAAGGACAGTACTTTACAACACATGTATTTTAAATTGGAATGATCAATTAACGCCATTTCTTTATTTCTTGGCTGACTAGAGGCGAGAGAAGTGAGAAGAGGAGTGAAATAATATTGGGATTGCCCACAAAGGCCTTAAAATTTATATATCTCCACAGAAGTCTAATGACCGGCCCAAAACGTGAAATTATCTGCGTAAGTCTATCCATGATGAAAACCCAAATAAAAGTGAACAAAAATAATATGACAGCTTGACACAACTCACGCGTGAAAAAAAGGCCACTTGAAAAAGTAGCTCTACTTGAGTCGCACTCTATGCATATAATATGTACCGTTATGAACAAGAAACTAGGAATTGCATAACTCACAAGCACAATCCTTTAAGAATTTTAAATATTATATATATGCAATTTTGATAAAATTGTTTTGATTTCGAAACATTTTTCGGTCACTAAGAATACTTTATAAACCAAAAAAATTATGTTGCGCTTTGTGAGGCGGCCTCTGACAATCACATAATGCTTTATAATATTTCCCAACAGCTGCAAACAATTACGATGAAATCACTTAAGAGCTAAAAGCAACAAATTTTTAATACTTTCAAAGATTTCAATTTGAAATGGGACATCTTCTAAATTACTTTTCTCCAGAAAAGCTTCTCTGCCGCTTTGTGTCACCGTTCACGCTTCAAAATGTCTCGGGCCACAAAAGTATCTAACGTTTGTTATTGCTCCACTCTCGAGCGTTTTAAAGGAGGAAATGCGAAAATCTAAATACACACTCACATAAGTGCAGTTACATCGGTACATATATAGTGAGGTGCGGCTCACAGACAATGTAAATCTGTTTACAACGGCAGTCGCCACATTGTCAATGAAAGGCTTAGACATCTGTGTTGATATTTAATAAGGCGCTCACGACAATTCCCACGCGACGAAATAAGCAGACAATGTCAATGGAACCAACTGTCAGTCGCTCGGTGCGAAATTGCTCTGTTTTGGCGTTTGTCAGCTGCTACGCGCACAATACCGTAATACAATAAATGAAAATACACAACCCAGCGAACAAAAAGAGTGTGTGAGAGAGAGAGTATGTGATTTGCGCACGTTATGATACTCAAATTGATTTTCAACTTTAGGAAAATTTGATTTTATCAACTTCTGAACTAAATATTAAGAGAAAATGAGCAGCAGGTTAAATTGGTAACTAACGCTTGACATATGCGCCTCTTTAAAACTTGTGTGTGTATCTCACGCAGTCACATCGCGCAAAAATGCTCGTTGGTATATGCTGACAGTACGTGTGAAAGTCACGATAAGGATTCCTTTAATAACGCCAAGTCAAGTCCTTGTTGCCTGCGCATTGTACAGCGGATAGAAGAGAAGCGCCACCTCTTGTGACAGATTCAAAGCTTGTGGCTGTCAGTGACAAGTGTACGCATGTAAGAAGGTGTCAGCTCCCATCGACATATTTTATTTTATATCGTAGTCACTTCTTTGTTGCTTCTTGTTTCATTTTTCAATTTCTGCTCGACGCTGCACATTTTATTTTTCGCATTTTCCGCATTATACAATACTTTATTTCATATATGCTTGCTCTTTCTTCGATAATTTGGCATTTTCATTTTGTTATTGCTTTTGTGTTGCTGTATTATGGTAAGGGTGTCTGCGCTTTTCGCAACTTTTGGCCTGCACTTAACTTCACATTGGCAACGCAGTACTGTAAATGTCATGTCAAACACTCAAAGACTTTGAAATTTATATTGTTATTTCGTTATATGTGCTTACATAACAAAGGCTTAAGCTTATACGTATGTATATGTGTGTGACAACTTCTGCTGGTATTGTGTACCATTATATGTGTTTTCCTTCTTTATTTCATTAAACAAAGCGAATGAGGTCTGATTGAATGCTTGAAGTTTGGAGTTGCGCTGGTAAAACCATATCGATAGCGATCTTCAGGATAAGCAGCTGTATATATCAGTATACTGAGTGGATTACATCAGGTTTAACGCAGGTATACATTATGGCATTAAAATTGACATTAATCCAAACGCAATTATATTTATGATTTTACAGAATGTGGCTACAGTCATAAGCTGTCATTATGGGTTCTATATTTCAGCGTAAAATGATTAGCCTTCCATTATATTTTTTTTTTTAATTTTTTAATTAAATATGTTGAACTTTATACCTAATACTTTCAATTGTTCTTGATTATTTTAATATAAAAAATTCTCAGCCCAAAGACATTGTATTTTGGTGCAAAAATATGGCGAACATGTTCTAGCTGAACAAACGTGAAAAAAAAAGGTCAAACTATTTAAAATTGGTGATTGTGGCTTGGAAATGCTTTGAAAAACCGAACGTTTACAGCAACCTTAAACTCAAAAAATCCTATTTGAGATCTACCAAATCTGTCAAATCAAGAGCAAAATCGAATATCTAAAATCTTACCACTTCTTACTACTATTTATTCTGGTCACCTTAAAACACACGCAAAAATTGGCATAGAGATGAGAAATTGTCATAACTTATGTTACTGTTTCAAGTAATAAAGTTTTGATTATTCAAAACTTACCAGTCATACGAGTATGTATCTACATACATATCTTTACAATTTTCACAAGAAACTTCCTAAAAGGTGTCGAGCAATACCTGGAACTATAACTCAGCAGCGACATTGAGCTTGATGGTTAGAAATAAAACAGCTATTCACTTAGCATATTATCTGAAACAAACATATTTATTTAACGGTGTTTTTAGAGCAAACCTCACAATACTACAAATGACGAATCATTCCAATCTACACCTTGATACGTTTTAACAATAGCTTTAACCTTCGACATGTAAACATACTCAAAATTAGATTTTATTTTAAAATTATTTTTCCACTGCTTTCTTGTATAAAAACTACGCTGTGCGCTGTTCAAATTGAAAAAAGTAACGAAAGTTATTAATATGTTTAGAAAGCCAGTTCGTAGTGATTGCCGCACTCAAATTGACTACTACTTGATTATACCAGTCTCTTAATTTTATACCAGTTTTTGTTTAATAAGTTATTTCTAAAATTTGTTAAAGGAAAGATAGTTGCACTGCGAAAACTGGACGGGAAATTTTACTTGATTATGCCAGTCTCTTAATTTTATACCAGTTGTTTGTTCAATAAGTTATTTCTAAAATTTTCCAAAGGGAAGATAGTTGCGCTGCGAAGGCTGGTCGGAAATTTTTACTTGATTATACCAGTCTCTTAATTTTATACCAGTTTTTGTTTATTCACTCTTTTCGAAATTTGCCAAAGTGAACATAGTTGCGCTGCGAAGGCTGGTCGGAAAATTTTACTTTATTATACCAGTCTCTTAATTCTATACCAGTTTCTTGTTCGATTCGTTATTTTCTAAATTTGCCAAAGGGGACATAGTTGCGCTGCTAAAACTGGAAAAATAACGTATTTATGTTTTTTATTTCGTTTTAAAAAATTGTTTTCAAAATTTTGATAAATAGAAAACTTTTACTAAACTGTAATAAAGGGTGATTTTTTAAGAGCTTGATAACTTTTTAAAAAAAAAAAACGCATAAAATTTGCAAAATCTCATCGGTTCTTTATTTGAAACGTTAGATTGGTTCATGACATTTACTTTTTGAAGATAATTTCATTTAAATGTTGACCGCGGCTGCGTCTTAGGTGGTCCATTCGGAAAGTCCAATTTTGGGCAACTTTTTCGAGCATTTCGGCTGGAATAGCCCGAATTTCTTCGGAAATGTTGTCTTCCAAAGCTGGAATAGTTGCTGGCTTATTTCTGTAGACTTTAGACTTGACGTAGCCCCACAAAAAATAGTCTAAAGGCGTTAAATCGCATGATCTTGGTGGCCAACTTACGGGTTCATTTCTTGAGATGAATTGTTGTCCGAAGTTTTCCCTCAAAATGGCCATAGAATCGCGAGCTGTGTGGCATGTAGCGCCATCTTGTTGAAACCACATGTCAACCAAGTTCAGTTCTTCCATTTTTGGCAACAAAAAGTTTGTTAGCATCGAACGATAGCGATCGCCATTCACCGTAACGTTGCGTCCAACAGCATCTTTGAAAAAATACGGTCCAATGATTCCACCAGCGTACAAACCACACCAAACAGTGCATTTTTCGGGATGCATGGGCAGTTCTTGAACGGCTTCTGGTTGCTCTTCACCCCAAATGCGGCAATTTTGCTTATTTACGTAGCCATTCAACCAGAAATGAGCCTCATCGCTGAACAAAATTTGTCCGAAAAAAAAAAAAAACCGAACACTGATTTTGGTAATAAAATTCAATGATTTGCAAGCGTTGCTCGTTAGTAAGTCTATTCATGATGAAATGTCAAAGCATACTGAGCATCTTTCTCTTTGACACCATGTCTGAAATCCCACGTGATCTGTCAAATACTAATGCATGAAAATCCTAACCTCAAAAAAATCACCCGTTATTTCTTCAAATTTAACAAAGAATTGATAGATTGGATGTTGAAATTTCGGACACGTTCTTTTAATATCAAGAACTTGCTTATTTGTCTGAATCAGACAACTATAGCATACAGCTTTCATGCAAACTGACTGAACGGTATCAAGTGCTTGTATCAAAAGCTTTGGAATTAGACGAAGTATCTTCAAGACATTAGGCAGAGATTATTATGTAAAGCATAGCTACAATCTCCGTAGAAATTATTCAGATCGGACTGGTATCTCATATAGCTGTCATACGATTTGATCGGCAAACACAAATGCTTGCAAGAAAAAATTGGTTATTTATAAAATAATCTTCACGAAATTTGACATCGAGGCCCAAAATTTTGCTCTTTATTCATTCTAATAATAAAAAATATTTTTCTTTGTGTCTTGTGATTTTAATATAATTTTATTTAATATACATATGTAACTAAATTTGAAGATTTACATATCTAAAGTACCATATTTAAAAAAAATATAAATAACACTCAAATAGACAAGCTTGTTGCAACTTTTCTGATATCATTGAATTCAAATCGCTTAATTAAATTTTCGCATTCGTCCTTTTATATAAAAGTTTTTGATATAAGCAAAAAATCACTTGAATTTTCAACCAGACTGATTCAAGTAGCAAATAAATCTACAAAATCCAAAGCACATATAAAATACATGCTTGTATCCTACTTGTGACAATACACTCCGCACACGCTTGTAAGCATAGAAGCCAGCATGAAAATGTCGGAAAAGTCCCACGAGGCAACATTGTGTCAGTTCGCGCTTTTCTTTCACAACCCGTTGCCACTTGCCCCAACGGGCAACATACACATTACTTTGTATGCGCATGTGTATGTATGTATGTGCGGGTAACAACCGCGACGAGTAACGCATGTTCCGACACGAATCCGGAAACACATTCGGCAGAAACAATAACACATATCTGTGCAGAAAAAGTGGCTGCTGTAGCGAGCGCTACAAAAACATCAAATTTAATGGCAACGCTTCTCAAGCTTCCGCTCGATAAAGTCAAAACCAAGTGCAGCCCCCCAGACTGCTCCTTCTACAACGCAACTGACAACGTGTGGTGTGAGAGAGAGTGTGCCGCATAAAAAGCAGCTGCTAATATTTCAGAGACAATTCTTGCACCCCAAGAGTTGTGGGATGAGAGGATTGGTGGTGTTTGACTACATTTAGCTTCGCATTTTTGTCATATCGCTAACCCATTGCCTTCTTTCTGGAATTTTTTCTGCCAATTTGTAGTCTCCATTGTGTCTTGCCCCTCTGTGAACATTCACAGTTGTTGCTTTTTATATTGCCTATGTACATCAATTGGATACACAGCCGACAGCCGATCAACCGTGTAGGCCCAACGACTCGAATATTTGACCCGTTTTACTGGCTACAAATGCCGGCACGTCGATTAAATTTTAAATTGCCAGTGTTGCTTTGCAGTAGCTTTTCACTCAAACTGACTGTGCACACAAATTAGTACATGTTACATGCATACACAGTCAAATGTGGTCTCTAGGAAACTGATATTCAAAAAAATTTTCTGAACTCTTTGAGTCAGTTGCTTTAGTTAGCTGTAAGAAGCGCGTTTAAGATTCTAAAGAATTGCCGAATAATTAAAAATTCATTATTCATAATTTTTTATTCATAGTTCGTAATACATAATTCGTAATTAATAATCGATAATTCATAATTCATAAACTCATAATTTCGAACATAAACAAAATCTGGTCTCCCTTCTAAGTTTTTCGTTTAGGTCTCACCTGCTACCATACTAATATAAAGCCACCTCCATACCCCCGGTATTTGACTTTTTTGTGCGCTCGGAATAAATTATTAGAAAATTTAAAATTTAGTGTTAATTAAAGACATTCCTTAGTCGACACAAACACACGCATTTTTCCCCATACTTTCAAACACGCAAAGTATACACACCCCACCCATACGCACACACATAGTTGAAACAACAAATTTTGCTCCAAACCCGCCGCTTCTTTTGCTGCATTTTTTGTTGATTTTTGCTCCAACATACTGAGCCTGTCTTTTTGTATTTGTAAGCATTAAGTTTTTTATTGCTGCATCATTTTGTTATTGGCAGCCTTTCGGGCTGCCGACAGCCTCTTGTTACCCACATTAAAAATTCAATTACCAGACCAAAGTAAAATTCCATCGACATGAATTTGCGTAAATTCCTATTCGAACATTTTTGCCAAAGTTCAGGCATTAAAGTCTTTTATAAATATGTAAATGCTGCTGGCACGGAGCACCGGGCAGCGCACCCCAAGAGGATCTGTCAAATTTGTTAATAGATAAGTTGGTAAGGATTATTTAAATACTTACAAACAAGCGCACTTACTTCGAGCTGAGATGCTAAGGGCTGCCAGCTTCCATTGCTGTTGCGTTTAATGGGCAACTTTGGAAGATTAAATCGAATCAAATTTAATTTTGAACTACTGCCTTGAAATTACATGCTGAGTGCGGGGCATTAACATTGTTTAATGCGATTACATTAATGGGAGAATCTTTAAGGAATGTTTTAAGTTATGTTGTAAGGGTAGTAAATATTTCGTTAAATTATTTTTATCTCAAATGTAGTTTTTATTTAAAAAAAATATTATTCTATAAGAACTAGGGGACTGAGGGTTATCAAATCTTCACCTCTTTAACACAGAGCACAAATTTATATATTTTTTTATTAATTTTGTAAAACTTGAGCGCCCTGCGTGGTCACAAGGTGTGCACAGCTTAATGTGAATGTACAGACAGGGCGTATTAGCAACGTATTTAATTATGTAGGTTGCTATATATATATCTGGACTAGACAAGACTAAGTGTTGCCAGGTGCAATCTGACATTTCCATTGGAAAGTTTGACATTTCTTAGCATAACATCACTCAGAACGTTTTGTCATTTAATAGTGAATTGTTTTATTTACAGGGAATTAAACAATTCATCTCGGCAAAAAAATGGAATTAACTCGTGAACATTTTCGTGCGATCATTTTTCACAACTTTCGACGTGGATTTTCACGACAAGAGTGCATCGATGAACTAAAATCTTTGTATGGCTATGAAACACCATCCTATAGCACTGTGAAAAACTATTAAAACGAATTCAATCGTAGCCGACGCTCAAGACGAATTCCGTGAAGGTCGTCCAAAAACAGCCGTTGTGCCAGAAAACATCGATGCCGTACGTGAACTGATAATGCAAGACCGTCTTGTAACATACCTTCAGATAGAGGCATGCCTATGCATTTCTCCCGCCAGCAAACATTCGATATTGCATGAACACATGGCCGTAAAAAAGGTTTGTTCTCGTTGGATCCCGCACAATTTGACAATCGCTCAAAAAAAGGCTCGCGTGGATAGGTGTAAAGAAATGCTGAAAAAATACGATCGCGGTGCTTCAAAAAACGTTTATAAGATTGTCACAGGTGACGAATCATGGATCTATGCGTATGAGCCCAAAACAAAACAGCAATCGACCGTGTGAAAAAAAAAACATTTTCGTTGATAAATACGCCTATTTTCATTACTAGGCCAGAAATATATATAGCAGCCCTCGTATAATAAAACTAAATAAAATTGCTGATATATTCTATAAAAGCTAAAATACAATATAGTGGACTTAAAATTACGTATTTTGATATTTTTTGCGTTTGTCCATTAGAGCCTAATGCTTTTCGGTAAAGAGCATTATCATAGTTGTGCCGTACATGGCGTATGAGTGACACAGTTTACAAACATATATCATATTATATATTCAAATATTTTTTCAACTATATAAATATATATATAAAATCTGTTAAAAAACTGTCAAAATAAAATAGAAAATCATTATTAATAAATATTTTTATTATTTCTATCACATTGTTGGTTGGTTGAAAGGGAGACGGACGAGCCCTGGACCGCAAACGCCCGCACTTTATCCATCATTTGGCCAATTGTGCTCCGGACTAGTTACCAATTGAAGCCTTACAGAGGAACACAGTGGATTTGGTAATAAAAACTGATGCTTTAGTTATTATTGAGAACCGTGAAATATTGAGTTGTCGAAAAAGTCTTTTCGTATTTTGTCAATAGATGTCGATTTTTGTATAAACAAGAAAAAAACGTTAACTTCGGCTGCAACACAGCTAATATACCCTTCACATATATGCTATAGTAAGCCGATCTGAACAATTTCTTCGTATATTACATTTTATCTGTCTGCTGTATCAGTTTGTGAAGCACAACAATGGTTCGCTCGCTTCCGTTATGGAAGTTTCGAAATTTCGATGCATATGCTTCATTACGCGGAATTCACGTTTTCCGTTTTCTGAAACAACTTTGCAGTGTGCGCCGTGTTGCTAGTATTCCATGATCTGAGTTGTTTTTCTAGGGTCCATTGTTTTAAATAACCCTGGAATGAGCTGAATATCCTGGGGTAGCTTAGAGAAATTGTGTATACAGATAGTCCAGAGCGGACCAGATTGTCCACCTTTACACTACCTTCAATTGCTATTTCACCAGATGCTATTAAACGAGTTACCTACTATCGTTGACATTTTATCACATTACCTTCTGCAGCTTTTCTCAAATTCAAAATTCATAAAAACTGTAAAAATTTCATTGTTTTAGTGTGGTATGCTCATATTTTCCCAGACACCTACTATTTTCCTTTCTTTTATTGATCTATAAAATCATTGCTAACACAAGAGAACAAATGAATATTGTAATTATCAAATCTACTGTGCAAAATAGCCTTACGCATAATTTATAATTTCTTTGAAATTCATTTATATTGCAGCTTTCACAACTAAACCGCATAATGTGCATTAAAAAGAATTCAAATGCGTAAAAATTTAAGAGAAAAGTAATAAAAGAAAAATTGGGAAAATTCTGAGTAAGAAATACTGCTTGCACCGTTATATTTGCATACATAATACTTAAGCACAGTGTATATATATACTTTCCATCATTGCTTTCTACAAATTTACCGAGAAACGGTATAACTACATATTTCAGGTACAAACATACCATTGAGAGAGTAGTAGACGATGTCGTATATATACTCGTACATATATACAAAAAAGCAAATATATATGTATATCTATATCGCTATAAATGAGTGTTGGTGTACACTACAGCGGTGCAAATTCATATATTTTTGAAATAGTCAGCGAAAAATGAAAATTTACTTTGGCACGACTAACTTTTTCCCCAAGTTGTTTTAGCCATTAAAAAGCCAATTGTAGTTACTTCACATGACTTGAACGTGAGAAGAGATGAATTAAAGCACTCAAGCAAGCCAAAGCTGCCACAGTGTTGACATTCTTTACTTTTGCGAAAGGCATGCAGCGTCTGTCTACTCGTATTGTGGCAATAGTAGAATAGTGCAGCGCAGCATAAATGATAAAGTAGCGCCTCCTCGTCTATATGAAAGTAAATATAAATGTATATACATATATATACCTTATACTTAAGGTTCGTACGCTCGTTTATGTGTATGCGAATAGTCACTTTTTAGTTGGGAGTCGCTCTAAAAGTTGAACTGTTGAGGAAACTTAGCTTGACGGCAAAGAAATCGTTAAAGTTGCGAGTAACAAGAAGCAGCCTCTTCTTGTAGGGAGAAGTTATTATTTTTGCAGAACAAAAAAAAATATTTTTCACCTTTAAAGCTACAAAAACGCTTAAGGTGGTTATGCAAATTAGCAAGTATATACCACACTTTAAACTTCAGCTTTAACTGTTGACCACTAGCAACTTTAAAATTTCATACGAACATTCGAAAGCAAATTATTTCACGGTTTCATATATACAAATGCTTGGAAGAATATATTATGAACAAAAGTATTGAGTAATTTTTAATATTATGCCCTGATACTTAATAAAAATAGGACAATGAATATTAAAATTTAGAAAGAAACCTAAATAATAAATTAAATATGGAATGTGTGCCACTGGCCAATGGTTTCCATTGCATCTGACATTATTTCTTCATTTTCGTTTTCCGTTTAAAAGTTTTCTTACAAAGCTCGCAGTGCATATCAACCTTTCCTTTTTGTATTGCACTAAGTATTATATTGCGGTTAAATATTTTTACTACTTCTTTGAAAGTAAACTTTTTGGCGGTTGTCATAGCAAGTCGATGGTGCCGTAATATGGACATTAAGTATGAAATGATGAAAAACATTTATTTTTTAGGGCCAGCAGCCACACTAAGGGTGTGCAATTTCTTTCAGATAATATATAAAAATCATTTTTACATTCAAAAGTGAGACTAGAAAGGAAAATGTATGCATTTAAATCAAATGTATAATTGTTTTCGGACGCGCCCTTTGAGCAGCTTGTGAGCAATATGCACTTCTGCTTCACTTATATAGTATATCCAATCATTCAAATTACAACAAAAAAACACTTTCTTGGTCTCTTTCGGGCTTAAAATGTATTTTTTCTTCTTTTTTTGTCACATTTGAATTTTGATCTCATCTCTTGAATTTTGTTCTAGTATATCGTGGCTGCTACGGCGTATGAGTAACCTTATGCATTGCATCGCTACGATAAATTTTTCATAAATGGAATGATTTTGATTTGGCAGACTAAGACTTTTACTACGATTAAGTATATCTGAAAAATTTTTAAATAAAAAAAGAATACAAAACTTGAAAAGTAAACTACAAACTGTATCTAACACTGGAACTAAGGAAGGGCTAACCAAAAAAGAATTCAAATTGTCGAAATTTACGTTCACGGGATCGTCGATCTACGCGGCTTAAAAATATTGTGTGTTTTTGTGCATATTCATAATGAAGACGAATATAACTAGAAACATGCCCTATGAAGAACTAGAAAAAATCCATTCGTCAAAATATTTTTTTTCTAAGTTGGTTGTCACTGACATGTGTGCCAAATGTCACATCAAAATAATCATAAGTGTGTAGTACATGTCTGTCTTTCTGAAGTACATAAAATGCATTCAGTGATTTTTACGATGAGTGAAATTACTCAGCAAAGTTCCATTAAATTTTGTATGTGGAATGAAATTTAGTGTGCTTAAACGGTCACAATGTTAGAAAGCACCTTCGATGATAATTATTTGTTGCAATTCAAAATCACTATATTTTTCCCAAAAATAACGTCACGTTAACATCCGTGAAACAATACTTTCCGACTGTATGATGCCATGAAACGAATTATTACGTACTGCTGCTATATATATTTCTGGCCTAGGGAACACTAAGCGTTGCCAGGTGCAATCTGACATTTCCTTTGGAAAGTTTGACATTTTTTAGCATAACATCACTCAGAACGTTTTGTCATTTAATAGCGAATTGTTTTATTTACAGGGAATTTAAAAAATCATCTCGGCCAAAAAATGTAATTAACTCGTGAACATTTTCGTGCGATCATTTTTCACAACTTTCGACGTGGATTATCACGACAAGAGTGCATCGATGAACTAAAATCTTTGTATGGCTATGAAGCACCATCCTATAGCACTGTGAAAAACTGGTACAACGAATTCAATAGTGGCCGACGCTCGCTCAAAGTCGAATTCCGTGAAGGTCGTCCAAAAACAGCCGTTGTGCCAGAAAACATCGATGCCGTACGTGAACTGATAATGCAAGACCGTCATGTAACATACCTTCAGATAGAGGCATGCCTATTCATTTCTCCCACCAGCATACATTCGATATTGCATGAACACCTGGCCGTAAAAAAGGTTTGTTCTCGTTGGATCCCGCACAATTTGACAATCGCTCAAAAAAAGGCTCGTGTGGATTGTTGTAAAGAAATGCTGAAAAAATACGATCGCGGTGCTTCAAAAGACGTTTATAAGATCGTCACAGGTGACGAATCATGGATCTATGCGTATGAGCCCGAAACAAAACAGCAATCGACCGTGTAGGTCTTCCAAGACGAGCCAAATCCAACGAAAGTTGTTCGTGAAAGAAGCACTTCGAAGCAAATGGTCGCCTGTTTCTTCGGCAAAACTGGTCATGTGGCGACTGTTCCGCTTGAGCAACGTAGGACAGTCAATTCTGAGTGGTACACCACCATTTGTTTGCCTGAAGTCTTCGGAGAAATTCGAAAAACAAACAAGAGAAGACGAATCATTGTGCTCTCACACATCGGCTCAAACCAGCGCCTTTTTGACCGGCCAAAACGTCGAATTGATGGGTCATCCGCCGTACAGCCCTGACTTGGCACCCAATGACTTCTTTTTATTCCCAAACATCAAGAAAATAATGCGTGGTCAACGATTTTCGTCGCCAGAAGATGCTTTTGAAGCATTCAAAAACCATGTTTTGAAGGTGTCTCAATCGGAGTGAAAAAAATGCTTCGAAAATTGGTTTGAGCGCATGCAAAAGTGTATAAATCTTGATGGAGAATATTTTGAAAAACAATAAAACCATTTTCGTTGATAAATATTCCTATTTTCATTATTAGGCTGGAAATATATATACTTAGCAGTCCTCGTACTGGCAGTGAGTCTTAGATCTATGTGTACGACTCAGACATAAACGATCAGAGGACCGAATATGGCGGCAAAGGTGGCCCGAAACCGAAAAATCACGCCAAAGCAGGCCAAAAATCAAGGTTACGTATACGTGGTTACCAGAGTAGTTCGTATAGTATAGTGCTATAGTTATTGTATAGGGCTCGATATATAGTCTACGTTATGCAGTTCCATATTTCCAGAAACAATATTTACTAAATGTACGTTTATTTCAATGCTGAATAGTTGATTACTTGACAGTACTCGGCACTACTCGAAACTCCAATCAGTTTTAGTTTTATGACAGTCAATCTCGGATACACAAAAATCTAAGATGGATTTGGCTGGATTTCCGCAAACAATTTTTTTACATAAAATAAACAAAACACTTTGGAATATAGGTATTATAACTGTAACAAATATATCAATAACAAAGTGTTGGTGCCATAGGTGAGCATGTTCTAGAAATGAAGTTAAGATAGTATGGAAGAGGTTGCCTGGTTGTGCCAAAGGTACGTAATATGGTTTATATATTATTTCAATGATAAAAAGAAAATTTGTGAATGAAGTTTAAAGTTATTAGGGATGTGATATTTCGAGGTATTTGATAAGGGTCTATTTGATAAAATTGAAGCAAAAAGGAGAAAACTTCAGTCAAAATTGAAAATGAAAGAAACACAAAGTAACTCACACAAGTTTTCTGATACAATGAAATAGTAGGGACTCTACTACTGGTGGATGGAGCCATGTGTAGAAGTTCACGCCAGTGAGGAAAACACATCCCCACTGCTTTAGACTTGCGTACGGTCCGAAGTTCTAGCGTAGACTCTACGAGACAGCGAAGATACGCACGCGCCTAACTCTCTAGTAACTCTACTAACTCTTCATCAACCAAATTCAAATTTAAAAATTCAACCCATTTTTTAATTAAAAAATCCATTTCCGTAATACCCTTTCAGCTAATGACTTATATACAACTTAAAAAACTGTTAAATGCCACACACTACAACAAATACACAGCTAAGCGTCAACTTTTAACGCCAACTTTAATTATTAGCGCGATAAAATTGTGCGGGTGCTGTTTAGGGCACTTGCGGCGAAAGTGGCAATAAAGCGTTAAGGGCTAAATTACAACAACAAAAAAACCAAATAGCACGAAAATGTCAGCAATGTGAGACAATAAAATCGCAGAGAGTGCGCTGCACGACTTAAAGGATGTTAATAAATTTGCACAAAGCTCGTTCGGTACTCGCTCGCTACTCACTCACTCACTCACTGACTCACTTACTTATCATCTTCCACTTGTGCGCCGATGAGAATTCCTTTTGTACGCGAAGCGATGCTAACTCAAACGCGACTGATGTGCTTGATTTGTTGGCTTTTTTGCTGTCGCTTTGGTTGCACGCCTGAGTTTTTAACTTGCACCGCTGTGTTTCCGGTTACAACTGCTGCGGTCTGGCTGGCGTCGGCTGGCGACTGACTGCTGTGCGCTTGACGGACGCGGCGTTGCCTCTAATTAGACGGCTGCTGCTGGGGTTACAGCGAAATGTCCGCTTTTTGCGCGTGTGTTCATATAATCCGTTATTTCTTGCGGGTTTTCAGTTTTGTTCACAACTTTTGCGCTTATTTCTGTTATGCCTGCTTTGTGCGAGACGGTTTTCTTGGTACACTTTTTTATTGTTAACTTTTTTTCATTTACTTTGTGCGCGTTTTGCCCGCTGCGCTGTTGTCTTTGCTTGCCGCTAATTGAATCGCGTTAATGTAATTGAAAACTTACAACACAAATGAGCGACATGAAAGTCACTGTGATTTATTGTTGATTCGAGGCTTAGAGTCACGCTTTAACGGTACATGTATGCTCTTGAGGATTTATCGAGAAATACTACACTTTTTAGTTGGTGATTTGTGTGCCTTATTTTCGGCTGGGTAGCATATGCTGTGCGCACAAACGTCCCGTTCACTTTATTGAGTCGCTCATGCGTGTACACACAGTGCGAATGATATGTTGGCTCGTAAACGCAGAAATGGCAATAAAACCGTTAAACTATCTTTTTACAGCGTTGCAGATAAGTCAATAAATTTTTTGTTGTTGCGCGTGTGTGTGTGTGTGCGGTTCAATGCGCGCATAGTGTAATTGGCGGTCGTTTAGAGCGAATGCTTGCAGTTTAATTCGTTACTTATATATACACATATATACATACATATACACATACATATGAACATGCTAGTACACTCATATATGTACGTATATATGTTTGTATGTAAAAATGTATGTCCAGCTTTTGTGGTTAATGACTTGCAACAGCTGCTACGGTCAACTAACAACAAACGCAGCTACACACATACACCGAAAAGTAAATACCGTTGTATAATACACGCAAATAAACGCGAAGATATAGAGGAAACAGCCTCAATAAGCAGTCAACTGCAGCTCAAACAAAACTTCACTGTTGTTGCAGCAGTTATATTGCTATTGCTGCTGCTTTTCCTCTAGCTATTGCTCTGACTCTTGCTGTAGCTTTAGCTGCGGTTTTGGTGCAAAGTTCACACGCGACGTCCACAAGTCCTTGCGGCTCGAGCGTAAATTACCAACTGAAGTCCGCAGCAATCGCATGCAGTCGTCAAATGCCGTTGCGGCGGCAGCGAACGCTGGCAAGTGCGTGTGGTGAGTTTCACGCGTGGTGAGGATTTTGCTGTGCGAAGCATACTTTTGTGCGTTTGCTGTGTACTAAGCGAGCGTACAGGGCGTATGAGTGATATCGGAAGCTGTTTTGCCATCACATGTATTTAGAAAAGAAAACACATACAAAAACAAAAACAACTACAAATAACACCAAAATCAGCTTGTGCGCTTACTAATGATTTTCAGCCGCTTTTATGCTTTCACACGCTCAGCTATTAAATCACATTTGGCGTATACGCCTAGCAGCGTACTCCATTGATTGACTGTCAGCTGTGCGCGTAAGTGTGTGCGTGCGTATTATGTGTTGCGAGCGGGTATCTTCAGTAGACACACTTTTGCATTGCAGCTTTTCACCAAAATTGTTGATATGCAAAGCTTTCGTTCACTCTTTAGCGCCGGCTTAGAAATGTGCTTGCGTGTGTGTGTGTGTGTGTTTGCGTCTGTGTGAACCCATAAATATGCGCGAACTGCGAGTGAAACTTGCGCTCACGACATTGGCATTGCTTAGTTTGGCTTGACACGCGCTGTTGTTGTTGTGACTCGATTATTGTTGTCGTTTCATCATTGTTGTTGTGTAAGCAGAGACTGTTGCTTTCTGTGTGGACATAAAGCAACAAATTGTTGCTTCGTGTTAAGAGAAGCAGCACTGATAGCACGGTAGCTGCTATAATGCCGCTGCTTAGTGCTTATCGTAGCGCTGTTTAGTAGAAGTAGAGGCAGTGGAAAAATTTTTGGTGTGTTTATTGTAATTTTTTATAGGTTGAGCAAAAATATTGCGATTTCGGATAGTGATTGAATTTTTTTGAAATTTTTGACTACAAAAAAAGAAATGCAATACATATTTTAGAAATATTTGCTAAGCAATAGAAATATAATTGAGTGCAAAAATAATTTGTTAAGAAGTTTGGACTTTTATAAAAGGTTAAAAAATAATAATTTCGAAGAGTTTTTAGTCTCGAATGTTGACCCACGTTGTAGTAATTATTTTTTTAATCAATGAGCTTCTTTAGCCAATCAAAAAAAATCAAAAAAAATATTTCTTAAGTTTTGCAGCTTTTTGAGAAAGCGACATTCGTACTAAGCAAGAATCCACCATTGTTCTATTGCCACAAGAGCCAAAATGGTAACAGGTAATAAAAAATGGATAATAAATATATAATTTAAATGGTTTTGTTTTTTATCACTTGCCAAAAACACTGGAAGTTTAGGCCTCTGGACTAGAATACTCCCTTAAGTTGGCGTACTTTTTCACTTCTGGTCTGAGAAACTTTAATAATGTATCTAGCATAATTTTCAAACATAGAGGCTCTTGAAAATGTTCTTTTAAAATTTGATCTAGAAGCCGGCATATTTATTACTATGAGCAAAACATAGTAAGACTTTGTTCATAATTTTATAATTTTTAATTTATCCTTTGAAATCGATGTAGTGCCCTTCAAAGTAATCTTCTTCGGCCCAATGCACTTGTGGCAACGTTTTCTCGAAACAGTTCTTAAAGTCAATTTTCGAAATAGCCTTCAAAGCGCATAGCAACTCATGTTTAATGCCTTCAATTGACTCAAAACACTTTTCCCGGTGCGGTCGTTTGAGTTTTCTAAATGGCTAGAAGTCATACGAAGCTTACTAAGGTGAATACGGTGATTGCGGCACTATATTGGTTGAGAACTTGGCGAAAAACTTACGAAGAATCCATGGAGTATGCGACGGTGCATTATCGTGGAGCACAGACCAAGACCTGTTGGCCCAGAATTCCGTCCTCTTTTTACGAATAGCTTCGCGCAAACGATGCATAACACTCATATAGTTTTCTTAGTTGACAGTTTAGTCGGCCGAAGCAAATTCGGAGTGCATCGCGCATTGATAATCAAAGAACCTGCTGAATGAATCGAAGAAGATTGCTCTGCGTAATCAACGAAAATAGGGACTCTCCAATATGCGCCAATTACGGTGAGATAAGCTTTCTTAAATCGCATATAAGATCTTATCGAGTGTAGTATGTGAAAGGCTTAAGCAAACTGATTGGATCGTATCAGTATAGTTTTAGAGCTGGAAAATCTACTACCGACCAGATTTTCATCATGCAACAAATCTTGGAAAAGAACAGTGCAAGAAAGATCGACACATACCACCTCTTCGACGATTTCAAAGCTGCTTACGACATCAAGAAAAGAAACTGCCTCTGTGCTGCTATATCTAAAGTTGGTATTCCAGCAAAGCTAACATGAATGGGAAGCTGGCGTTGAGCAACACCAAAAGCTCCATCAGGATTGGGAAGGACCTCTCCGTGCCGTTCGATACCAAACGATGTTTCAGACAAGGCGACTCCCTTTCGTATGGCTTCTTCAACCTACTTTTGGAGAAAAAAAGAAGCTTAATCGAGCAGGTACAATCTTTTATAAGAGTGTAACTGATGGCGTACTTCGATGACATCGGTACCATTGGCCTGAAAATCCGAGCCGTTAGTTCGGCTTTCTCTATACAATTAGGTCATGTCATTCGAATGGATAAAAACACTCCAGCGAAACGACTGGCGCGCTGTTGTCAGCTTGGCAATACACGCTTAAGCGTTGTCTACGCCAGTCAAAAAGACGTATTTGTCGTAGAGATTTTATAATAATTTTAATTACTTATTAGTTAAATACTTAAATTTACTAATACTAATTTAGGATAAAGGTAATTTTTGCAAAACAGAAATAAGCAATGCAAAACTCCTTTTTTTAACAAAAATATACCTCAGCTTTTAGTCAGAATTTTATATGCTTTCCAACTAATATACATATATATGTATAAAATATTGTAGTTATAAGCATAAACATATATGTATATAAAGTATATCTGTTTTATATTATATGTCACTTGGTACGCATAGCACAAGCTCGTACACACTTTACAGAAGAAAATGCAATTTTCCTAGTTGCTTCTGAGAAACCTGAGTCTCGTTGTATAGTACTATGAATAAAAGGCAAATGGAATAAGTGGCAACAACAATTCGAATAGAAACAATAATGATATTTGAGATGGAAACGCAACAGCATTAACGCGCTGACTTTCAACTTACTTATTTATTTATTTATTGTTACCAAAGCTACTTTGCTCTATGCGCTTTTGTTGCCACTTACTTAGACTATTGTTTATTTCTGCATGTATGTATGTGTGTATGTTTGTGTGCTATCGTCTGTTGCTGCTGCCGGTTGTCGCACGGGATCCAGTTGCTGCTGTCATACCTGAAATTTATGGCAAATTCACACGCGCACACATACACACACGCGTTATGGCTGCTTACGCATCTGCACACACATTCAAGTTTCGTAATCATTTCATAGACGCATACATGTATACAGATATATATATATATGTGTGAATATAAAAGGATATAACACGACGTTGTAAGTTGAGCGCTAGTTGCCATCTCTTCTTCTTGTTCCACTTCTGATGCTTGCATATATTGTTGATTCGCATTAGCGCCATTGCTCCAACATCACAGCCGTGGCCACCAGCGCAACCACCACCACCGCCACAGTCACAGTAGCGCGCATTAAACTGGACTAGCGAGAAAACATTTTACTTAAGTAAGTAAAGCCGTGACCATGGATTCAAGCAAAGGTGGCAAACTCAAAGCAAACACTCCGTTAGTAAATAGAGAATCGCTAAGAAGTCAGCATTAAACGACCAGCCAGCCTCTGCACTCAGGCGGTGGCAGCAGCAGCGTGTGTCGTTGACAGCATCAGCGCCAGGCATTAACATAATCAAGAAGTATGAAAATTGTTCGGTCTTCCTTTGGCTATTTTATGTGTCACCATATATATACTTATGAGTTGGTATTTGCATATGTATTTGTGTGTTTGTATATGTTCTCAGCTACGTGTCTTTTCTTGCACAACGCTTGGCGCTCCTCTTAAGCTTAGTCGTTAGTATATATGTATGTATGTATTTCTAAGGATATCTATTTTGCGCTGCATCGTTTGGATAGTTTTTATTGTTGGTGGTCTTGTTACACAGGGTGGTCAAATAGCAGAGATAATGTGCTATCTTACAGGTACAGGTAAGAAGTATTCTGTATATAAGCTGAGGAATTGGTTGGTGAGATCAAAATAGGTAAAAAGTTTTAATCAAACATTTTGAAATTAAAATTTGTAGTGTTCTGGAAATACTAACTTCAACAATATATAGATATACATAGTAACATTTCTTTTTCAGCCTTAATTAATAATTTATATATTTTGAAAAAAAATTACCCGGATTTTTCCAGACTTCGAAGCATTTTTCTTAAGCACTTTTAATTATGGCTTTCAGCTCGTTCAGCAAATTTAGTAATTTCGATCGACTGAAGACAGGTTCAATTCCGATGATTGTTAATTTGCTTGGATATCAATATCATAGACCCATGTCTCATTGGCAGTTATAATGCTCTCCATGAATTTGGGATCAGAATTCGCTCAATCAAGCATGCTCAAAGAGACCTTTCTACGGTACAATTTTGAAAAAAAATCAGCTTTATCGAGCCGAGCAGAGTAAGAACTCGTTTCATACTCAAAATATCAATCAAAATCATTCGAACGGAGTTTCGAGAGATGCCGAGCTCTTTTGTCATATCCCTCTTATTATATACTCACAATACTGTACATATGATAGTGTAAAAAAAAACTTATTCTGAATTTGATTATCTACAAAATTCTGTCGGGCTATTTCGGAGTCAGTTTTTGCGAGAAGGCCTCGCTAAGCTAGGTGTTGCTTGAGGCAAAATTAAAAACATGACCTTAACCTACAAGTACGGTGTATACATTTGCAATGTACACAGGCAGTGCGTGGGTGGTTAAACAAGTTGTAAGTGATGATGTGTGATAGTCTCCGAATACTATCGTAGACCGAAGTGAAAAAGTTTAATGGGCTGGTCTAACCTTAACATTGATCTTCACTATTATTAATTTTTCAAATTGATTCCGAAAACCAGAATGTTTAAAATCTCAGATAGTTGAAGAGAGTGCAATTTAAATGAGTGAAGCTAAATCCACATTAACAGCTACATCCTCAAAATATAAAAAAAATATCCTCTTCAAATAAATAGTTGATACTTTCTATGTTCCCTTCACAGGGAAAAGAAGTTTTGGCTTTCATTTGCAACTCAGTTTCTTGTCTTTCGCCTAGAAACTCAAATTTCTGGTTTCGAATTTATCATTTAAATCATCAAAATTGACCCAGCATTGGTTTGAGAGTCTCAGCTACTAAGGCAACATATTTCTGAGACGTACACATCTCACTGACTTACGCTCAACATGTATAAGTTAAGTTATGTCTAGCCTCCCTTTCAATGATTCCTAACTACTTCTTAATGAGACTGATATAATTACCTGGCCACACCGAATTCTGGAGCTGATAAAGTTGCAAGGAAAATCTACTTTCCCTTAATATACATATGTATATACGTCGAATGAGTTTGCACAGTCATAGAACTGAGAGCTCGCGAGGGCAACAAAGTTCCCATTTCTCACTTTAGGAGGTATTAAGAGGGTTATTCTTGAATGCACATGATGTCTATCGAGTGTTATCTTCCAGCAGTTGAATCGAAAATACATTTTCATTATTCTCCAAATAAAATAGGTAACGTCTAAAATTGCGACTTATTTTTCAAACTGAGGCGGGCTCGTGGCCTAAGGAGCCAGTATAGCTGCGCCAACTTAAATCTTAGCAGAGTTCTTTTTATTTTTACGTGATCTTTCCATGCGATTCTTATCTATTGTAATCCCCAAATATTTTACCCGTGAGTTTATTAGTAACAACTGACCATATAAACCCACTTGAGGACAATTTTTGTGCCTGAGAGTATATACTACTTGTACGGACTCTTTGGTATTGATACCCATGTGCCATTTGGTAACCCACGGTTCTAGAGCATTTAATTTCATCTGCAGTTTTCTGGAAGCAGTAATAGGGTTGCCATTTGATGCTAGCAGTGCAGTATCATCAGCATAGGTTGCCGGCATTGTGGAGTCAGAGTTGACTACTGGAAGGTCTGCTGTATAAATAATGTATAGCATGAATGTAGAGGGGCGCGTACACTGCTTTGGAGCCCGCCAGCACGAACAGGTCTCAAATCCGACTCAGTATCACGGCATCTAAGGTAGAACATCCGATTGTTCGAGTAAGACTTTATCTGCAAATAAGGCATTGGTAGTTTTTCCTTTAATTTGAATAATAGGTCAAGAAGACAGACGTTGTCAAATGCTTGGCGACAACAAGGAACAGAGCAGAGCTTTATTTTCCATAGCACCAGTTATAAAGTTTTCTACCATATTACATTGTTTAATTGTGTCACGAAAATTCTGAAGCCAAACTAATGGCTCGGAATAAGTTGTTTGGCTTCTAAAACCTGCAAAAGCCTACGTAAAAATATTCTTTCGAATGCTTTCGAGATAGTCACCAGTAGACTAATTGGTTGGAATGAACATATTATTATTTTTTGCATCTATATCGAATCAACATATATTTGAAAATATTTTTTGTTTCGCCATTACGAGGTCAAGATCTCGCATATTCTCCTGCCAAAGTGAACTAGTTGGAAACAGTATCAATCGCATAAGCATTTAATAATGGGATCAAAACGCTTTTTGATCCTTAAAGAAATTTCTGACATTATCTGTTGCATACGAAATATTTCCCGGCTCGACAATCAACCCCTAACACAGTACCCTAGGGGCTAAAAATCATTTATTATGAACACAGAAAACTAAAATATGGCTGTGGAAAATTATTGCTACCAAATTAAATGTTTAAAACAGTTTTTTCGCCACCCTGTATGAGATTATCTAACTTAGCATATACTTAAGTCGATACATAATATTTTCACACCTCCACACCTACTTTTCTACAGTCATATGCGCACATGCTTATTTGTACATCAAGTTGTATAAATTATCAGCAGCAGCCTTCTCATCCTGTTGCTGTATGTGTTTGAGCTTCAGTTACCAACACAAGCACATACCATTACGCTTATAGCTGTCTATTTGCCAACGCTGCTCGGCTTTTTTCAACTGCGTCCGTTACTCAAATTATGCAAATTGTCAGCAACAAATGCAGACGCGATTGGGTTTGCCAATGCTGCCAGCTCTGCATTAATTCCGACTGCGCTTTCCAACTGGGAATTCCATTACAACGCCGCTGCTGTTGCCATTGTTGTTGTTGGCACAAATTAAAATAAAAAACGTGAGTTACATTTACTACGACTGTGATAGGCATCAGCAGCTGCCCGCAATAGCTATTGGCCAAATGCGGCGCAATCTTTATGGCGTTTGATTGAAAAAAGAAAACAAAATAGAAGAGAAGAGAAAGAAGAAGAGTTAAAACGTGTCGTTGCGCTTAAGCAGGAAGGGTTACGTGGCAAGATTGAGACATAATATTAAAGTGTATTAAACGTGCTAGCATTGTGTTCACATTCCTTTGAGCTTTTCTGCTGGTAAGCACATTAACCGGAGCATAATAATAACAAGAAGAAACGTGTGCGGCAGTTAGTTATTGCAGTATCATGCTCCACTGTGCGTATAATTGCCTAGGCTACCTGCAATTGTATGTATATAATTTGTAGGCTGATATTGAAATCGAACTTTTTTCCTCGGTTGTTGTTAGAAATGTTTTTCCAATACTTGCAAAATCGTGTGTTCTGGACCATGCTTACCTCAAAATCAACTTAATCTGCACCACCTCTGAGCACTGTCGGATCATTTGTGCTATACACGCAAACATACACCAGCAAAAAAATGTGCTTATGTATTTATCTAGATTTTGAATATGTGAAAACGCTGCGAAAATTCATGCTCGAATTGTAGGCCAAAGCGAATGGGGGGAAAATACCTGTTGCATGAGGGTTCCAGCGCCGTCGTATGATTATGTGAGCTTAAGTGCCATATATGAAGTGTATACAACTGTATGTGCTTGTATTAAGGTGGTTCAAATTATGGTGTTGAATATTTATTTTCCTACTTTGATCTATTAATGCAAAGCGATAAGAAGATATCCATATAAAATTATAATATTGGGTTGTCTAGAAAGTCTTTTCGTATTTCTAATCAAACATCAACTTATTTTTTTTTTTTTATATTTATAATAATAAATAAATAAACATAGCGAATTTCTTCATTATTTGCACTCATTTTTGAGCAGCTCTAAAGTTTTTTTCAACTTCCCCAAACTTGGTTGAATGAAGCTCCTTTCGCCTTTACAACTCTATATGGTGAGACACAATGTGTTTGGTAGCACTGGAGATATACGACTGCAACAACATCTATTGACAAAATATGAAAGGCTTTTTCGACTACCCAATATAAATAAATTACGACAAAAAGTACCCGGAATTGCAAACTATTTAATTATTCATCACTACTTTGTCGCCTTCAAAGTAGTATCCACCAGATCCAATACACTTATTCCAACGATTTTTCAAGTCCTCGAAAGACTTTTCACTTTTTGCGGTGGCCTTCATGGTCTTGTTTCCATTTCTGTATCATTTGCCTGACTATTTTCAAACACTATGTTCAACAATTTTTTAATATTTTCATCAATTGAAGGTGGTCCCGAACGTGTCATGTCTTCAACGTTCTCTTAACCATTTTTTGAGGCTTTGTACCATTCGTAGGCTTGTGTTTTTGATAACACTGAATCACCGTAAGCCTTTTCCGAAGGACTATGTGGCTATTTAGGATGCGTTTCATAGCTATATGATTACATAAATTATGACCTTGTGCAAGAAAAAAATATATTCTTTGTAGTATTAGTATCAGTAAAATATTCTTTAAAATAAATATAAAATTATTGTATATATAATTTTTTATATATTTACAAATGCTGCTTTTCTCAGTAGCAGAGTACCAACGCTGTATAGCTCACCCTAATGTACATTCAATAGCATGGAAAAGGTCATAAGTAACCATTATTTTCCGTATTTAGATTTGGTTAAGCCGCTTTAGTGAATAAAAGCCGACAGTTCAACAGAGAAAGCAGATTTTCACTCACGAATGAAAGATAAAGAGGATATATTGTATATATATTTATTGTTTTGCTATATATTTCAGGCAAATTCAATGAGTGTATGATGCTCATCTTCAGGGCGAAAACTTCAAAATTGTATTAGTGTTCACAATAGCGAAAGTTTATAAGTATATACTATATAATCATATGGTAGTGAAAATGAAATTTTCTTCATGCTTATGAATTGCAGCCCCAGCATACTTTGAATAATATTTATATATTTTTTTAACATCTACCCTTAAAAATTATGGCAAAAATCGCTAAACCGGAAGCATTATGAATGCAACTTCTTTGAACATATGTACAACACAAAAAGCTTTAAATAATCACAGCTTTCAACCACTTTTCCGCAAGTTTGCTCAAAGTATTACCGGTTATTTTACGAGATAAGTAGCTTTTAAACAAGCTACTTCGAATTCGAACTCGAAAGCTTCAAGTGATTTACTATAAAAGTGAAAAAATATGTGCTTGCCATTGGCTGTTATTATCATTTACAATTGGCTAATTTTATAGCAAAACAATGAACAGCTTCATGCAAACGACACATAACACTCAAATAGTAGTATTCCTTGTTGACATTTTGTCTGGCCGGAAGAAATTCGAAATGCACCGCACCTCGATAAACGATGAAAATTGTCAATATAACCTTTATTTTTGACCTGCTTTGAGCTGGTTTCTTCAGATTCGGCTCACCTTCGCCATAATATTCGGTTAATCATCTGTTTCAAGGTCTTAAGCACAGATCCAAGATTCATCGTCACTTACTATAATATAATATGTTTCGTGAAATCCTGGTAGTTAGAAAGGGTCGGTACACAGACGTTAACGCGACGTGAACTTGGCCCATTTTATAGCAAAATAATTTTTGTGGACATAAAACTTCAGTAGCTCACAGAAAATAGTTTCATATAAGGAAATATGTATATGAAATATGTATATAACCTTAACTTATGACATATACAAATATACATATACGAGTATTTTATTAATAATGAATTCATAATATTTCTTATCTGAAGGCAAAATGATAGAATACTATCTATAGGTGATATTGCAGAAAATGGGGTGCGTATCGTAGAGAGGTTGAGCGTGGAGGCCACATACAAATTTTGTTATTGACTTAAAAAGTAAAGTATATTTTTCTATTTTTTAGATACTTTTAGTAGATCATACCACCTCTGAGTTTTAGTTTTACCTTGATAGTGATTGTTGATGTGAGTTGCTTCAGTTCAATTAAGCAATAGCTTAACTATAGTGGTTATGGCTAACGAAATCTTTCTGGCTTTCATTACCTACCCTCAATTTGCCATGTGCAGCTAAGGTTTTAAATCTTCCTCCAGAAGACTGTTAAATATTATGAAGAGATTTTTTCAGCATTACATTTGGCTTTCAAAAGGAGACCGCTTTTATAAAAAGCATGTTTTCCGTCGGAAACTAAAATTGGTCTCAATTTCTTTGCACTTCTAACGCTAGCACCATTGTAATTAATATTAAGCAACTTTATCGTTTATATAAAACTTACCATTCAGATAATATTTGCGGACTGTCGAATAAATAACTTACCTGACTATAGCACTATACATTTGGGCAGCTAATTGATAAAAACTTTTATACTACATAAAAGGTAAAAAAACTAAGCCGGTACAAGTCAAAGTTGACCAAGGAAAAGTTATGACAACTTTGAAAGTGTATGTTTGATGACATGGATGGCTCAAATTTATTCGTAACCTATGGTGAATTGAACAAAACACGCTAACTGAACAGAGCATATTAAGTTTGCCACAACGTTTATAATAAAACTTGGGAAACCTTACAAAGTATATACACATATATAGAAAGGGTGATCAATTTCGAGGTTCCATACCTTTTTAAAGGAAAATAAACTTCGAATTTTATGGGAAATTTTTATTATCATTCGAAAGAACATTCTTTATATTTGCATTTATATTTTGAATATTATGGTCAGTTGGTCCATCCGTTGAGTCCAATTTTCGATGACTCGTTCGGGCATTTCGACTGGTAACTGGCGAATGACCCGTGTGATTTTTCGCTCCACAGCCTGAATCGAAGCGGGATTGTCCGCATAGACTTTAGAATTTACATACATATCCCCACAAGAAAAAGTCTAATGGTGTGATATCACATGATCTTGCTGGTGAATCGACCGGCGAAAAACGTATAATTATTTGCCCACCGAAGTGTTTTCTCAATAAATCCATTAATTGATGAGATCACGAGCTTAAACGTCAAATACTTAGTTGGTTATCATGGCGCGATAACGGTTGCCACCGGCCCACAAACTACACATAATCATTGTTTTTTCTGAAATTAATGACAACTCTTGAATCTCTTTAGGTTGCTTTTTGGCCTAAATCGAAAACGTCGGATCATCTTGGAATTTTTCAAAAGCCCATAGAAGCGATGTCGTTTGCGAAGACACGACTCGCACGTAACCCGTCAAATAAAGTCTATTGAAAAATGTGCCTATACTTTGATCTTCCGTTAAGCGGCCCACTCACGACAAATTTGTTTGACAAATCTGTTTGAAGACGGTTGAGCACTCACGACAAACCGATTTGACAAACTTTATTTCCATTGTGTGCTTCGCGGAGTTAACATGTCTGATTATAACGCGGATGATGTAATTGCGCTACTAGTAATACACCAGTGCATGAAGCGAAAAAAGCCAAATGCAAAAAAAAATAAATAATGAAGAAAGAATGGATGAAAGAGTGGTTATGTGAGAGATATAACCACTCAGTGGAGCTGAATTTTTCCACGACTTATCTTTTTGGCATTTATTCTTATAATTTTCACTTTTGCATTGCCATAAGGCCGGTTCATTTTTAAATAATTCAATAAACTCTTCCAAAAAATGTTTGCTCACGCTTGCCATTTTTTTATCCGCTGATGTTTACTCTGCAAAAATTTCAAGCAACTGACCAAATGTTTGCAAACCACGCCACTCACGACAAACGAATCCACAAATCGGTTGTTAGTTTTTGAAATTTGTCGCAAACCTTCAATCCGTTTGACAACATGCCCACTCACGACAAAAACCACCTCAAACTCAAACAGATTTGTCAAACAAATTTGTCGTGAGTGGGCCGCTTTATATGTAAACTTTGGAAGAAACAACTTACTTCACTAAATCAGAACAGATTTGCACAGCTAATTGATTGATACTCATTTGTCGGATCCGCTGATATTGAACACACTGAGCGTTCGGAGTCAACTGCCTTTATGGCAAAGATTTTCATTTGACGAGTTACTATACTCAAGAAATTGGGCATGGATTAATGCTTGTTTTGAAAACAGGGTAATTATTACTATTTAGTCCAATGCATTTCGGAAATTGTCATTAGGGTGTTGCTGTATATAAGTTAATGTTTTTAAGGAGTTTAAAAAATGATGAGGTTGGAAGTAAAGTAAAATAATAAATTTAATTATTGTAAATATGGGTATTTTTATGGGTAAATTTTAAAATATTTTTTGAAATATATAGCAAAAAAGCTTTTGATTATTATTTGAACTGAATTCATCACGCGTATCATTCGCCAATTACCAGTCAAAATGCTCGAACGAGTCATCGAGAATTGGACTGAGCGGAAGGACCGTCTGAGACATAGCCGCGATCAACATTTGATAGTCCTCAAAAATAAATGCAAATTAATGTTCTTTCGAATTATATATATGGACCACTATTCTGAAATTGTGCTGCACCTGAAATTTGCTCAATTACTTGCTGGTTCATAATTGCGGCAAAATTTGTATCTCTATTACTTATATGGGTTCAATTAAAGGTATAACTTTGCCTTTTCAGAAAGCAGCACCATGCTGTGAGAAAAATATGCCACAAGGGTGGGTGGGATCTTTGTGCTTACTGCAAGACGCCAAAACAAAAGTTATCGGAATTTTATTTTCAGTTTATTCAAGTTTTTATAAATTAATATTTTCTTTAATTTATAACTAATTTTAGCATAGACAACTTCAAGTGGTCCTCTTTAGAGTTAATTATGGCTTTAGCGACACACATATAACTTTATTGTTTATAGATTTCTTCATAGCTTAATTGTTACTTTTAAAACACACATTCATCGCTTAATTAATTAACTTAATCCTACATGTATGTGTTTGTAATTGCAGGCAGTTTATTTCTAACTACAAACTTGTTTCCAATCTGCCGGTGCATTGAGAGATGTTGTTACTAAGTAAAGTGTCTGAGTGCTGTCCTTTTATTATCTTTATTAATATATGGGTTTCCTTGTTTTCTTTTTCTTGGTGGGTACTGGTTTATGCTATGCTGTTTTCGTTCTCTTTGTTCTTAGAAATTTTTATTTTTTAATTAATAATTTCTCGACGATTTCCAATTGTTGCTTTTAAACTGTCAAAGCAGCTGAAAGGTGCAAGGCTAAGGGATCTTGAAAAATTATAATGTTGCTGAGCTCCTAAAGGTATGCTACATTTTTCCAGGCATTTTTGCAACTACTAATCATATTTTTTAACTAAAATACGAAAAATTTGTTGCAGGTAGTTTTTAGTACAATGTGATAAAGTGATTTAACACGTCAGTTCTCCATTTGAGAAACCTACTTCATATGTATATCTACATATCGTCACCCAAAATGCAAAATAACGTATCATCACTTTTCATAAGTTTACAGGCGAAGGAAAAGCAATCTAACAGAAACCACTCATATTAAACGAAATTTGAGTTTTGGTTATAAAATGGTTATATATTGGTTATATGTGACAGCAAAATCGGTTATGAAATGGTTATATGTCGGTTATATGTGACTCGATATATCTACACATCGTCACCTAAAATACAAAATAACGTAACATCATCATTCATAAGTTTACAGGCGAAGGAAAAACGTTATAATGGAAACCACTCATATTCAAACAAATTTTGAGTTTTGGTTATATATTAGTTATACATCGATTATATATGAGGTATACATCGGTTATATATGGGTTATAACTGGCGACTGAAACTGAAAATTTTATGCTCCATATATTTAATATGATGTAGTGAATCGTAAACAATAAAAAGTCAATTTCGATTTTTTGAGGATACGTTGGTTTGCATTTTAGGTGATAATTTACTCCGAATTGATTACGCTGCATGAGTTTTTGAGCAAAGTCGTGTTTTACAACTCTTCTAAATTTATATGAAAAACGATTATTACCTTGGCTTAAATGTAATAAATTTGTGTAAAGTGCCTTCTTCATATGTGGAGCGGTGTTGTGTCGATCTGTCACATAAAGAGACCTTAAACTGGCATATAGAGTCAGCATAAGACTTTTTACACCTTATATTTCCTTGCGCGATGTTCCAAAATGAGGGTATTTGAATTAAAAATGCAGAGCTTTAGTTAGAATGAATTGATCTAACCTAAATAATAGGATAGGTACGATTTCCTGAATTAAAATTTTTACATTAAAACAGAGAGTAAAGGGCACTGGCCGTTTCAATCAGAACGGGGACAGCTTTCTCAAGCTAAGTATAACAATATTTCTTTGAAAAACTCTATGATGGGCGATAACTAAGAGAAAATAGCTAAAACTAAGAGAGCACAATTCAATTGATTTATTAGGTTGATTTGCTGATAATCAAAAAACGTTCCGATCAAAACTAATATCTAATTGTGCATACATCATATACTGCTGAAAGATCTGACCTTTAGATTTAAGCTAGTCTAACAATCAAGTACTCTTTCTCGCAATATCATAGCCCTAGACTCTGTCTAATATTCAAATTGTAGCAGATATTAAGAAATGAACCCTTAAGCGCTTTGATCTCTACTACTTCTTACCACTTTGTAGAAATTTCCTCCCCTCACTCTGCAAAATCTCTATAACTATTCACTTTGCTGAGCGCAGCAAAAGCGTTTGAACGCAGCATGATGGCGGTTTTTTTTTATAAATTAGACGCGTAAAAAAAAATTTATTTAAACTAAATTATGTTAAATTCCTTTGCAAGCTGTGGCTACAGTCGCATGTCTCACTACATCTCACTATACTTCAGAGCAATTGTAGCATATATTTTTGAAAAATCTGCCGCATAACTAAATAAGTTAATAATTTATATTTAATATAAATTTTAAATTCCATTTAAACTAACGCTGCGCATGCGCGCGCTAAGCTCTTGGCTCACAAGTATATATACTTTTTGCTTGTAGTGTAATAAACATTCATCCTTTATTTTTTTTTTTTTGTATATTTGCTTGGCTTACATTTATGCTTACATTTTACAGCTATGACGTTGCCGTTCTACATTTTGTACTACTTAAAGAAAAATTATAAACACTTTTAACCATTTTTTTTTTTATTTTTAACATTTAAATTTATCGCGCTATTTATGCTTACTATTTTATATGAAATATTTTTCTTTTTCTTATTTTTCACAAATAAAAATATGTTTTTTTCTTTATTTTAGAAATAATGAAAACACTTTTTTGTTGTTGTAACTTAAACGTATTAACATGTTTTACATTTTATGCTCAGTTTCAATGTTTTACATACTTTGCATTACAGTTATTTTATAAAAAAAAGTTATAAGCAAGACAAAATTAATTATTTCTTTTATTTATGAAATTTTGCTAATTATATTATATTACGTATTACGTTGCTTTCAGGATTCCATTTATCATAATTTTTAGCGTTTTCTTTTCGTCCTATATTTATCATTTATTTTATTTTATATTATTTAGCACATATTTTAGTACAACATTTTTGTATTATTTTTTAGCTGAGAAATACAAAGTATATTTATGTGTTAATTTTAGTTTTTCTTTTTGTTGCTTAACAAACTAAAGTTGACGTTATAACATGCATATTTACAGAAAATTTATAGTATTGTTGTTGTTGCCTACATTTTACAAACACATTTCTTACTACTACTAGTACTAAACATTATTGTAGCTAATTTCAGTTAATTTTTTATATAGATGTCTGTATGTAATTATGTATGTTGTATTGTTTTGCTTCGACCATGGGACCAGAAAAATTAGCCTGCAAAGAGAAAAGTGAAGAGTGGTTATTAGAAGAGAGTTTTTGAGACTTTGATTTGAGGTTAAGCATTAATTAGAGGTGGTAATAACTAGGAAAATTTTTTGTGTACATACATATGTATGTATATAGGAACACGCTAAACATTTAATAAATAAATCCTCACTACATAATAATTATAATATACAGTTTTATAAACATAAAAATATTCGAAATTTTTTAAAGGATCCCTGCGTATAGGCACTTAATATTATTTGAGAATATTTTGAGGTTATTACTAACCTAAAATGCTACTAGTGGTGACCTTCTTTTGACCTAATATGAATTCTCATCGAAGTATTATATAGTATGTAGTATTATTCGTGTAATGAATTGGTTTCTGACGTTTCAAAACCGAAAGAGGAAATACCATATTTTCTGGTTTTATTCTGAACAAACTTAAAAGCATTGCACATCGAGAGAAAAAAGTACGAAAACTATAAATAAAACGCAAAGTATCCAATTGTTCATGAATATATATTTGATCGGCTTCAAAGTATTCTCCACCAGATGTAATACACTTAAGCCAACGATTTTGCCGTCCTCTAAATACTTTTCATAAGCACTTTTTGGAATGTTTTTCACTAATTTTGTTTTATCTCTTTGACCGACTGAAATCCACCCAGTGTCAATTTCAGTTTGGGGAACAAGAAAAAATCACACGGATTCAAACCTGGTGAAGGCAGTAGCGGATAGATGGTATTCATTGCTTGTTTTGGCTTTAAATTCGGTCACCAGCGTGGCTGGATGCGATGAAGCATTATCATTGTGTAAAATCCATGAATTGTTCCTACACAATTCCAGCGGTTTTCGACAGATGTTCTCACGCAAATGCTTCAATCCGGCCAAATAGAACTCTTTATCGACCACCTATCCTTTCTGAACAAATTCATGATGCACCATACTACGACTAGAACAATGAGCTTCACCTCAATTTTCGTGCGGCTTTGGCGTGGTTTTTCGATTTCGCATTTCCCCCTCCATTCCGATGATTGATGACTTATTTGATAGCAAACTCTTAAACCCATGTATCATCAGCGTTTAAAATGCTTTCAGTTTTTTACAATTTTCATCAGTTGAACAGCCCGATGGTCGTCCAGAACGAGGGACGTCTTCAACGATCTCTCGACCGACTTTGAGGGCTTTGTTACAGTCGTAGGCTTGTAATTTTGATAAAACTGAATCACCGAAGGCTTTTTCCAACATTCACAATGATTCCGCACACGAAATTAGGTTAGAAATATAAAACTTGAGACACTTGTCGTAGGCATTCTGTCTATGCATTCGACATATACATATTTGGGCTTCGAGATTTCAAAAATTCTGTCAAATACAAATCTATCGAATTAAAATGCTGCGCGACGCTTTTGCAGCCACTAATAGATAATCCTTTTGGATTGAATTCAAGATACCAGTCCGATGGCAGCGCAATTAAAGTCAAGTCAACAACTGAAATATGTACATTGAACTGTTGCGATGATTAGAGTGGCCTAAAAGTTTGCCTCGCTACGGTGTAAAATAACTCATCCAAAAGTATACTATATATCGAACTGATCTGTCAAAACAAAAGTCTGAAGCAAAGCCAAACAAAGGTTGTATTTGCTTCAGCTATAATGCTGACCCAATGGTTTTCGATAAATTTCTTAAATTTTTCGAAATTGTCAGATACCAATATGAGTCAGTCAGACTAATTAAGAGGGTAAGTGTACCCGTATAGTCTGAAAACAAAATACTTTTCTCGATTTATTTTTGGACAAAAAAAAACACGTAAAACTGAGCAGATATTTTCTTGAGAGCAATAATATTAATAACTGCATACCAATACATTTAATCCATGCAAATAGCATGCAAGGATCGAATAAAATCATATCCCATACTTATAAACCGCTAAACTTCACCGCAACTGACAAATCGCGCGCCCCTTCTTCAAGCATATCTCCATCTCTCAACTCAGCTATCACTCGCACTCGCGTTCAAGTAGCGCTAATAGCTCGTAAATGCTGCCAAGAAGTACAATTTGTGGCATTTATGGCAGATTTTAAATGCGCAGAATGCGCGACACTTAAGTGTCAACTCGCACATAAAATTCAATTACTTGACAGCGCCGCCGCGTGTCAGCCAATGCAGAGCGGCATGGCGTTGTGGCAAAGAGCAAAGAGCGCTGAGGCAGCAAAGGGCAAGTACATATTGAAGTGAAGGGAAATACAGAGGCGTAAAAGTCGCTGAAGTGCTATGATTTTAGACTGGTGGCGGCGGCAATAAAAGTGCCTCAACTATTTATAGTACAAATATGTAGTTATGTATGTATGAACAGATGTAGGCATAAGCGGCAATAAGACTATTGCATAAGTCGACTCCGTCTCTGCAAACGAATGGGTGGTACTGGAAATTTACGACTATCACCAATTTGCGCGATTTATTATTATTATTGCGCCTTAAAAGCTTTCAAAATTGTGCTCAACTTTTTCATATTTTTATAATTTTATTTGCAGCCATTCAAGCGTGAATATTTGCGCCAGAATTTACTTTAGAATTACGCTTGTGTCAATACTAAATTTTATTGCGACTCATTTCCCCCCACCCTCATATACGCAGTATTTATGCCGTTATTTGCTGTTAGGCCTATTAAATTTTGTATCACACACGCCCAACCTCCTGACAACTTATCTTAAGCCTCTTCGCATTTGCATATAAATATTTGCGATTAACTTTTCTAGCGCCAATTTCAGCTGAGTCTTCTTTATCGCCAAACACATTTGTGCATAGTACAGCACTAGTAGCATCGTCCGCTCCCCATCTTACGCGTCGCTTAACTCCAGTCTTTCACTTACTCATCGCTTGTCACTTTATCATTGGCCGCCGCTGTCGGCAGCAGTGGCAAGTGTCAGTCGAATTAATGAATAATTTAGTTGCTGTCCATTTGCGGATTTGTCGCCTAGTTAACTGCCCATTTGCGCTACATTTAGGCTGTAAGTAGTTGTTTTGCGCCTTTGCGTTTATCCTGCGAGGCAAAAAGTCTTTGTTTCCCAAGTTCAATTTGTTACTCTGTTGATAGCGATTTGATGAAGTGCGCCAATGCTCATAATTTTACGCCGAAGCGCGATAAGATAACCCATTTTTTATGTAGTGTGGTAATAAAATAGCCTTTGGCGCATATAAAAAATTGCTAAATTTTAAGCTGTATTATTGGGGTAGAAATTTTGATATCAGATAGAAATTATGTGGAACACGAGTGGCAAATGGTTTATGAAATGTAAAGTATACATACATATAGAAGTCATATTAATACAAAATTTCTTTATTTCAATGTCCAAATTATTTATACTAAATTTATAGGTTAAGCTCTCTCGCAGCAACAAAAAAGAGCAAGTCTTTTGAATATGTTGAAAACATATAGGCTTTTTCAATAAGGTACTACAAAAGTAGACCGATAGGTACCGGCAAACGACGCCATATTTTGCTCGCTTTTTTGACGTTTCTCTTCAGTAAAGTTTGTAATTTCATCACGAAAAGATATACGATCCAACAAGGAATCGAAATTGTTAAAATTTTTTACCGAAATTTTAAGAGTAATCAGTAATTACAGAAGTTTTTCAGCACTTCGAATGGCAATTAGCATCTAATTGACGAACAATCCAATAACCTAATAAAATGATTGAAATCTGTTTTGGTATAAACAAATGCTATCATACATATGTATATACATATATATTATAAGTAGAACCAAGTATGATTAAGTCATTTGCTATCGACTAATGCTGTATTAAAACAGCTCAATTAGCTAAGACAATTAAGTTGTAATATTTACTCAACTTAATACACAATTAAATAATTTCCTCGTACATTTTAATTGCTCACTGGAAAAATGCTGCGTTCTCTAACTAAGCATTCTTTATACCGTTTCACAAGAAAATCTGATATAAATAGTGCCTAATTTAGTCAAATGATTATAAAAATTATTTAGCAATTTCACATAAAAAGAGAAACATAACTAATTATACTTCATTCAAAAGTGAAGTACCAATTCGTTACTTTTTTTAATTGAGATACTGAAATAGCTGTATTCGATTCACCAAGTTTTAAAGAGAAGCGAATCGAACAAACTATACTAATTATTCAAAAATCAACATATAATATGTTAGACCAATTAAATCAGAGCATAGACTTCTGCAATACGCGTGATAAGTGCCTTCCGACCATATCAAACGACGCTGCTGAGGTAGTAGCGCAGATTGACATCCAAGGAGACGAATTCACGCGAATATGAAACTATCATAGACGTCTACCGCAACAAAAAGGGAAGAGAGAGTCAAAAGCATCACCATGTGGCAGCAACGATGGTAAACTTCAAGCAAAGGACGGTGGACCCATAGACTGATTGCGGACATACATACATTCGTGAACAGATAGACTATATGAAGACGTGGATTTCCACCTGATCCAAATACTCAGTGGTCATGGATGTTATACCTATAAGAATCCTCTACAAATGATTTTAGTCCATATTGTCCGACATGTAGAGAGTGCTTAGAAAATTCTGAACGCGTACTGTATCATTGCCCTCGGAAAATGGAAAAGCTGAAACCCACACTTGGCGGTAGTCTCAATGTGGAAAATTTGACTGCACTTATGTGCGAGTCCTGTGTAAAAAGGAAAGCTGTCAGCGAAGTGGCAGCTCTAATTATGAAAGATTGACAAATTTACAACAGATTAGGCGTCAGTCAGTCCGTATAATAGGATGACTTAAATGTCTTCTTCTCTCCTATGAAGTAATGCTTTGTCCAGTGGTCCCATGGCTATGACATAAGATAGGAGGAGGTTAGGTTTAGGGGATTAATTTTCGATGCTTCCTTCTAGTATAAAAAATAGCAATTATTCATACAAACTCAGAGTACTTTCGATGAAACTTGCGATGAAACCGAGTTCGGAAAATTATAAGTTATCATCGAATTCAGAGAGCAGTGTAACTTTCAGTGAAAAAACTAGGTAATTACATTACAAGTATCTGTCAGTTAAATCCTGGTTAATCGTACCGAAAGAAGGAGGCTGGGTTAAGTTAACCAGAATTTAACTGACAGATAGTCAACCTTACCGAAGGAAGTATCTAGCCTTGATTAAGTTAATCAGAACTTAACTGACCGATGGTCAACCTTTCCAAAGAAAAGGAATATTGGTTAAGTTGACGAGAACTTAGATCACAAAAGGTTGCTGATCCGATATTGAGAAAACGGCCTTTATTTTGATTGTCATGTCAAAGATGTAATGCCGCCAATCATATAAAATTACGAATACCTAAAAATCTGTGAATTAAAAAGAAATTTCCGCAATTGAAATTGCCAATTAAATAACGCCACAATTTGCAGTCAATAAATTACAAATCAATGCATACAATTACCTAAACAAGAACAATGCAAGGCACAATGGAGCGGAGGATAAGAAAGCGCGTGGAATGAAGACTATAAATTTTTTCTTCGGAAATTAATGACGGCAAAGTGGCAGGGACGAAACAGCCACAAATCGTGAGTGTGTGAGTGTGTGCTTACAAATTGTCGACAATTTAATAACAGTTAAGCTCGAGTGCACGACTAGCGCACAATTGAAAGAATGTGGCACGGTGGCATGGCACTCCATCACCCAGACCCTAGCGCAGTCCTTCGCAGAGCGCTTCATCTCGCTCTTCATTCACTGCCGCTATGCCTTAGCATACAACAACAAACATTAAACTGGAGGTGATGTCAATTGTTTGAGATTTTGTAAGTGTAGGTTTTGAGTAGGTACGTGTGTGCGCTAGTTCGAGTTCAACCACTCATTTGTGTCAACAACCACCGCAAAGGAACACCTCAGCGCGGGCACTTGTTGCCGCTGCCAACGCGCAGCAATAAAGGCAGCTACAACAACCACAATAAGCAAGAACAATACTAATAAGCGAGGACACAAAAAATGGATGCACAAGTGGAAACAGAAGGAGCAACATTAAAAACCGCAATCACGCCCACTTAAACGCGGTGAAGTGCGCTGAATGGGAGTGCAGTGAGTAGAGAGTGGGAGAGCGTTTGCGGCAAGTTGAAGTGGCATTTTGCGACAGGATAGCGAATTGTGTAGACAATGGAAGTGGATAACGTTGCACTGCTGGCTTTGAATATATATGTATATGTGTGTGCTGTGAACCTAGGGACTGCGCTTGCTACTCAACCCGACACAACTGCGTGCTGCCAGCCAGCAACGTTCGCTCTGGAAGCTGCTTAAGGTCCTTAAGGATTTATGTGCAAATGCAATGTAAAATATGTTTGCCAGTATTTATGCGATTATGTCTGTACGTTTTGCTGGCAAAAAAAAGTTCATTGCGATTACCACTTGTTGAATGGGAATTGTGCAGTAAGCAGTCACTGCTCCACTCGCTGTCTGTCTGACAGCTTTGCTGCGGAGAAATTGGCATTCGTTAGCTGCTGGCTTCAGCAGAGGGCGCATCAAGCTCGCCAAGTGGAAAATAAATAAACAAAATAAAACACTTGCACAACCAAATGCGACCTGCTTTTGCCACAAACAACTACAACTACCTTGTGCTGCTGCCCCAGCCAGCTGCGCATAATCTGTCTGTCGTTGGTCTAAATACTCGCACAATACAAATGCGAACGCCAAAGGCGATGAACGTGTTTTTAAGTGTTGTCTCGAAAACAATGGAACAACAAGTACTACAACAAAAGCAACAGCAATATGAGCGCAACTCTTTGCTTGGTGTGAAAGTGTGAATTGGGATGCTTTGAAATAAGTGCGCACTTATGCTCACATTATGCTGCGCTTGTGTGTGTGTGTGAGTAATTCATAGCTTAATGCGTTTGTCGAAGGATATGCGGGCTCTCAAGTCAAGTGTGTGTTAAAAAGGTGCTAAGCAAACAAGATAATATGCGTTTCAACCGTTAACGACCTCACTGAACCTCAACAATTGCAAGACGCACCAAGATAAACCCTGTCGGAAATATAGGGAATTTTATGAGAATATGAGAAAAAAGGTTAAAAATTCAAAATTCATTCAAATTAGTATAGAAACGATTAGAAAGTACTCATATATTGGTACTTGTCTAAGACCTAGACTTTACGATATGATAAATCTTTGATTCCATGCATTTTTATGACTTAAATTTCGGGCCTATATTTGATGATAGATTGGAAAAAAGTACACATATTTTTGGAAAATTTCTTTTCTATTTCATTAACTTCTTAAAACTGTGTTTTTTCACAACTTTGCCTTTTACGCGTTCTTAAAGGCACCACTGACCGATTTTTTCGAACATCGAAGGTTGACGTCTCCTTTAAAGGGTTACGTTGGTTTCAGGATTTCAAAAATTATTATATTTTTATTATCTTATTTTATTCTGTAATATCTGTAGAATATTGTCTTATATTCCCACGTTTATCCGAATAATCATTTTGAAGATAGAGCCTTGAAAAGTTGCACGTTCGAAGTCAGCTATACAGTCACTTAAAACTTTAAAAGTTTTTTTTCTGTTTGTAACAGTGTTTTCCAAGTCGGTTTTTAAGATTTCTCGCGATCTTCTCTACACTTTTCACTTCCAACGTCTGGTTTATGGTTTTAAGGGTGGGTTTACGAGTTTCAAAAAATCAAAATTTTTATTGTCGTATTAAATAATACAACACATCTAGAATATTGCCCTAAATTTTTAAGTTGATCCGGTAACAGTTTCGAAGATACAGTTTTGAGAACTTGTGCGATTAGGCTAGCTAGACTAAGTGCGCGATCGAAACTGCATTTTTGAAGTCGTTTGGCAAGTTTTTTGAGAACCACTCAACCGATCTTCATGAAATTTTACAGAGGTCTTTGAGATAAAATTATTAAAGAATTGGACGAACGATGTTTTTCGATTACTATTTTGAAGGAAAAGTCCTGAAAATTTTCAGTCTTTTGTAAAAAGGTTTACCAAAAATAAAATTCTTGGCTTTTTTTTCTTGGTCCAAGTTTTAAGTTAAGGTTTCAAAAAATTCTAAAATAATATTTAATTTTTTATATTAGAAAAAAAATTTAAAAAAAATGCTGTTTTTACCCCAGTAAACCCTTAATTAAAACTATTTTTGATTTTTGCTTCTGATGATCCCGTAAAAAGGCTTCGGCTGTCAACCCAGAAAGCACTTTTTTCCGAGGAACTGCCGGAAATAACGTAAATTAATGATCGAGTTTTGATGTTTTCCTTAAAAAATTCCAAAAAAATTTTGTAATATATGTAGCTACATATGTAATATTGAAAAGTTTGGATAAAATGTTATATTTTTTATATGAAAATCTAAATTTTTTAAAATGGGTGTTTTTTGCTCGCAGGAGCCCATATTACTACTTAAAAAATTAGCAGGCAAATTAATACTTGTACTTTTAATAAACATATAAAGAGTTAATTTTAAAATTTTCATTTATTATTATTAAATATTGGGAAAATTAGCTATTTTGTTTCAAAGTTAATGAGATAAGATAGATTTCGGTCATTGAAAGCATACTCTTTGTTAAGCCAATCTTTTCTTTCTGCGCAAAACACGTGTACATTTTCAGCACTCTTTCCATGGAAAATGCTTTAATTCCTTTCGTCTGTTAGTAAAATGCGCTATTGTTTCCTGATTGTCCATTACCTTTCGGCCATTGAAAGAATAATAGAATAGAAATTTAATATTTGACATAGATTATTCAATAAAAACTTTTTGTCAGTCATTTACCATCTCGACTTATAGAGCAGCTATAATTATATCAGCTGGTATTGAAGGAATAATCTTAACACGAGAGGCACGTGTAATCTTTTCGACGGTAAATTGTTTAACAAACAAACAAAATAAAGATGTCGACCGCATTTAAAGGAGAAATGTCACCTTTTAGTAATGACGCTAATTTATATCAGTATCAGATTAAGAAGAACAGCAAAATCTAATTGGACTTAAAAATTTTGAGGCAAAAACATAATCGAGAATCGATATAATGTTAAAAGGTGGTCTAAATTTATCTTTTTCTACGAAAGGTCTTCTAATTTAGTAGTTGTTTCCCAGACTAAGTCCAACGTAGCCCGAATAAATTATAAATTGTACAAAAAAAAGTTCATAGATCACTGATATGGAAAAAAATGCACATTATATTCTCATTGAAAGTTGATATTTATTCAAAATAGCTTTCCTTAGACTCAGATTTTTTGATGTCATTACTAGGAATGTCATTCCAAAAGCTACTTTCCATTTGGTTTTTAGTTTTGGAATTAGACTATATCGTAGATCAGGCGATAACAAGTTGCTCAGAGAAATCCTTTTGTTAACAAAAATACTCTGATTTTTTTATCTTCATGTGAAACAAGCTCAGACTTTTCTTTTACCCAAATCATCGGCAAAAAATTCCCAAATGGTGTTTTTACTAGTCACCACGTCGTTTTACTAATTTGACGGATCTTCCCCACCAATTCAGCTTGATTACTAGCTTTTCAACGACCTACCTTTGACCATCATTTAAAACCGCACAACCATTTTCAAATCACCTGTACGACGTATAAACCTGTCGACACAGCATGAGTTGGCGTTCCACTTGACAGCTGGTGTCATAATTTGTGGGAGCCTCAAATCAGTTGTCAACATGCCACACCAACCAACACACCCCAACTACAGAAGCAATGCGCCAACATTTCCCTAGCGGTTATTAATGAGAGAAACTTTGTTGGTGTAGGAATACCATAAGCCGCAACGCAGAGCAAGGACACAATACAAAAGAACTTCGCGATTCTTTATTATTTTAAAATGAAGCTCAAAGCCGACGAGCAAGAACAAGCTAAGCACAAAAAGCAAATGACAAAAGCGCGATAAAAATCGAAATTGGCCGTTTCCTAGCAGCGTATAATAGCTTTTGTGTGGCAGTGGCAATGAGAGAGCTTGAGGCAATGGAAAAGCAAAAAATTTAGAAAAACCGCTTAGCGTCCGCGACAAACTTTGTCGCGGCTTTCAGAAAAAAAATTATTGAAAAAAAAATGTTCAAAAACTTTCGCTAGCAACCACTGCCGAGTAATTCCCCACTTTATTGCATTTCCCAGCAGAAAAGTCGGCACATGGTTTCCTTTTTATGTTGCCCAGTACTATGCTTACCCACCTCCAATCACAGAGCATGGCAAACGTGGCAACTAAGTGTCAAACACTTCGTCCCTTAGTCATCAACTTGCGACACCCACACCTCTTTCCTTCCTTCCTTCCTTACGTCCTTCCTGCAACACGCGTTGCGGTGAAATTGTGTGGCAAAGTTGGCTTCTTTAATTTTAAGTGGCATGTTGCGAGGTGCGAGCCGGCAAAAAGAAATGAAAATCACATGCAAAAAAAACCAAGTGAGAGAATGAAGTTGTGCTAGAAACAAATTCTTTGGCAACTCGCTGAATAATTCAATCAAATAGAGCGCACATAGCCATGGGTACAAAGTTACCGTCATTCTTACAGTTCCTCCATTCATATACATACATACATATACATATACATATATGTATATTGGTATGTATGTATATTTGCTCACGCTGCGCTTCCTTTTTACTACTTCCCATGTGCAGTTCTTTGCCGTTTTTTTTTTGCTTTTTTGTCCTTTCAGTTGAACCTTCGGGACATCTGATTTAATATTGACAGCGCAGGCGGGTGGTTAATAAAGTTAAATTGTCTCATATAATGTGCAGTGAGCCAAATTGTCGCCCTTTCCATGCGCTCTTGCTGCTATTTTTCTGTTCTCCTTTATTCTACTCCTTCCACAAGTATTTGTCTTTTTTGTTGCTTTCTGCTGTTAAGCTCTCCGGTTGGCTTTCGCCTCCAGCCTGTCACAGAGGCTAAGTTGACAACTTTTATGTTCGATTAAATTTTAATACCCAAATTTTTACCTTATTAATAAATTCTGCACGAACTGAGTTAATCAAATGCCGAAAGTTTGAAAGTGTGACAAATAGCGATAACGCCGGGCAGCGCAGTGATGCCTTATAATTATATTTGTATGTGTGGGCAGAGATTATATGAGTAGATCAACTTCGTTTACACTTACCAATATGACGCAACTTATTTTTGTTACATATAATTTCCGTTTTTGATAAAAAAAAAAATAATTAATTTTAATATTTGTAATAAATTACAGTAAATATTTCGAAATTTCGAAATAATTTTGAATCCGTGGCAGCAGGCGATTGAGTTATCTCTTTTGCTTTTTGAGCAAGTATTAAGCCCAAGATGATTTGCATATTTATATTAATATTTCTAAAAGGTAGTGTAATTAATTTTAAGCTCTACCCTAGAAGCGAGGTAACCTCTTATTCCTGCTTGATTTCAGTCATTTTTCAATGAGGCCGCTCACACTTTGTGACAGAAGAACAATCTGGTATACACTTATAAAGTATAAACTGATCTAAATTTTGTACTTCAGGTTTTCAACTTTAAAAATTCTTGTTTTTATTTTGGAATTTTCTAAAAAAAATCTTTATAAGATATTTTTATTTTTTCTTTAATTAAAAATTGTAACAAAACTTGCATTATACAATATATAGCAACCAAATAGCCAGTTGCCAATTTACAATTATACAATATTCGGTTAGTCAAAGTTTAAGAAAATTGGTCATTTGTTCAATATGATCGTGTGTTTTCAGATATTATAACAAGTGCATAAGACTTCTAGAACTACTGTGGAAAATTCTGCAGAAGCAAGTAATAAGTTTCTCTCTTAAAAATACAACATCGAGCTTATGATTGGTAAGTACGCACGGTACTGGAAGACTGGAGAAAGAGCATTACACATTTTTTATATATTAAACAGTTCATTCTTTGGTGCGATTGAAGGATCAGATATGTTTTTGTTTGTTTATTTATATTAAAGTAAGTAAGTATTCGCATAAATGCCTGACTCAAATTAATTTTTATACAGAAATACCACGCTGTGCCAAACTCATTATTGAGAAGCAGTTCCAAGTACTGGTATTCTCATAAACTAGAATGTCCGTACGAAAAATTACAATGAAAATGAAAAGAAAAAAGAATAAGTTTAAAAGTTTTCTAAAAGATCTCAAGAACTATGATAAAATACTTCAAATAGGCCAACAACCTTTAATAAAAGAATGAGAAATTCGATAAATCAGGCGTTTGGTGGTTAATAAGAACGTAGACCTGTCGAAAATTTGGCGTCAATTGTATGTTCCAGTAGCTACTCGACGCGTCCAACAAATCCTGAAAGTAGATGACACTATTCAATATGAATAGAGAAGCGCTAAGTCTAGACTTTTGCAAAAACATAAGTTGGCGCGACTTCAGTTTGCACAAAATTACCATTTTTGGAACACCGAGTGGCAATTCGTCATATTTAGTGAGGAGAAAAGTTTGATTTAGATGAGCCAAACTGTTTTCAATATTGCTATCGTGATATTCGTTGGAAACTTTCAGGGATGATCGCTGATATGGGCCGCATTTGGACATCATGGAGTATTTAGTTTTACACAAAATGAACTAAGTAAAAACATAGAGCTTCTGGATAACGTGTTAGTGCAGTTCGTGAATAAAATTTGAGTGAAACGGTAAAGCACCAATTCGTAAAGCTGCATCTACTCGATGATTTTTGGAAAGCAAAAACTTTCTATGGGGCATTCTATCCAAGAAAGTATATGCCAATGGGACTCAATGCCAAATGTTATTGGAATTGAAAAGAGCAATACAAAAGGAATGGGAAAATTTAGGTTTGTCTTCATTTCAAAATTTAATTAGATCGATGTCATTTCGTATATCTTCAGTAAAAAAAAAACTTCGTTGTCGCATTGATTACTAAAAACATATTTTAATTTCAAAAAAATATATTTGCACTATTAAACTGAAACAGAATTACTTATCCCATATAATTATTTCGCAGAGAATGAATTTGGTTTTTTTTTTTTTAATGACGGATTTATGTTAATATTTAGAAATAAATAAAACATATAACATTCTTAAAACTGTAGCGTGAAATCTAAAATAGTGTATCTTGAAAAAGAAGTTTGTATTTTTAATGTTTAAGAAAAGCAGTTGTCTCGCACGATTTTTTCGCGCATTGTAACGGGTGATTTTTTTGAGGTTAGGATTTTCATGCATTAGTATTTGACAGATCACGTGGGATTTCAGACATGGTGTCAAAGAGAAAGATGCTCAGTATGCTTTGACATTTCATCATGATAGACTTACTAACGAGCAACGCTTGCAAATCATTGAATTTTATTACCAAAATCAGTGTTCGGTTCGAAATGTGTTTCGCGCTTTACGTCCGACAAATTTTGTTCAGCGATGAGGCTCATTTCTGGTTGAATGGCTACGTAAATAAGCAAAATTGCCGCATTTGGGGTGAAGAGCAACCAGAAGCCGTTCAAGAACTGCCCATGCATCCCGAAAAATGCACTGTTTGGTGTGGTTTGTACGCTGGTGGAATCATTAGACCGTATTTTTTCAAAGATGCTGTTGGACGCAACGTTACGGTGAATGGCGATCGCTATCGTTCGATGCTAACAAACTTTTTGTTGCCAAAAATGGAAGAACTGAACTTGGTTGACATGTGGTTTCAACAAGATGGCGCTACATGCCACACAGCTCGCGATTCTATGGCCATTTTGAGGGAAAACTTCGGACAACAATTCATCTCAAGAAATGGACCCGTAAGTTGGCCACCAAGATCATGCGATTTAACGCCTTTAGACTATTTTTTGTGGGGCTACGTCAAGTCTAAAGTCTACAGAAATAAGCCAGCAACTATTCCAGCTTTGGAAGACAACATTTCCGAAGAAATTCGGGCTATTCCGGCCGAAATGCTCGAAAAAGTTGCCCAAAATTGGACTTTCCGAATGGACCACCTAAGACGCAGCCGCGGTCAACATTTAAATGAAATTATCTTCAAAAAGTAAATGTCATGAACCAATCTAACGTTTCAAATAAAGAACCGATGAGATTTTGCAAATTTTATGCGTTTTTTTTTAAAAAAAGCTATCAAGCTCTTAAAAAATCACCCTTTATAAACTCTTAACTTATACCAATAAGCTCAGTACTTGAGTAAAGATACTTAATATATCAAAGGCTATCTTCGAAAACCAATTTTGATATCAGTGCTTCGTTTAGAATCACTGCGAAATACTGTAGAAGAGAGCGTACGGATAACCGGAAACTTAACCGGAATGTACCTAACTTTTAACCGGTTAGTGACTGTCAACTTGAGAGCATTTGTCAAATTTATTTCAATATAAATTTAGGATTTGTTTTGCATATACAACACCATCATTTGCTCTTTTAATGATAAGACGCATATCTAGTGTCATAGCTTAGAAAAAAACCGATTTTGGGATTTAAAATTAATTAATAACAGTTATTGGATTATTAATAGTTTCGAAAAAAAAGCATTTAAAGATATACCGATGGAGCTGAATGAACTGGCCGACTACATTTGAGAACGGCTACGAGTATAACTAAAAAATCATTTGCAATTAAGGTTTTGGAAAGTTGTTTTTAAAGGTGTAACCTATCCCAATATTGATTTTTTATATAAATTTCTAACTAGTTGTGCCCCTTAAGCGCTACAACTCCCACACATAACTACAACATGACATAAACTAAAAAATTTCAGGCATTTCCACTATGCAAACCTTCTATTTAGAAAACTGTAACTCTCATAAAGACGCCAGATCTCGTCTCAAATAAAATTTCAAATTAACTGAAAGAAAAAAAAGCAAAAATTAGCTGCCAAATGCAAATGAAGTTGCACAAGTATTCAAATAATTCGCTTAGATAATGCGCTCAAATGAAAGTATGCGAAAAAGTTTAAGCGCATTTTTGAGTTCCTTTGGCTGCGCTCCCGCTTTTATTTCGTTTTCAACTTTTTTTCAGCTTTGACTGGACAAGCATGATTTACGTCAAACTTTTGCGACCAAGCAAACACCAATGACGCATCACCGCAACGCCACCAGTCAGAAAACTTTCGATTCTAATTGCCGTATTACACACACACGCACACACACACAAGCGCACCCGCAAACAAATAAAAAGCTTGTAAGAATTCAATTTGTCAAGCAAAAAGCGAGAATTACAAAGAGACCAACAACAAAAAAATGAGCGAACACAAATGAATTGAAATAAATAGCGAGAAAAAAGTTGGCAGCAAACTTTTTACAAAGCAAAAATGCGCACTGACAGTTTGTGAAAAGTTCGCAAAGCGCAAATTACTAGCGCCAAGCCAAGGCGAAAAACCCAAAAACAATAAAAAAACATTGTACATAGCAGATGGGCAGAAGACACGGCTTTGGACGCTGACAAGTCAAAAGACAGGCAGCGGTGTGCGTAAATGAATTACTGGCGCTTGTCTTGAGCAGCAAGATGAAATGCCGTTAGGTGAGGGGAGGTGAGGAGAAATGTTTGCAGGCGAAAAAATCAAAATCGCGGTGCGTTGAAATTCTTTGTCACAAATTAGAGTATAAAAAACTTCATAGAAGTGGCAGAAATGCTGTAGAAATATCGGAAGGCAGGCTGTAAGTTGCCTAAGAAGACAGCTGCTGCATAATTTTCACAAACACATATACACATCTACAAAAAAAATATGAAAAAACGCCGCTTTGCCGCACTCAAAGGCCTTTCAGTTGCAGTTCTTTAGACATTTCTCCGACAACAACAACGCCAAAGCAGCCATAAGAGATAAATGGCGGCCAGTCAACCACTTTGAATTCGATCAAATTAAGTAAACGCTTCATTTACGCGCAACAACAACAACAGCAACAACATGAAGCGCGAAAAGCAAGTATTTAGTACAAGTGTGTGTGTATACTTGCTTATTCATTGCCCCAAGGATATAATTAAATTTTCAAAAGCTGTCCGCTGACAAGCGCAACAACCGGTAGCTAGCAAGCAGAGGCAGCGCAAAAAAGAAAAAAGACCGAAGTGGCAACAAAGTAGCATAGTCAAGCAGCAGTCAAGTGGCCACCGGCCGTGTGCTCAGTGTTGCATAACATTTTGTAGGCAATCACTTACTTAATTTGCCAAGCAATGCAGAAAAATGAGTGCTCCGCGTTGCTTGGTGGCTGGTGGTGGCACCCCGCCCTCCACCACGCGGTCGTTCATTTCGTTGGTAACTCTGAGACTCACCTGCAAACTTTCGCTCACACTTCTGCTTCTACTCAGCGTCTTGGCCTTTTCGCTGCTGGCTACATTTTTAAGTGCATTAGTAGCCAATTACAAATACATGCACACTCAAACACACACAGACATTAACAATAGCGCAAAGATACTTTTTGTCAAGGAGACAAATTGCCCATTTGGCGTGTTTTTTATCAGCACTTTCGATACTTTATGCGCGTTGTTGGACTTCAAGTACGCTTCGACGTGGTTCCACATTTCCATACGTTTCGTATTGTGTCGTGTAATGGATCGTTTACATATTTCACTTGCTTGTAATTTAGCTCACTTACGGCGAGTCGGTAATTGAGTTGCCGATTTAGAGGCTATTTGCGCTCTAATGAGCTCTAATGATGCAGTGATTTGTTTTAAATGCGCTTTTAAATATTTCAACGATAGATGATTAGTTGTGACGCAGCTTGATTGAAATGTGTGCTGCAGCAAATTGTGTTGATGTGCTTTAGGAAATTTTAATATTTTAAGCGAACAATCTTTAATGGCACGTTTTGATTGGGGGGGTCATCTATTTATCTTCGCGGTACTGAAAAATCGATTTTTGAATATTTCTAATAAAGTCGCAAATAGAAACATGTCTTATAAGGGATTTGATCGACAGCATGTTGATTAGCTAGATATTAAGACTCAAAGCCAGCGCGGCGCTCATTATTAACGTCGCTCGGTCAGCTTTAAACGCGTTTTCCCAAAAGTGGGATTTTGCTAAGTTTTTCTTTTCAAGAGCTTTTGAGAGCTTGATAGCTTTTAAGCTTTGAAAAACACTTTTTTCGATTGTAATTTTTTTTTTCTTGAAAACCATCGTCAAAAATTAACATTTTTTAAATCACTGCCATTTTGTCAGATTTTGAAATCATAAAAAAACTAGTGTCTTGTGTTTTGCAATTCATCGTCCAAAATAGGCTCAATAGAGCGCGAAGGTAGTGGAGTAATAACAACGAATTAAATGATTTTCTATAGTTTAAGTTTTATTCCCTTGTTAATTAAATAAATCTGTAGTTTCTTGCATATACTTAGTTATGTCGAATGTATATGCATTAGAGCGGGTCGATTTTTTTTTCCAAAAAAAAAATGGCGTATGCGGGGAATGTTCCAGAGAATATTCTGCACAACTTTGTCAAAAAGACTACGGGTCTAAAAACGGCTTCAACTCAGAGATTTTTTAATCGAAGTTCAACAAATATAAATAATCGGTTCTATGCAAGATATGTGATATTGTTGTCCGATCTGGTTCCGACAAATGATCCATAGAATATCAAAATGCACCCATGTATTGAATTTCATTCGGATATCTCAAAAACTGACGAACAAATTTTTATAATCCTTAAAAACGGAGTTTTAAAAATCGCTGGCTCGAAACCAGTTTTAGACTCTTAGGCAAAATTGTTTAGAAAGATGGGTAGAACATTTCCAGCTTACGCTAGTTTTTCGTTATTATTTATTTTTTTAATTTTTTTGGCTCCCTCTAAATCGACCCGCTCTAATACAAATATTTAAATATACATTTTAAGGTGATCCGACAAATATTTTCGGAGTTATGATTCTGTTTGTAGGCATTTCTTAACTTAGTGTAATTGTCACTAATTTAAACGCTTTATTCCGAAGCGCTGTTTTTAGAGACGGGGAGGAAAATTTTTCCGAAACTGGTAGATAAATCAGCTTGAAATTCTGTTCTGGTATATATTTATCAAGCCGTGATTGGAAGACTGTAGGATGGAGTCATATGTAGAGGTTCACGCAAATGATGAATTCACTTGGGAGTGACCAGAAATGATTCTTTTATATATGGCTCAAGCAGCTCACGACTACCTGTCTTAGACCAACTATCCTCTGGGTAGCCAAAAACATCCGTTTGAAAGCAAGCTAAAATGAGAAGGCTAAACATCGCTCCCAAGGGTTTCGAACTGAATTTGGGACCCGCCACGTAAAAAATACTACCAATGAAAAGCAGAAAACAGCCTCGGATGAGTCGCCTATAACCGCGTAAGCGCTGTGTACGCCAATAAGAAAGTGATCAAAGGATAAGAGAGTTTCTAAGAGGTTAGCAAAATATAGAGGTTTAAAACTTAAACGTTTTTGACATAGGTTTGGTAGATCGGATTGCAAAAAGTTTGAATTGGGTTTTAAAAAATTAAATTCGTTTTTTAAATTATAAGTCGAATTTTATTTCACACTCATTTTATTTACTCTTATTGAGCTTATTAAAGAAACCTTATACAACAAACCATTTTGCCTGTAATGTTTAAAGCGTTTGCTGCTTTTTCATGAAAAATATTAACGTTTTTACCTTTAAAACGTACAAAAATATTAAAATCTCCATTTAAAATATTAATCTTACAAATTTCTCTTTCTCCAGCAGAAAACTTAAATCTTCCTAAGCTAATCTTTTATTAAGTAAAAATTGCTCTAATGCTTTAAACTCCCCCACATACTAAGGCAGCAGCAACAACTGCACAGCAAAAGTATGCCAACTTCTCGTCTCGTCTCCGCCGAAGTGGCTGCACAAATTTTAAATGACATTTATGCATAAATTATGTTAATAATGTAATTTTAGAGTGGAAATCTATGAATATGAATGAATGCGCACGCGGCACGAGCGCAAGTGCACAAGTGAGGCGAAAAAACAAAAGGAGCAAAAGGAATAAATGAATGAATGAACCGTAAGAAATTGCTTGAGATCTTTGGCCAAAATTGAAACTGACTTGCCGACGAGACAGCGGTGCTGGCGACCACTGCAGTGCCCAAAGACACACTTTTAACACAGCCACCCACACAACAAGGTTTGGGTGTATATATTTATAGCACTTGTTAGTGTATGGGCGGCGTAATCATATACATCATTACGGTCGTCAACACCGAAGAAAAATAATAAAACTGAAAAACCTGCCGCCGTTGGCACAAAATCACGCGTACATTACTTGAGGAAATAAAAATCCAAATTGTCGTAAGCTTACCAACACATATACATATGTATATACAAGTATATGTATATATACAGCAACAGACAACCCTCAAAACCACTAGGCGATTTCAGCATACTGATTTGTGTGCTTTGCTGCGTGTACGACTTCTTGTCTCCACAGCTTGTAAGTTAATGTAATTTCATAAAATGTCCTTTAAAATCTGTGTGTAACTATGTCTGTGTATCCATGATGAAGAAAGTAATGTTATATGTGTATGTGTGTGTTACGATTCCAAGCAGCGAACTAAATCACAGCCTCACAAATGTAAGGAGGAAAGCTTACACAAAATGCAAAAACTGTAAAACGCAGAAAAAATCTTAACTGTTGTAAAGGAATACCATTAAACAGGCGCAGGATATGGCAATGAATCTTTTATTCTACGCGTTGAAATGCTTTGAAAGAGGGCATACAAATTTATATACAAATAATCACATATATTATTTTATACACTATACATAAGTACATATTTTGCGCGTTGTAGTGAAAAATGAAAAAAAGTCAAGAAGAATAAGTTTAGTTAAACTTATCATAGTATTTTTGGACTGAAATCGAACTAGTCTGAAAATAACCAAATTCATACCAATTTTTCGGAAATGTGATATACTACTATGGGCAAAATATGGCAAGACTTTTTTCATAATTTAAGGGCTCTTAATTTATTTTTCGAAATCTATGTCGTAACCCTCAAAGTGATCCCCAGAGTGGCCGGTCGGAAAGACAACCTCGATTACCGAAGAAAATTGTCAACATAGCTTTGATTTTCTACTGCTTTGACGTGGTTTTTTCGGCTTCGGCTCACCTTTGCCACGATATTCGGCCAATTGTTTAATGTAAATGGCTGGACATAGTTCGTTTTCAACGTGCCCTCGAACCTCTGCGAATAATGATTAAAATCACTTGCTCGCTGCAAACAATTATCACGGAAGGCCTCTAATTGTTTATATCAAAAAATACGTTCGGAAGAGTAGTTCGGCTTCCGCTTCACACTAGTCGAAAAGTAATTTGTAATCAGCTGTTTTTACTCCAGGGTTTAAGCATACATATTAAGATGTAAACGTGAGTACGTGTGAGTATTTGAAGCCATTCAACGAAAGGAAGAAATGGCAATAAAAATTTGTGGGCAATTATACGCATACAATTATAATAATGCTTTGCGTTCTTAGTAATTCTCATTTTTATTTCATCACCTCCGTTCATACTGTGGTTGGAGGAGTTGTCGAGAAGAAAGATTTTCTTTTGAGATAACTGAAGAAATTTCTTCTGTAGAATAAAAGCTTTGAAATGTAATACGGTTAACTGTTTGTTATAAAAAATAAAATCGCGGAAGAAAAGTGGAAACTTTATGAAAGCTTCGAACATAAATTAGATATCAATATATCTCCTAAAGTCCCTAGTATGTGTACCTCAGTATCTGTAGTTGACTTTTAACCGAAAATATCGGTCATTGCATAGCAAATACAATTGAAATTCAGAGAGAAAGATTTCCTGATATTAGTATCTTTGTGTATCAAAAAAGGGTTGGATCGGATCACTGCTTTCGTTAGCCCCCATATACCTTATAGAAATATTTTCGAACTTCTGAGTGACTGTATTCCGCATATATCGGCCAATACGTACGTGAGTTATCTCAATGAATTATCAAAATGAGAGAGTGTGTTTTCATCATAACAGTATATATGTATGTGTACCTAAAAAATGATAAAATTGGACGAAAACTCAACATAGACCCAATATAACTAATATTAGGATTTTCGAACATCCGCCTGACTCTACTCCAAATTAGTGATGATTGTATGGGATGTACTTTAATGAAACCCCGGCGACATTTACTTAAAACATATGTACACATAGTCACCGTGAGTCTCAAAAATATTGCTAAAAAACGAATAAATTTTCTACCCAAAAACGAAAAATTCCCACATTATATACCTAAATGGTGGCAACATTGCTTTTCTGTCATCGTACTGTCAAAAATTTTCAGCTAAAAGCAAACACACTTCAAAACCATTTATATCATGAGTCAGAGTAAGCTAGAAGAAGTCAAAATTTCTATTTTCCATCAAATTAATTTCAAAATATTTTTATTTATATATTTCTATAAAATTGTGAAATCCCTTTCGTATGAATACGCTCAACAAAACGACAGTTGGCATAGCAGCGGGTGTTGCAGGCACACTTTTTCTGGGCTATTGCATTTATTTCGATCGGAAACGACGCGCCGATCCCGAATACAAAATGAAGGTGCACGAGCGTCGACGGCGCCAACGTAAATATCAGAATGCGGTACGAAATGCAAGTCTGAATGATTACGAGGCGCTACAGCGCTATTTCGCACAGGAAATCAATTTGGGTGAAACACTAATTGGGCGTGGTGAGTTCGAGAACGGTGTGGTGCACTTCGTTAATGCTTTGGGTGTGTGCGAACAGCCGACGCGTATACTGGGCTTCTTTCAAGCCACACTCTCGCCACAAGTGTTCGCCATGCTGATTATTAAGCTGCAGGAATTCAGTAATCGCGCCAATGCCGAAATGAATGGCATACCGAAAATCGGTAGCGCCAATTCCATTGACAGCACTGATAAACCGGTTTGTTATGTGGACGGTTCGCCGAGTACGATTTTGATTGATGATCTGGAATAGTTGTGTCGTCGTATGTGTATGTGTGTATATTTGGTTCGATTATACAATTATAATGCTTGTATATGTTGTTGTGAGAGCATTGTATATATACTTTATATTTGTATAAAATTATAATAAATTTTAAAGTAAGAAAAAAAAACATAATATTTGGAGATTCAACGGGATCTGGTGTTAGCAATAAATCATCCCAGACTAACTACGAGTATATTTAAATATGGTATAGTAGTTGTCTTCTTTTCGCCATTTTTCTCTACGCCATTTTTGAGCGCTGCTCCCTTGTATTTAAGAATTGGATACAACAACTATATTATAATTCGATAAAGAAGATTACAGGGTTTGTCCGGAAAGTAATAGGACTGATTTTTTTCCCACTGCGACTGTATTTCGGAACGTGCGCGCCCCCACTGGGTTGGGTAGAGGGCATTCATGGCTAACAAAGGAGCAACTAGTCAGTTGTCTCCGAGCATCTGGAGAGTCGAGACAAGCATTTTCCCGCGATGTGTTTCTTTGAGTGGTGCAAGCCGAAAATTCGTCGTTCGTTAGAGCAGAGGTAGGCTGTATAGAACTCGGTAAAACTGCAACAGAGATGTTTGATATGATGAAGAAGGCTTACCCAGATTTTGCTTTAGCAAGATGTGGTGTGAGGTCGCTGATGAAGACCGTGCTGGAAGATCTGCGACTTCGACAAACACCAACTCGTGACACTTTCCACTCTCGTGTGTGTTTTGACATCAAAGACATCGTCCACCATGAATTTTATCCTTCTGGACAAACCCTCAACACCAGGTTTTACGTGGAAGTCCTCAAGAGACTCAAACGAAGGGTCAATCGGGTGCGACAAGACATCGCAGCGAAGTTGCGCCACGACAACGCCCCGACTCCACCGCCTTTCTTATGAACAGCTACCTAACCAAGGCCTGCAACCAAATACTTACGCAGCCGCCCTACAGCCCCTGACTTTTTTTGTTTCCTTGCCTGAAAAGGCCGATGAAAGGCAAGTATTTAGAGACGACAGAGGTTATCCGAGCAGTCTCTAATGCACTTGCAGACAATTTCAGAGTAAACATCTATCTAAACAGCCAAATCAGCAATCAAGGTAGTAAACGTATCGCAAATCGGCCAGAAGTGTCTTGGGAAGCAGAGCAGCAGTGGAAAGTGTTGCCAGAAGTAAGCTACTTCACTTCTACCAGATCACAGAAGCATCGAGAGCAATAAATAGCGGACAAGATTGCCAAGAATGAAGAACGGCTAACATCCAAAAACGTGATCAACACTTATATCAATATTGGGAATCCCATTGTCTATACGACAATGGCTCTTGGCAGAAGCAAGAAGAAAGAAAATTAAAACTCGATGGAACGAGCTACCAGGGTGCAAAACTGCGAAAGTTATGTGCGAAACGGTACATTGGAAGTAACCTCGATAGAAGAGACTGTAGGAACATGATGATAATATTAACTAGTCACTAGTCAGGAAATGTCTATAGAAAGGCACCAGAGAAACAATGGAGCATCTCATGTACACTTATCTCGCAATGGCAAGAAAACGCTGTAAGCATTTGAGGTCCCCACGGTGTAATACTCTGGAGGATATATCGATAGTTATGTCAAAGAGTCTAATACGTGTTTAGCGCAGGCATACTAAAGGATGACTATTCCTCTTAAAATAACTATATATACAAATATATATTATCTAGTTTAAAATAATGCAATTTTTTTGTACTCACTTTCCATATAGAGTCTGTATGCTATCCGCTTGTTTACGGTTATACTAGCAGTTGGTTAGCTCTAATCCGTTTCCAATGTCGCTATTGTCCTTGTTTTGTTTTTGTTTTATTCATAGTTTTTTTGTTGTTATCCAACCAATGTTTAAGCTTATTTCATATGACCATTATTTTTGTTTTAGTTTTTTTGCTGTATTTATTTTTGTGTTTTTATTTTTTATTTGTTGTTTTTTGATTTAGACTCAGTTTTTATTTGTAAACTGATTTTTGTTGTAATGTGGGTAGAAGGTAGAAAGCAATTCGTTGGCATTATTTTTACAGTTAGGTTATAGATTAAATCATTTCGTCAACTACCGATTGCTATGTGTGTATATAGTATATTTATATATGTATGTATGTATCCAAATACATAACTCTAGTGTTGAATTGGCTTGGCGCTACCAGACTGCCCAACTTGCGGCGCAGATCAATTTACATTAAACAAACGTACATATGTATTTATGTACACTCTGTTGCATATCGAATGTCACCACCACCTCACCAGTGGGTCATTCGTCATGCTGCACCTCGTTTACACTCGGGTTTGGCGGGCAATCGCTACCAATTACTCGTTATTAGTATTCTCTTTTACTTCTCATTTGCTAGTGTTTACAAAATCCACCGATTAGATTACCACTCTATTTAGCTAATAATGTTGTTGTTGTTATAGTTATAACTAATTTACTCCACATTGCGCGCAGTAACAGCCACTCGCCATGCACACGCACCGCTCTAGTGCACCCACGATGGTGGCGTCACGACGCTCGCTTGTGAGTATTGTACGCGTGCGTTTAGATTTGTTTGCGTCGGTGTGGCGGTTGGCAACTCTAACATGTTACTATTGTTATTATTGTTGTTGTTGTTATTGCTAGCGATACTATTCAACAGTGATGGCATCAATTGTTGCTGCTGTTGCTGGGGTAACTGAGCCTGCAACTGATTCAGCTGTTGTTGTTGTTGTTGGTGCGCATTATTCGCAACGCCGAGGGCGCTATTAACCAAATTCGCCGTATCGTTGGCAACACTTGTGGGGTCAGCGGTGAACGGTATATTGATGTCTAACATGCCGTCAATGCTCATCTCCTGCCGGATCAACTGCGGAGGGTAAAAGAGAGTGATGGAAAGGTTAATATATCATGCAAGGCGCTTGACATTTGAGGAAATTTATTTGGATTTTATTACACTGTTACTCACCTCCTCCAGATTGCAGTCGAGACCAGGTTGAAAGCTGTCCAATGTAAATTCGTCAATTTGTGGCTCATTGTTAAGCGCCTCCATGCACTGACCGATGAGCGTCGATGCGCAGTTATTGTCTGCCGAAATAAAATAAAGAATAAAATAGGGAAAATAATATTATTTTGAGATAAATTAAGTTATGTATAAAAATCTTCGGGGTTTTAGTATTTTGGGTCGGTCGAGTCTTGAATACTGTTGTTTAAAAGTTGTTAAAGTTGTTGTTGTAGCGGTTATGAGGTCCCCGTTTGTTTTTAAAAACAGAAAACGTGCTGTTTCGACGGGGTTTAGGGTGAGGGATGTTAGATGAATACGGTTCAAGGCATTTTTAGTAGCAATTGACAGTATGAAATGGACACACTAACCACCTTGGAAGGGTTCGAGACTCATGTAAAACCTCTGCCCTACTTTGTTTCCGACACCCGCTTGCAATAAAAATTCAAATTAAACTGACAAGTTATCAGTTCTTCCCGCATTTGGGTTTTAACTACAATCACCACAATACTCTCCGAGGGTTTTGTCCGTATGATCAGATTGGAGCGAACTCCGAGGGCTACTGCTCCCTGTGGTATTAGATTTAAGTGTCCGGTCAGACCTCGTAGCCGAAACTTCTACCAGTTGCGCTTTCATACTGTTTTGTACTGGTAATCAGGGGTTAAATTCTATAATATCCTGAACGAAATTACCCGAGTGTCTCGGGTAAACTCTAGCTCACGTCTGCAGTGGATGGTGATTTGTCTTCAAATACGCCATTAACTGGTAGGGAGTCGATGAATGTGTTGATAGCTCCACTGTGAAAGACGGTCAGTGCGTATTGTACGTATTGTTCGCGGAAATAATTAAAGACAGACCTATTGAGTCTCCTAGGAGGAAGGTCCACTTAAAGTAGGTGACTGCAGAGACGAATTTTGCGAAAACATCCTAGCGGAAACTGCTTTGAGAGAAATGATTTGAATTCATTGAGCAAGACATGTCGGCTTGACTGTATAGGGGTTCGACAGGAGAAACCAAGGGGTTTATATACAAAGTGGTGTATTTAAACACATGCGAAGGATCTTCGTCCGCGTTTCACTTTATCGAGCTGACCATATCGGTGCAACTTAGCTTGTGTCCAACCAGCCGATTGCCTTGCATGTTTCCTACAATGTTTCTCTATCCTTTCCCAAAGAGCTGTCGGCTAGCGACTTAACGATTTTGTTGCCGCTCGGTACTAAGGCAATAATCAACGTTGTATGTGGAGTGAAGGAACACAGACTGTCAAGTGTAACACCAAAAATCTTAGGGCTGTTTACAGTCGGAATTTTAACGCCATCGACTGTGATATTAAGTGGTACTCGTTCGTTCATTTAGTTGAAATGATGGCTGTGGATTCATTAGGGTAGAGTGTCAATCTCCCTGCAGAGAAGAAAGGAAAAACATCCCAGCAATATTTTCTTCTTCACGGCTCTCAATAGCGTCGCTGAAGAGAATTCGTCTAGATTGTGCCAAACGACTACAGAACTGATATCAAATAGTTGGAAAATTGTTGAACTCGATGTTTCGCCCACCATCACGACTATGCTGAATAATTTCATCGAATTGACACCTAAACGTTTATGTAAAGTCTAAAAATATAACTTACTCAATAAACTCTAATAAAATTTACATATCAATAGATATGCCAGACGGCTTTCGGAAGTGCCAAACTATTAAGGAGTTTAAATAAGCCAAATGTGCGTTAGTACCGACATAACTTTCAGCAAACTTCATCTTCGTATGCTAGATATTGTTTAAAAATTGGTATTTTTAAAGCTGCTTATTTACTCAAACTATGTAAATACTCAAATTAACAGTTTCGGACGTTTCGCCTATTTCATTTCCTGAAAGACTTCGTTTGATCAAGCAATTAGCGATTTACCTTCCAAATTTGTGTTAAGTGACTGCTGTTGTTGTTGCTGCTGCTGCTGTTGTCGCTGTTGTTGTTGTTGCTGTTGATGTTGTTGTTGCTGTTGCTGCTGCTGCTGCTGCTGTTGTTGCTGTTGCTGCACCATTAAGCTAGCACCGTTATCATTCGCAACGCCAGCGGCATTGGCGGCGTCCAAGACCACATTACTGTAAGTGTTCAAGGAGTCGGACGACGGCTCGCTGTTCGGATAGGCGGGTGACATGGTTGTGGTGACTGAATTTGGCGACAGACCCTACGCGTGTACAGAAAAAGGAGAAAAGTAAATAAAATGAAATTTTAAGACAAAATTTAGGTGCTGTAAAGTAAAAGTTGGGCTTACGTCGCGTGAGTTGTGCAAGCAGCTGCACGTCAGCGAGCGATGCAACAGGCATTGTTGTGCCTGTAGGCTGTAGCCCTGCGAGACGACTGGTCCGTTCAGGCCGTACGTCTGTGGCGCCTGGTATGGCGGTGGCGGCTGCGTGGGTATGCCGGAGGCAGCGCTAAACCTACTCCAACCGTATGACCGTTTAGTGGTAAGAGGAAGAGACAAAAAATTTCACTTTATTTATCTGCGGACTGAATGGCTTGAAAATAGCTGAAAGTGTACTGAACACCACTACATATACAGACATGCATTACGCACACACACACACATGCTTGCAAGCAACTACAAACGCACACAGAATTCTCAATTCAAATGCAAACTAAAATAGTTTGAGAAACAAAAATTTGCATTTTGCACGCTACTGCAACTCATACACGCACAAAAAAATTCAAAATCAAATAAAAAATACTGAAACAATAAAAATCACATCGGTTTACACCAAAAAGAGAGAGAACTGAAAATATGGTCACTGACCCTTGTAGAATATCCTTTGGCAGTTTGACCTCCGCAATTGAGCCAGCGAGTTGGTCCATGGAGGCTGCCTGTGCTGGCGTTATGCTTGTACTTGTGTAATCGCCGCCGAAACTCCAATCTGGCTCAAGTCCTATGAGTGCTGGTATCGGACTCAGGCGTCCGCAGGAACTGGCATTCGATGAGGCGCGTTGTCGGAAATCCGGTGACAATTGGAAGTTGCCACTTCAAAATCATCGCAAACAAACCAATAAGAAATCACAGCCAAATTGAAAATATACAGAAAACAGAAATGCAAACAAAAATTGGAGTTAAAAAAATTATAAATAAATGTGGAGATAATATAAATAATTTAAAGATAAGTTTTTAAAATGTGCAAATTAAGTATCAAATGCAGTTTAGCTATGAAATATGGCAACTATTGCATAAATATTAATAAATATAATATATAATAGATGGATTTCCAAAATGCATTTTAAATTTATAATAATGTGTAAAGAATTTGAATTATCGAGTTAAGGGTTTTATGCAAAATTATATAGATTTTCGAAATCTATATTAAAAATAAATAATTTGTAGCCGCTAAATTAAAAAAAAATATATATAAATAATATAAAACATACAACATAAAGCTCTTATGTCAACTACACGCTGCAGTGATCCCAGTTCGCCAATATTAGATCAAATTTTGAAGTTTTCTTTCCTATATATGTTAGTTATATTTATCTTTTAAATGGGATGCATAAAAATTCATTATGATATACATACTTCTACCTATATGTGTATCATATCATATCATAGAAGCACCGAAAATTACGAACCCAAGGGGCAGACTCATGCAGCACATGAGAACGTAGCCGTTATATACGAAGAGTTCGAATTCCCACGACAATTTAGAGTGACTTTTTCACAACTTCGTTCTGGGTGAGCCATCTAACGTTTTAAATTTGAATTATCTATATTTCGATATTGGAAGCGTCAAATACCATTCGGAAAGTGACAGATATTCAGTAAAAAGTCTAAAACTTACGAAATGGGTCGCTATTCGCTAGAAGAAAACTGGGAAATATTGACAACTTGAAAACCGACGATGGTCAATTTTACCAAAAAATCATCTTTTCGGACGATACTCATTTCCACCTCGATGGTTACGTTAACAAGCAGAAGTGTCGCATTTGGGGCACAGAAAACCCGCACGTAATCATCGATAAGCCAATGCACCCAGCACGAATCAGTGTATGGTGCGGATTTTGGTCTGGTAGAATCATCGGCCCATTTTTCTTCGAAAATGAAGAAGAAACCGCCGTAACCATCAATGGTAAGCGATATCGCGAACCGAACCGAATTCTTCTTCAAGCAAATTGAAGAGGAAGACTTGAGAAAGTACTCCAAAATTGCTTGGATCGGATAAGCTACTGTAAACTCAGCCGTGGTGGTCATTTGTCCGAAATAAAGACTCCACAAATAAATTTCATAAAACAACCTTTCAAATAAATGTTAGACCTTTCAAAAATATAAAGACTTTTTTTTTTATTGACTTTTTAAATTGAAAATTGTATATGGCCCAGTCGGTATATGTCCAGCGTGCAATAAGTCCCCGCATGACTCTAACTCATTAAACATTCCTCTCTCTTTGATCCGACCGTCGAAACAGCAAGCTTCGTGGGCCTACCATTAGATGACTTCGATGACAACAAACCCGAATCTTTCTACCAAAGCGAGGATTAGATAACCACTACAACAACCAAGTGGACTCAGTGGTCGACCAACCAAAAGACCATAAAATATGGTTGTTCATCTCGGACTTATCTACTATGAATATTTTGGTATACGAAAAATGACACACATAATTGGCCGATTCCTTATGTTGGAAGTTGGAAATTGCAAAATCGGGCTCTTAATATTTTTTCGGATCTGAGCTAAGGCGACTATTTTTCGTTCTCAGACTGCAAAGGGATGATCGCTGGAGAAAGATCGCGCAGACTGGGATCCTTTTAAAGCAAAAGTCAAATAGTAAGTTGAGTAAAAATACATAGGAATATACTCTTGAGGATGACTTTAGTTCAGGCGTGTGTTGATATATTGAGTTCCAACGGGGGAAATTATAATAACGAACTATTTTTTTGAAATCATACAATTATATTAAGAAATTATATACTATTTTGTAAAATATCGTAAATTAAAGTGCAATAATGCTACCTTAACTATGAATATTCTCTTACTTATAAACAATTTAAATAGTGCTGCTTGAGATCTAGATAAAACTACTTAAAAAAACATGCTAAGTTTTGGTGGAGTTTATGATAAAATAAATATTTTTTAGAGAGATGGATTAAAAATCAGAAACTATCATTATAGAACACAATGTCAAAGCTTGAAAAATGCGCATTTATCATAAATATAAAATATCTAAATAAGAAATGTATCCAAAAGCTATGCTAGAAAGCAACGAAGCGCTTATGAATGCTCTCTATACTACTTTGGCAGTTATAGACATACAAATGCTTGTATTTTTTTACTATTGTATATATATTTTTTTTTATAAATGAGGTAAAATGAAAGAAAATATTTCGAAGTTAATAGTTACCTGTGCAATGGACTCTCCGAGAAGTGATCTAAGCCTTCGCTAACACTACTACTAGGCGACGGTGTGGCATCGTTGAGACCCGTTATGCCCGCCTGACGTAAAGCCTCCACACGCTTTTTGGCACGCCCCCGACGTTTTTCGTAGCGTGACGTTTCCATAGAGGCAGCACGTCGACGCACCGATTTGCCGGGTTTGGCATCGGGATTCAGCATCCACCACGAGGATTTGCCGGTGCCTTCGTTTTGTACGCGCATAAAACGATTGTGTAGCGAGAGATTGTGACGTATGGAGTTCTGAAAAGAGAAGAAAGTGGGAATAAAGGTTATTTATAGCAGAAATATATAAATTCAATTCATTTTAGTTTGCAATATTATAGCAAAGATTTGAAGGCATTTTATTAAAGTGATTTAAGCGCTGGCATTTTTGAACTTGCCACAATTTAAGTCAAAGAAACCGTTATAAAAATTTGCTATTGTCGCGCAATTATTGCGCAAAAAATCAATTGAAAAAAGCACAATTGTAACCCCTTCATGCTGAGTCGGCACGTCCCTCCCCACATCGGCTCATTCATAACATTTGGCGAGACTTTGGTTTGCCCGCCACCCGCCACGGTTAGTTGTCCTCATTTTCATATATCATCGCTGATGTAACAATTTGTAAGCAATTGAAAGCGCTGCGCTGCGACAACATTCCAGTCATTGTCTGCCATTCAGCGATTTCTATTCAACTACCCCAACCAGCCGCTCTGCCCGCCATGCGACGAAGACATTTCGATAGTCTGCCGACATTTTTATCGCTTTTCTTGCGAGAAACCCCAAGGAACGCCACGCTTCTGCTGCGCTAATTGGACTGTCGTAGCGCACGCAGTGCCATTCAAAGCCATTGTCTCTGCTTCTTCTCTACTCCACTTTTTTGTCGCTGCTCGCTTTCGAACATTTGAACTGTCAATTCATATTTTATGACATAAACCATAAATACTGTGCGGCAAGGACCTGTCAGCGCGTTGGATGTGGGCTGACAGCAGCAAAGCAAATAAAGGGTGATTTTTTAAGAGCTTGATAACTTTTTTTTAAAAAAAAACGCATAAAATTTGCAAAATCTCATCGGTTCTTTATTTGAAACGTTAGATTGGTTCATGACATTTACTTTTTGAAGATAATTTCATTTAAATGTTGACCGCGGCTGCGTCTTAGGTGGTCCATTCGGAAAGTCCAATTTTGGGCAACTTTTTCGAGCATTTCGGCCGGAATAGCCCGAATTTCTTCGGAAATGTTGTCTTCCAAAGCTGGAATAGTTGCTGGCTTATTTCTGTAGACTTTAGACTTGACGTAGCCCCACAAAAAATAGTCTAAAGGCGTTAAATCGCATGATCTTGGTGGCCAACTTACGGGTCCATTTCTTGAGATGAATTGTTGTCCGAAGTTTTCCCTCAAAATGGCCATAGAATCGCGAGCTGTGTGGCATGTAGCGCCATCTTGTTGAAACCACATGTCAACCAAGTTCAGTTCTTCCATTTTCGGCAACAAAAAGTTTGTTAGCATCGAACGATAGCGATCGCCATTCACCGTAACGTTGCGTCCAACAGCATCTTTGAAAAAATACGGTCCAATGATTCCACCAGCGTACAAACCACACCAAACAGTGCATTTTTCGGGATGCATGGGCAGTTCTTGAACGGCTTCTGGTTGCTCTTCACCCCAAATGCGGCAATTTTGCTTATTTACGTAGCCATTCAATTATGTTTATGTAGACCATAAATCGGACGTAAAGCGCGAAACACATTTCGAACCGAACACTGATTTTGGTAATAAAATTCAATGATTTGCAAGCGTTGCTCGTTAGTAAGTCTATTCATGATGAAATGTCAAAGCATACTGAGCATCTTTCTCTTTGACACCATGTCTGAAATCCCACGTGATCTGTCAAATACTAATGCATGAAAATCCTAACCTCAAAAAAATCACCCTTTAGGAGACGAGGTGTGGCGCTGGCGTTCGGCGCGTAACCGAGATCAGTTATTGAGCATATATTTACAAATTGAGCATGTAAAAAGCGCCATCATCTAAACACACAAGGTGCGAGGGCTCACAGCAGACTTATATCGAGCATATGCGCCATACATCGCCTAAGTATGTGTTTTGTGTTATGAAAACGGCGTCACACCAACACCATTTCACCTGCTCGCACAATTACAGTTAGACACACACACATGCATACATATTTTGCCAGTCATGCATGACTTACATGTGCGTTTGTATTTCCGCCGACAAGGCAACTAAACAAATCACGCAGAAAAAAAGCAAGAACGCCAACGCCAACCAACAGGAGCAACGTGTAAGAAAAAGGTAGTAGAAAAACGGTTGAAAAAATTGCTGTCAGCAAACGGTGAGCAAAAAAAATTTCTAAAACGACAGTAAAACAAACCAAACTAGCAAACTCGTTGATGACGCGCCAGCAAACACGGCATTGAGCGACGGTCTGGCGCCTTTTATCGCCGTGTTGCGAAGGATGCGCCGCCAATGCCGTCACCATTTCAGCATTACTCCTCAACTACATACGCACACAGGCACATATATAGACACCGTGTGCGACACTCTTTCTTTCTCCCCACTAAATGCGGTGTGGCGCGGCGACGCATCATGCCGCAGACTGCGTGGGCGTATATGCACGTAAGTTTGTGTATGTATGCATATGTGTGTCTATGTGTGTATGTATCACTCTAAAAAAGTAAGTATAACTTAATTTTACTTTTTGCTAAACTTTTTCTTGGCGTCACTGCCAATAGTTGCGTCGGCATCCTTTTTGCACGTTTGCACACCCCTTTGTGCCAACTACAACCTTCACTACCCCCTTTACTACCACCATACTACCGTTTACCCTTACTTCTTCGTTGTCACGGGTGTCGTGCTGAATTTTTGGTTGTTGCCCAGGTCGTCATGGGGTTGTGCTAATGGTTTAGCCTTTAGGTTTTAGTTTACTTTGGTTTTCCAAAAATTTTTACACACACACATTTTTTGCGGTTATATCCTTTTCACTTAATATAATCATATTTATTTAAACGCTTAAGTGCCAATATCACATAGATATATAAATATATAAGCGCCGTTAGTTGCGGTTGTGTGTGTGTTTGTGCGGCAATTTTCGACTTGTGACTTTGGGGGAGCTTGTGAAAATTGAAAAGTGGGTAATGAAATGGATTTGCTGCGTGTTAAAGCTTTAAGTTACACGCTGAAGAGATGTTGTGAATGATAGGGAAGGTCAGTTTGTAATGAAGTAGCTAATGTTGTTATGATTTTGGGACGACAAGAAAAGAAAAGAAAGGTCATCAAATTTTGTTGCTAAAAAAGCTTTCAATACAATCAGCTCGATAAATTTATACTTAAACGAGATATTATCAAAACTTGTAAACTAAATTTTTTAAATTTTCTTGAATCATTACAGGAAGATATACTATTCAATTAAAAATTCAAATATTCGATGAAATATTTTCTTCATATTTTGTACAAACGGGAATTTCAACAGCGTCGCTACGAAAGTAGACCGCTAGGGACAACGAAAGACGCCATACTTTTTCCCGCTCTTTAGACACTTCTCTTCAGTAAGGTTTTAACATTTCACCATGGAAAGATATACGATCCAACATAGAGTCGAAATTATTAAAATTTACTACCGAAATTCGGAGTCAGTTACCTCAACTTTAAGAGCTCTACGTCCAATTTCGTCGTCGTCACAATCGTCCTTTCAGATGAACAATTGAACGCCTAGTAGAAAATTTTGATTTCACAGGCACAGTACAAAATGTTCCCATGTCAGTAACACAAAAAAGTGCCTGAAGTGTACAGAATATTGCTGTCGCTACCGCATCAATTGAGGAAGACCCAAATCAGTCTCTCTTACGTCGGACTCAAGCGTTAGTCGTCTCTGTGGCATCGTTTTGTCCAATTGGCCTACATCCTTACAAGATCAATTGTCGCAAGAACTGAATTCGTTTGACCACCAGAATCTCCACATGTTCGTGATTTGGGCTGAGCAACAGCTTGAAAATTATCCGGATTTTTATCGAAAAATCATCTTCAGTGATGAGGCTCATTTCTGGCTGAATGAATGATAAGCAAAATATGCATAATTGGTCAGGCAGCAAACCACACGTACTCCACGAGTTACCATTGCGTCCCGAAAAAATTTCGGTTTGGGCCGCTTTATGGGCCGATGGCGTCATAGGGCTGTCCGGCATAATAAAGACCGGCACGTTAATGTGAATGGGAATCGCTAGCGCTCAATGACAACCTAATATTTTTGGCCCAAATTGGATGTCCATATCATCATTGGGCCATATGAGGTTCCAACAGGAGGGTATCACAAGCCACACAGCGAGTCACAATCGATTTATAGAAAACAAAGTTAGGAGCACGTGTTATCTCACGAAATGGCACAGTCAATTAGCTACCTCAGTCGTGCGATTTGACGCAGTTTGACTGTCTGTGGTTCTACGTCAAGTCTATGGTCTATGCGAATATCGAACGTGAAATTGCAGCAATATCGGCCAATTTATGTTTAAAAACCGTCAACAAATGGGTTTAGGGTCTGGACTTCTGCAAACTGCTGCCCGTGGTACCCAAGCAAAAGAAATCGAGTTCTATACATAATGGCATCAAATATATTTTCGCATGAATAAAGAGAGAATATCTTTTGTTTTGAAAGGAATTCATCATTGATTATAATAAAAATATATTAATTTTTATGCTCACTGTCAAAAGTATTACAAAAGTAAGCGAGTTGAATTTGTTTTAAGAGTATATGCCGATTTCTCATTAAAGTGGTATAATTTTACCTTTCTTCAAGACATCGCGCCTTTGTTTTACTAATTTTACACTAGTTTTACCATTGTGAATGACTGAAGTGAGGTATGATTCTTAAAGTAACGTATTATACAAAGTTTGTTGTTATAAAAAAATTAAAATTTAGCATACGCAAGCGCTAAAGCAAATTTGCTTATTTCCTTAAATGTTTAAATAAAGACTCGAATTAGTCTGAAATTGTTTATAAAAAACAACTCAGTGCGACCAAATACTTAATATATTATATAATTTTCGACAATTATTTTTCAGTGCTGCCAGTCTGTTTAAACAGCTTTTATAATATGCGCAATTCGTTGCTATCTTATGCTTGGCGAGTTCGGGACAGTTAAAGGCTTTTTTCTCACCAAAAATGTGCTCATTTGTCAGAAAGACCGACATAGCACTACTATAGCATTTGGCTATCATACAAACTGAATGATCGGAATCAAATGCTTGTATGAAAAACTTTTTTATTTGACAAGATATCTTTACGAAGTTCAGTATGGCATACTATCTAAGGCAATGAAGAAGTCTCCGAAGAAATTGTTCAGATCGGATCACTATAACATATAGCTGCCATACAAACTGAATAATCGGAATCAAGTGCTTGTATGAAAAACTTTTTCATTTGACAAGATATCTTCACGAAATTCGGTATGGCATATTATCTAAGACAATAAGGAAGTCTCCGAAGAAATTGTGCAGATCGGTTCACTGTAGCACATACATAGCTACCATATAAACTGAACAATCGGCATAAAGTTCATGAAGAAATCTCTTTTAATAGGAAAAGGTTTTACAGCTTCAGTGCAATCGAGGTATTTTTTTGTTTGTATAATTCTTCAATAAAACCTAATATATGTAATATTGTCGGTAAATTGAACTATTAGACAAAATTTTTTGCATTTTTATGTAACTTTTCGATTAAACTTATGAAAGAAAAGCATGTATTTTTATAATATATTATATATTTATTGTCTATATTAAACCATGGTTTGGAGTTTTGATTCCCATTTACCCATAAATTCCCATACGCAGGAATATTTAATTAAAAATTTAACTTTGTTCTAATTGAACAAAAATATGTTGTACCAAATTTCTTAATAAAATTATTCGCGCTCATATCTTTCAGCACATATGTTTCTTAAATGTATATATGTATGCTTAAATATGCGTGTATGCCGTCACCCACATCTATCAAAACTTGTGATGACATCACAATTTGCCAAACAATCAACACACGCAGATCGCCGTAAGCCAAACGTGCGCTACGGATAAGCGCTTACATATGTCTTATTAAATGTACACACGAGTAAGAACCAACAAACATACAAACGCGTGTATGCAAATTACTCTCCATATACATGAGCGTATTGCTGCAAACATTTCTGGCTAAATGTGCGGGCATTGGCGTTGCGTACGGCCATAATGAAGCAGCAGAAAAAGCGGAATTGTGCGCGCATTAATAGGCCACAAATGCGCGCAATATTCTAGGAAATTTCCCAAAACCAAATCAAATTTGTTGTTGTACAGCATACGGCGCTGAAATAATTCAACGCGATTTTTAAGCGCCCTTGAAGCGCAATCGGCCTAAAAGAGTTTTAATATATACGTGCACATAAGCATACATATAAATACATATGTATGTATATGTATGTACACGCACACCTTAATGAAATACACATACATATATACAATTTTGCCAACAGCTGTCTACAAATACCGTATGTAGGCTTGTGTGGCTCGCACAAATTACCTCCTCGTCTATTAGTTGCTCATACGCCCTCGCACACGCATTGTTGCCAAGCATTTGAATGCTGGCTAGATACACGCGCACAAACAAATTATTGGCCTTTTCGCGTTCGCAATCGCGCTGAACAAACAAATCAGCCGACGGATAAATGTGCACAAAACGCACACACACACATGTAGATACTTATAGCGACATGCAGGGTGGTGTATTTGGCAGATTTATGTGGGCATATGGACATGTGTGCAATGTAAATAGCTGAGAATTTGTAGAGTAATAAATATAATTGACATGCTTATGCGTATACTAGGCTACTAGGCAATGTAGCCGTTATATGCCACACGCTTCATTGTCGCTCGACGATACACTCATATGTATGTATGTATACGTGTGACTATCAATGTCAAGCGACCGGTAGTTAAGCGAACTCAAAAAAAAACCAAAAAAATCATAGATTTGGTTGCTGTGGTGGCCGTACAAACTTACACATACTTCTATTTATTTGTGTGCTTGAGTGATTTGTAGTAAACATTTTTCCATACAAATAGATATGTGGCAAGTTACGCATGTCGAGTTGTATATTGTATGCATGTTTGTGTAAAGTATGCGTATTTGATATGTGTAGACTTTGTAAGCAAGTTGACAGGATAATAGCTGCCGACCAGGATAATCAAACATCTGTACGCATATACAACAAAAAATACTTATATTAACAAATATTTGCGCAAACTATTATTTGCTCAAACTATTGTGAAGTAAAGCAAAATTTACCGAGTTGCTTGCCTGTATACTCGTAGTGTGTATATGCATGCGTCTTTCGGCAGTTTGTGGCAAGCAAAGATGCTACCAGCTAATTTTATCCAAGCAACTCCTTCTACAATTAGAGCAATGCTACAGGAAACCGGAAAGCCAGTGAATTATGCTCAAACGCATGTGTGTATTTTTTGTTCTTTTTTGTGTGTATGTGTACTAGTATATGTGTGTATATGTGGCCCATGAATAAAGGGGAAGTCTCAAAATGCTGAGAATTTTTTTTCTTTTAATCTTTAAGGGACGCTGTAACTGTTATTCAGCCTCAGTTACAGTCACTTACATACACAAAAATATTTGTAGTTGGAGAAAGCCGCTGCAAAGGCATGAATGAAATTTGTGATATCTCAATTGCAAGTACTATATTTATATATATACATATGTATATACACATATTTATATATATATTCGCGAAAGTATATTTTTGTAAAATCTGCATGAATAAGCCTATATGAGTTCACGGTTTAAGCCGTGCGACTGTGAGTCAGCTGTAAACCGCAAAAAATCATCGGCGTCGGCTTTCAGCGCGATAAAGTTGAAAAGTAAACTTTTTTTTATAAATACGAGTATGTAGTCTACATAGTTACATGCATTTATATACAAATCTGCACAATTATATACATATAGCACTCATATATAAAGACATCGCCCTTGCTAAACTAACAGACGCCACCAACACCACCAAAGCTACTGCCAACTTCTGGGCCTTCCCCAAAAAGTATTTGCGTTAGTTTTTCCCCTTTCTTTTCTTTGGAAGATGTCTTGCCGCTGCCTTTTAATGCCATTAACTTAATTTGTTTGCTTTGCTGCTCTGAAATTCGCTAATTTATTGAAATGACTTTATGGGCCTATTTAAATCTGCATAAAAGATATTTATATGGATTACTTACTACACGAAAAGAATATAGAAAGTACAGCGGGTCACTAGCGAACCCTAAGAGCTAAGCTGTCTACACACATTTTGGTTTCTACTATTTACTAATATCAAAAGGGCCATGCCCACCCACAACAAATTACTACTGTATATGTATATATATGTATTTTTTAAGCGAGATATCGCATATTAAGAGAGTTTCGGGTGGCGTGGGCAGCGTGCCTGGTAACCAACTGTCATATTAATATTTAGTGAGCGTGACATTATTAGCTCGAAATTATGTCAGGCAAAAATAGCTATGAAAGAAAAGTGAAAGTAGTCAGTTAATGTATGTGCAACTTAAAGTGGCAGGCATTTGATGGGGAATACTGAAATATTTATAAATAATATACATTTTTTTCTTCCTATGCAATTTTTATTATTTCTCACCATATTTCATATTTCTAAATATATTTCTTAATTTCACAGCAGCTCTTAATAATGCCTCAAAAATTTATCACTCAAAATTTTCCAATAATTGTGTGCATTTATATCGCCATTGCGCACCTGCTGGCGTTTATCATAATCTAAATTTAATTGTCTCAATTTTCGTGCTATTTTAAAGTGCTTTGTCTGGAATTGGAAGCCAATTTGTATGCGCTTGCATATTACTGACCCTGCTGCCTAGCAGGTGTTGTTTATCTTGTGTTTTACCGTTAAAATCCGATAAAATAAAATAGCCAGCTATTTTCAGTTGGATTATGGCATATGCTTGTTTTAATACTTATAATATATTTGATCAGCTTTTTTATTTTATCCGCCACTTCGCTTGAACAAATTGAGCCTATTAGCGCAGTGACCAGCTAAAGACACTTGGATGCGCTTAACTCTCCATGAAAATAAAATAGCTGGCATTAGCACGAATTAATCGAAAGCAAATTTCGATTTTCGAAATTTTGAGTGGCAAATATGAGCGGCTTATTAGCTTTTGATTCTAAGAAATTTGTGCGAATTAAGGACTTATTTTGGATTAAATCATAAATGGCTTACTAAATTGTACCTAATGAGAATTGATATTAAAATTGGTTCGTCTTTTCGTATTTGGTCAGTAGATGTCGGTACATTCGTATATCTCCAGTGCTACCAAGCACATTGCGTCATACCAAAGTAGTTCTGGAAAGGTGAGATTGTAAGCTTCATTTAATCAAAAAAAAAAAAATATTCGAATTCAAAGAAATTGAAAAAAAAAATTTACAGCTGTTCAAAATTGAGTGAAAATAATGAAGAAATTCGCAAAATTTTGAAATTTTTGTATAAAAAGGGAAGAATGTCACGCATGCCACCAATGAAATTTGTGAAGTTTACGGAGAGGATGCTGTATCAGTTTAGCACTGCAGTGGTTCACCCGCTTCTGTTCTGGATATTTCGATCTGAAAGATTTACACTGATGGGAAAATTTGATTAGAAATACGAAAAGACTTTTTCGACTACCCAATATAATAATTTGTTTTCTAATTTTTTATCTCAAACAATGAGGCTATTTTGATAATTTAATATTCTTGAATAAACACATATATTTTTACATATATATCAAATAATAAAATAAATATATATTCTTTCAAACTGATCGAAATACTTTAATACATCTTAATACTATGAGGAAGTCGACTAAAATTGAATAAAAAAATATTAAAAATTGTCTTCAAATTTCACTGCACAAATCTTAAAGCAACATCATGAAAAATTTAACACATACATATATAGCACTATATAGTGTATAATATATCTTTTATATGTATAATATAAAGCATTGCTTTAGCAACGCAGCTGTCGAGGTGTAAATTTGTACTTTGCCCTAATTTTTCTGTATATTGTTCGCCCTTCAGTAAAAAAATAAGTATTATATCAATTTTCCTCCGAAAAAATGGCTTTCATCGCTGTTACCATAGAAAAGCCTTAGTTTCCTTGCTGCAGTATCTTTTTCCGCACTTGCTGCTTTCTCACATTGTTTGGATCTACTTTGTGATAAGAAGTCATTAGGTGTGTAGAATCGATGAAAGCAAGAAATTTATATATACACATATTTTTTTATGTATATGTATGTATATGTATATAGTATAATAGCGAATATACATAAATATAGCACAAAATGTGATATGTTGAATTTTAGTGTCATAAATATTTCGAATTTTTTAATTTATGTCTATTAGCATCGCTAAATTAAAGGAAAGGAAATAAAATTTTGAAATTAAGTCTTAACTAAAGCAGTGTTCAGACATTTTGGTGAGAATATTGAAATATCGAACAAAGAATTTGCCTCGTTCTGGACGACCTTCCGCAAGTTCGACAATCACCGGAAGGGAGGGAAAAAAACAAGCCGAAATCAAAGCCACCACACCAAAGCCACTCAAAAATCAACGCGATGCTCATTGGTTTTTTCAATATTCGTGGTTTGGTGCATCAGGAATTGGTTCCGGAGGCACAGACTGTCAATAAGGAGTTCAGTCTATCGAAGAGATAAAGCAAACCTCGCAGAAATAACTGAAGACCAACGCAAAATGTGCTTTTGAATAGAGCTTCGAGACCTGGAATAATCGTTGGCATAATTGTATAACAGCTGGTGGGGATTTCTTTAAAGGCGACAAAGTAAATACTGACGAATAATTAAACATTTTGCGTTTTATTTAGAATTTCATATGATCATTTTCAAAACATAAGGCGATTTTGTCGATAATAGAAAGCTGCTTAGCAAATTTAGTTAAATAAAATTTATTTTTGGAAGTCACTATTAACGACATATGTGCTGGATGCTTCCTCGCGCCAAGAAAGCGTGTGCGTGTAAATATTTGTGTCACCATGCCGGCAAGATACACGTGTAGCCAACACAAACTCACGAACCAGGAGTACACAGTATACTTTACGTACATATGTCTGTACATACGCATATATGTATATAGCATATTCCGTAGATATGATTATCGGATATAACCCGGCAACACATGACATATTTCTTCAAAAGAAACACAAGCACGCGCACATACTTATGTATATACTTGACTAAAAATAGACCGAAGGAGATAATTAGCGCTCAACAGCCAGCCAACAGCTGATAAAAAGCATGAAATACACATGAAAAAGTACAAAATTACTAACTAATATTAAAGTTAAATATTGAAAAGTAAATACAACAATAAAAATAAAAAGTATGATTTGTACAAAAAATTAAGAAAATTGTGTGAAATAATCAAAAACTACAAAAACAATTACACCGTAAATGAATACTAAACAAAAACTGTTATCTACGCAGAAAATAAATGGTTGCAACAAAAACTAAGCATTATGCTAAACCCGAAAAATTTCCCTCAACTTATCTAAAAACAGTTTAATGGCACATAATAATAATTATCGCCTTTCGATTAAGTTCAAGCAGAGGCCATTCACATAGCAGTCAACCGAACAGACAGGCAATCAGCGCCACAACATTGTTGCTTTAATACACATATATATATATATATATGTATATATGTATATATATATGTGTGTGTAGAGAGCAACATTTGTTTGTATGCGCTGTGTACTATTTTTAGTGTGCGTGTATGTGTGTGCGCGTTGTCTGATAAGCCAGTCAGTCAGTCGGCAGTAGGCTCTGCGTATCACAACACGTATGTATCTGTTGTTGTTGTGGGCGACTCGGCATTGATAGGTAAGCGCCACGCGAAAGCTTCGCCAACCGCTGTGTAGCATGCGAGGCAGGGCGGCTAAATATATATGTGTATATGTACATATGTATGCATGTGTATATGTAGGCATGTACGTATGTATGAAGGTTTAATAGTGATATGCAAAAGTTAACTACTCTGGTATTGAGGTCAATTATGCGACACTAGGAGGTACTCGTATAATACTTTAATAAACATTTTATTCGTTTATAGTTCACATGTCTTAATTAATGCGTTAAAAGTGCGAGAGTTATCAGTGAAATGATAGCAAGCGAGATAAGCTTTTGAGTAATTTTTTAAGAAGCGAGTTTCAGTTTTATGGTAATGCTATAAATAAATTATAAGTTAAATTAAATTTAAGAGTTCTTTATTTAATTTTAGAATTTTGAGGCATTCATGTACAGTCCTGTCAGTGCTATTTAGCTTTCTTTGTTAGCGATTTACCTAAAAGTATTGAAAATGTGGTTAGTTCTACTTTTGAACGCCAAAATGTAGACAACTCTACGACAAAAAATATTTTTCTAGCATAATTTTGGGCTTTGAGAATATAAGTGCCTAAAAATTGATGCAATATGAGCAATATTTTATACATATTTATTGAGAAAGCGTTTTAAATTCGGCTTTAGCCGCCTAACCGGTCTTAAGGAAAAATAAAGAAGAAGAAGCATCTAAATTTAAGCTTTTAAACTTTAACATATAAATCCTGCGGTCCTTATCACCTTGTTTTACGTGAAAGTGCAAAAAATTTGGCTGAAAAAGCTTAGTTTAATTTATAATTGCCTAAAAGTAGGCAATTTGTTTTCAATTTTATTTATGTAGTATACTTTTCGGCTTTCGGTATATGTCTACATTATAACTTATAAGGTATGTGCACTACATTATACTAACTTGCCAAAATTTAGACATATTTGTTTACGAGTAGCAGATAAGAATTGCTTTAGCATACGTGGAGCATACTTTTAGGCTATTAAGCACCCAGATGTAAAGCTACATGCACATTTCTATTAATTACATAACCAGATACCACTTTTCAAGCAACTTTTGTTACTCTGAATCAAAAAATTAAGTTTAGCATAGTTTTAGGCTGCTGTGCGCATTTAGTTTCTACAAGGCTTATACGTTATTTTGTACAAAAATTGGATAACGAAGTTTTTGTAATAATAAGTTAAGTTTATTATATAAGTATATACTATTTTCCAGGCATATTTTGTTACGGTGAATTAAAAAGTTGTATTTAGCATAGTTTTAGGCTCCCGCTTGATTTAGTCTCTCACAGCCTTTAAGATATTTTTAAGATTAAAATTCAAAAAGAATCGGCTCACGAAGTTTTCGAAAAAGTAATTAAAGCCCCGCGTGACCACCGGTGGTCACAAAAAAAAGGGAAAAAAAATAACAAAAATGCATTTGGTTTATCAAAAATAAATATCACAAAGTCACCTCAATCACAAAAAAACCAATAAAACTAAGTAAACAATCAATAAAACAAAAACAACCAAACCAGCTTGTCAACTAAAGCACAACCCTTCGTCAGCATGCGGTCCACCGGTGCAGAAAAAAAATGACCACCGGTGGGCACGCGGGGCTCTAAGTGTTAAAGACGAAACGAAGAACGAAGAAAGATAATATTAAATTTAACATTGCTTAATATTACTAAATTTTATCTATCTACTTTTTAAACTAATTTTTCAAAACTAATAAAACTCCGCCAATGTCAATGAAAACAATAATCTTTTTGCAGTCCCAACCCACTAATTACAGTTATTGCCACTTTGAAGCCTTGCACTGTAGCCTGCTACAGAACACATGCGTGCTTCAAGCATACTGCAATTTAAATATTTAGTGGTCAAACACCTTCAAAAGTCTAATTTTAGAACATAACTTGCAGGAAAATCAATAAACTACAAAACTGGTTTGCAAAAAAATAACAAAAATAAAAAAAAATTTAAAATAATTATATGCTGCCTAGAAAAAAAGGTGCGCAAGTTGAAAACGGAATTTTCCAGCGCTCATATATATTTTAAATATACTCGCATGTGTCTATGTATGACTGAATTTTCACTACAAGGCTGCTAGAGTCACACACAAGCATATTCTTGTGTTATTAGTATTTTTTATGTGCATTTGTGTGTATTTCTATCTAATCTCATTGAAAAAATCATGCAAACCGCCAAGTGAACAGCTGCAATGTTTCTCAGCAATGGACAACTGGCGGACCGGACCCGGCCGCTAACCTCGGCTAAATGCGCGCTGCGCAAAAATATTAAAAAAATAGAATAATATAAAACAAATGCGGTGACATTCTTTATGTTTATATATTATTTGTTGGTTGAATGAAATGGCAGTACAAAAAATTGCTGCAAAAATAAAACGCATTTAGATTCGAAATAAAGATACACGTCAATTTTAAATCAGATGCTTTGTCAGCGTAAGCTCTGCAGTTGTGGGTGAGTGCTTTAATAATGGTGCGAATGAATGCTTGAATGAAAGTGCTTTTGTTGAAAATGAATTTAAAGTGTGGAGTTTGGTTACAGAAATTAAATTTTCAAATACCTGTGCCTGTGAGAGTTGAAAATATAAATATAAATTCATATTTCTTATGAAGTATTTTATTTTATTACTTTTTCTCTATTTTTCCTTCCTAATCGCTATTTTTTATTGAGTTCCCGAAAAACTCTCTAAATACAATTTTATAAGATACTCGTATGTAAGCTTTCAAATATAAAGTACATCCCACACTATATTACATTTCAATTAAATTTATTGCTAAGTTTGCAAAAAATTTCGCGCTCAAGCTTTTTGCTCGCTGTAATCACTTTAGACCTGTGCTGCGCATTCATTGAACTTGTAATTGGATGCGCGTGCGAGCGCACTTTTCTATTCGCCGCTTCAGCAAAAATATATATTTTGCTTTTCTATAAAATAAATAAATAAACACGACGAACACATATAACTGGCTAGTGTTTTGGTTATTAAACTCGGTTGAAATTATTTATTAATGTTGAAAACTGCTTTTATAGCAAATTTTCAATAAATAATAACTTTAGCGAGTTAAGCACCAGACTTTTGCTGACAGTGACAAAGCAAAAAATTGAACTTGAGCACTTCCTGCTTGATATTTTTGATTTGATTTGCCGTTACACCTGTGAGTAATGTGTTAATGACCTAATGTATTTGGAACAAGCATTTATTTTGTGGATTATGAGCTTTACAAACTATTCGATTGAAAGGTTAGATATAGACGAATTTTCCGCTGCAGTTCCAAACTTGGCAAAGTATTCTTAACTTATTCTTCGTGCTTATTAGCCAATACACATTTTCACAGGCGTTTAATTTCCATTCCGCCCGTTTAGTGGGATGTCTAAAGGTATGAGCTTCCAAGTGTTTGAGTCTTGACCTCCTTAACTCCTCCAGTCAAGAAGGAAGTGTTGAGTTGTTTCCACCTCATCTTCTTCTATATATGTAGCTTCTGCGGATAGCGTCTGGTAAGTTTACCAGCTTTACTGCGTGGCCATCAATAGCTACAAAACCAGAGAGGCTAGCCTTACTGAGGGCAAAGAAATCACTAGATCTCTTGCGATCGATCTTGTGCCAAAAGGTTTTTGCTTTTTTCGAAACTACCGCTTGGCACCACTAGGGTGTCTTTCCGCGGGTGTCTTTCCGCTGTTGCCTGACACACATACTGTCTTATCACAAATACACTCTATGCTATTGATAAAAAGGTTAGGCACTCTTTAAACAGCCCTGAACGCACTGTTAATGACTTAAAGGCTAGTATCGCCGCCCTGCTATCGACCACTTCTCTGAAGGAGGCTGCACTCTATAACACAGCAACAGTAAGGAAGTCTGATACTGGAGTTGATAGAGAGCTCCTGATAATAGTCCCTTCCACCAACCTTTCTCGAAGCTTTGACCCATCTGTAAAGAAGCTCACTGCTCCTCTCCTCCAACAACTTATTCCCACCCGCAACTCCCTCGCCGGTAAATAGGCAGAAAAGGAGCTGCCAGAGTTCGGTTTGACGACTCCATGATTAAAGTGATCCAGTATGAAATCAAAGTCAGTGAGGAGGAAATAAAGTAAGTGTCCCGAGTTCAAAGTCAGCATTTTTTTCAATTGAGCTGTTTTCAACTAGAAAAAGGTTGAGAAAATAGCCAGTTTAGTCTCTTAAGTCTTTTGTATACAAAATTTATAAAAATTTCGTTATCTAAGTGAAGTGGAGCTCTTCTCAACAATACTAAATAAGAATATAGTAGTTTCAAATCAACTAGTCTCTATGAAGTCTAAATCGGTCATATTTTCATATAGTTTAGGTTAGGATACCTTGGCTGGCTGTCAGGTCCGTCCTTTGTAATGCCAGTTGGATGTTCATTATTCGTACCAGTTGAAACTTACATCGTGCAGGACGTCATCGCTTTTTGCGAAATCTAATAGAAATAATAAAAACTTGATATACTATAACTCGGACACTTCATCTAGTCCCTTTAACCACGTAACTCCGAGTTCTAGATGAGGCCGGAGATAACCAACGAGGTGTTTCAGCGTCTTTCTCAATCCTATTTCCCTTTATTTTCTACATTAGTCATGCTCAATAATACCAATACGACTCGCATGTTATGCCAATAAATTGTGATCAATGATTTGGCCAACAGCCGTCCTATAGTCCTTTCGAGACCGTGTGAGTACAAAGCTTGCATGCCATATTTTCATATAACGCTAACCTCATCTTTACTCCAAAAACATAAGTTTCATTGAAGTGAGAATAAATAATAAATTCATTGAATCCCAATCTAAGCGAAGCACCAAAGATATGATATTCACTTGTTGCATTCTTCATTCTTCAACATCCAAATAGCTACAATCAATGCAAATGCGGAGCCAAAAAACCACGAAGCCATTTAATAACGCTTCACATAAATCTAGATATGAAAAACTCGCATTCCTTATCACACACCATTTAGCAACCACAAACTGACACAAGAAATGCACAAGAAATACAAAATATAAACATTCAACAAGAATTGCAAAAAAGAAAACAAGAAGAAAAGGAAAAAAGAAAAGCCAGAAATAATAGAATGCAGTAAATGAGCACAATTTGAATTAAACGCTGACAACTGGCAAGCAAACTGCGCGCTAAACTAAACAAGTGCACTCGCACGAAGGACATAAAAAAGGATATTCATGTGGCAAGTGTCATATTGATTGTGTTGCCACAAACTTGTCCGTCTAATACACACACACATATATAGTATATAAACTGGATATTTCTATATTGTGTGGCCATTGCTGTTGTTTGTGTAGCAAATAACTTCCGGCGCTCGTTTGTTGGTCATTTTCCTGCAGAGGAGACGAGCAAGCGCTTGCAAAAATTATGTGCCAAAAGAAGATCATAATACAAACATATCTACGTATACACATATACTGGCGCATATTAAATACTAAAGCGTGCAGAACAAGTTGTATAATACCACTACAGCTGCATGTAGTTATATGTGGACTCGTTTAGTGTTAAGGCTAAAGACGCTCGCACAAATGTATGCTATTGGCTTTAAGTGCATTGCCCCAAAAACTATACATTGTAGTACATTTGCAGCAGAATTGGCGTAATGTAAGAGTGACATAAATGTGGCAGCGACTAAATTGAGCCAAGTTCAATTCAATAGTTGAGCTGACAGGAGGGGGCATCTCCGCACAATAATTTCAGTCATCAAAGTGGATTTGTAAGTCCATTGAAAAAGTTTTCTGCATTGAATGGAAATTGCGTCGTCGTCGACGTCTAACCAGCGACGGTCAAACAAGCAACACTTTCACGCACATACATATGTGTATGTGTATAAGTGTGCACTTGGTGGACAACTCGATAGATTCACTTGTCTGGTTTGCAGACGATTATGTGGATAAGCGCTTGTCATCGAATAAATACTCATAAATGCTTTGGAGGAATTAGCGGAAAAAGTGCATTGCACACATACATACAAAGATATTATTTTGTATATCTGTATACACTTTGTATATTGGTATATGCATACGTACCCTGCAGGCATGAAAACTGGTTTATAACTGGAAGAAGTCGAACGGGCCATATAAGGTAAATACGGGGAGTGGTTAATGGTTAAAATGTGATTTTTGGTCAAATAATCAATTAATGATGTCCTTCGAATGTTGGATTCTTAGCAATGTAGATAATGTAATAAAAATAGCAGCTTCTAACGCGCCAGTCGACATATAAATGGCCCCCTCCAGAGGGCGCTAGATTCAAAAGATCCTGTTTTCTTTGGATTACACCTTGTGTTAGTAATAGTTTCAGAGATACAGCCTTGAGAACTTGTGCGCTCGAGGCTAGCTGGGCCAAGTGCACCGTCTTTAAACGCGATTTTGTCGAAACTGTGATTTTGAAGTCAACTGGCAAGATTTCTCGAGTACTACTCAACCGATTTTCAAAGGGCTGCTTTTTTATCCGAGGAGACCCCTTAAATATATTTAACTCAAAAAAGTGGTTCATATAAAAAATTATTTATAAGTGTGCGAAGTGTCTTCAGCATTTTTGAGATCTTTAAAAATAATTTCAATTTTCTAAATACTTTTTTGTTGAACTACATGTCTTTAGAAGTGAATGGTGACTTGTTTCCTATTGGGTATGCATGATTAGTTAATGTAACTTGTAATTGCATCATATGAAGACATTCTCGGTCTTTAATTTAGTACAACGAATTTTTATAAGTACTATTGGCACACTTTTTGCCTCTCGCTTGGCAGCCGCTGTTACTTGTATAATGGGAGAGATGATTAATTGTACCGAGGCTTTACAAGCAAGTCTAAGGCATATAGCATATACACATAAATACACACATGTGAGCTGGGTCTACGACAAGTAATAATGATTTTCTCTGTCATTGCGTATTTAGAAATTAATTTATCAAACTATTTAATATATGACGCATGTGCGCTTGCAGCAGGTCTCTAAGCTTCTTCAGCATAAATCAAATACTCACAAAAAAAGACCAGCTCTCGCCACAGCAAAATTAAAATTAATGATGCAGGTGTGAACAAAATTGCTACAAACGATTTTTATAATTTTGGAACTAACTTTATAAGTAGTTTTTTACACATTTTTAAACACACACAAAAAAATATATTTTTTTAAAACACTTCGCCAATACTTTTTACAGAAAAGCAGTTTTACTCTTGCAATATGAAATAGTTTTTACATTATTGTCTTTTCCGCTGCTGACAACTTCCATCCACACACACACAGACACACAGATTCCCGGCATTTCCGTACGTCCGCACGTAGTTATCTCAGCGGCAAGACGACATCCCTCATTACGGGGCGCCAAGGCGTCTTTGCGACGCCAATATGCGCGCATTCTCGCGATTAATCGAATTGTTTGCTGCTCGCTGCCGAGCGCTACTTTTATCTGCTATTCATTTTTATCCCAGCCGAAGAAAAGTAATATAATAATATGTATTTATATAATGTGCGTGTGTGTGGATATGTGCTACATAACTGTGCATGAGTAACCAGGAAGTTCAGTACTTTGTGCGGATTGAATTCCGCAAAAGTTTTGTAACAATTTGCGCGATACTAATCTGTGCAGTTGACTACCCTCAATGCCCGTCGCATAAGTTGACAGAGAGGCGGTGTGCGTATAAGAATTGTTACATACTATATATACATACATACACATGTGCATATAGACATATACTTATGTATGTGTATATATAGTGAATCGGCTATGCGGTGGGTGGTGGTGACTTTCTTAGAATTTGCAATGCTGTAAAGCCCCTTCCAATATTGATAACAATTTGCTAATATACCCAGTAGGGAATTATATTCCTCACTCATGGAATTGTTTGTTATTCATTAAATGAATTTTGTTTGTCATTCCTCTTACAGATTCTATAAATTTTAACATTCTATGTAGCAACTTTTTACTACAGAGTATAATAGTTTTGTTCACTTAAATTGAAGGTGTTTCGCGGGCATCGCTCAACTTATGGTCAACATAATCGGCCTACTGAGCGTTCTATTCGCAGCACCATCACCCATCTTGAGACCCAGTATTCATTACTGGATAATATTCGACCGTCAAGCACGCAGTGAAGAAAATATAGCAGCCGTAGCTTCGAGTGTACACAAAGACCGTGGAGAGTCGATTCGACGCCGTTCAGAGCAACTCTGACTGACGTATGGAACGACTGGGCGTATTTAACGTCGATATCTTAAATGGAAAACATATAAAATACAGCTTGTGCAAGAACTGAAGCGGCTCGACCTTTCCAATCGACATAGCTTCGTTCTATGGGCTCTTGAAAAGTTCCAAGAAGATACCACGCCTTCGAGACAAATTTTGTTCAACAATGAAGTTCATTTTTGGCTCAATGGATATATAGACTAGCAATATTGTCGCATTTGAGACGAATAGCTATCTGAAAAGATTCAAGAACTGCCATTGCATCCAGATAAAACAAAGATTTGGTGTAGGTGTGGGCCGGTGGAATCATCTAACCTACTATTTGATGTCTGAAATGGAAGCTCATGATCTCGGCGACATTTGGTTTCAACAAGACAACGGCGACAATTCCCACACATCGCATCAGTCAATAGATTTTGTGGGAGAACACTTCGGTGATCAGAAAATATCACGTTTTGGACCGGTCGATTGATCACCAAGATTGTGTGATATCACACCGTTAACTTTTTTCTTTGGGGATATGTAAAGTCTAAAGTCTTTGCGGACTCTTTCTAAACTTGAAGTTTCTGTTTTTTTCTTTAACAAGGAAGAGAACCTCGAAATGGCTCATTACTGATAATTAATATACATATAAAATATATAACCATAAAAGCAATATATAAATGCGTTAGAAAAATAAAATTTTACAGCCGAGATCATAGCAGAAGGTTCTATTAGAGCCGCTGTCAAAACCTGCGGCGTGGCTCCGACCATATTTGGATGACGGGCTCGTCCGATTTCAACCAAATTTGAAGTTGGGATTATATTTTTATTTGTACTCTTAATATAAATGCAATTTTCTTATTTATTTGACATACACCATCCAGAAAACGTATCAGAGAAACAGCTAGTTGGACAAGGCTGTTGTGTGGATTTTCTTGGAATTGTTGTTCAAGAAAGTTAGCTGCTTTTGCAAAATTCGAAGGCCATAGAATTCGCTAAACGATAAGAAATACCAAGAAAAGAATGCACCAAGTTTGTAGAGTTGAAAACCGCATTCTCATCACTGAAACATGTGGAGCTATAAACTATGTGAAAGAACTAGAGGAAAGCATAAATGAGAAAAGTAGCAATGACCTAGCCCAAGTTGATATTAGCTTAAGTACTTGTTTCTTGCCGTCCAAAGCCAAAAAGAACACGTTCCACTCGCTGACCTTGAATTAGCTATTTGGTCATTTAACTACATTTTCATGTGTGTATGTATATGTTTATTATATAATTATATGTTCATTGCAGCATTTTTAGCAACATTTAATAATAAAAGAACGCTGTCAATATGCAAATGCGTTGAACCCACTCTTACACAAGCGCTTGTGGAAGAGTTTTGCTAAGAATTTTATTCATATAATATATAAAAAAATGTATATTTTTTATGCATGAAATACGCCAAAGTTGATGTCATAACTAAGAACGAATTGTCTTCATAAATAATCTAGCAAAATTAATCTACGAATTATACAACAATAAAAAGAGAAAACGTGCCAGCAGCTAGTAGGCACGAGTAGGTGTGTGTACTGAGCTCTGCAAAAGATATACATACATAAGCTTATACAACTTTTATATGCCTTTATTATATAACATTCTTTGACTTTTTATATGCCTAATGGCAAAAAACTGGAACAACATGATGTAGAATACTTTTAATGAAAAAGAAATGAGCGCCATAAATTGGCGACAACTGAAATGAGAAAATATGAAATTTTTTTTTTTAAATCTTAAAAGCGGTCGCCGCTATAATTGTGTATACAGTCTTATAAATAAATATTTTAAGTAAGACGAAAGACACTTTAAAATCAAAAATATATAGCGCCTAAACGCTTATCACTAACATTAGTATCTTTTTAATAACAAAGGGAATGTAAGGCTGAGCACACAGTGTGCGCCAAAAGTATGAAAAGTATGGGTGGCCAACAAGCAGACTCTCTCCTTCACAAGAGCTGTCTGCCATTGCTCAAGATAAATCTGTCATTAAGACGCAGCGGCCACGCCAATAAGCATACAAAGCACATACTCGTACATAATATGACACACACACACAGGCATACGCATGTATCTAGTTGGAGTCAACCATCTGACGGCTCACCGTGAACTCAAATAAAATATCAAAGTTTATTGATAAACTATCTGGCTGGCATAAAAGAGCGCACAACGCGGCACTAAAAGATGAAAGCCAACAATAAATGAAAGAATATCACAAAAACAACAACAACAAAAACAAAATGAAATATACAAAGATATATGGAGCGTATGACGAGTGGCACAAGTGCAAAACCGCAAGTTTAAGTGAGGGCAGTGAACAGCCAAAGCAACAAAAATAACAACAATAGTAACAAAAAATAAGAAAACAACTACAACAATGTGAGCAGCCACATAAACTTGGCATATATACACTCGTATGAAGCTCGTTAAATGACAACACTTTTCAGAAAGTAGTAAATGACCAGCCAGCAGACGGACAGACAAGCTGCGCGCGCTTCATGCCATGTGTATGTGTGCGCATGTATAGTTTTGCAAAGTGCATAACTCATGTGTGTATGTGTGTGTGCAAGTGTGTGTTTGCGTTTTCTTTATTCCGCGCGCTTATAAAGAATATCAAAAACACATTTTAATGTGCGGCTGAAATATTTTTATGAGCCTCTCAACAGTTTAAAGGGCAACAAATGCAACAACAGTAACAGCAAACAATTGTAAATGCACATTTAAGTGCTTTTTGTCAATTCTGAAACAAAAAAGAGCAAGAAAAAAACTTTATTTCTGCTTTTGCTTGCGAAGTGCGGGAAAGCAGTAAGCAGTGACTGACCACAAGTAGCACACACGAGCCGTTTAGCGAGTTACAATGTGCATACATACACATTGTATATGATTGGGTGTGAGTACGCTAAGGTCGCGGGCGTAAATGTGTAAACGTGCTTTACTTCCAAAGTTTGGCTTTATGACACAGATTATGTCAGGATAATGCCAAACTGTGCGATAATAAAAAAAACTTCTTTTTTTAATATTGTGTGTAAAGTTTTGCACTGAAACAATTTTATTACAATTTCTCATATGCTGAGGCATTATTGTATATTTATAAGAGTTTTTAGTAGACAAACTGCCACTGGTCAAATTATGTCCTAAATATTGTAAATAAAAGTCGCTTTGGGGGACAGTTATAAAGATATTAAGTTGTAAAGTGAAGAGCTCAATATACAAGTTATATAGCTTGTATACATATATATATTTTTTTTTACTTAAAGTATAAGACACTGTAAAAATTTTAGAAAATTTTGTATGCATTAAAATTATTTTTGATATACAGTAATGTGAAAAATATATGCAATTAGGTATCTTAGGTACTTGAACTTCTAATAAAACAACTTTTCCATACAAAACTGGATTTTTATCGTTCAGTTTGTATGACAGCTATATGTTATAGTGGTCCCATCTGAACCGTTTCTTCAGAGATTATAAAGGTGCTTTAGACCATAATCCATGTCGAATTTTGTGAAAATATCTTGTCAAATAAAAATATTTTCCATACAAAACTGAATTATAGTGAATCAGTTTGTATGACAGCTATATGCAATAGTCGTCTGATTTTAACCATTTCTTCGAAGATTGTGTCATTGCTTTGGAAAATAATGCGTGCCAAATTTCGTGAAGATATCTCGTCAAATAAAAAAGTTTTCCTTACAAGGATTGGATTTTTATCGTTCAGTTTGTATGGCAGCTATATGCTATAGTGATCCGATAACTGCCGTTTTGACAAATAAGCAGCTTCACAAAGAGGAAATGATGTATACAAAATTTCATATCAATATCTCAAAAACTGAGGAACTAGTGGGCACAGACAGATGAACATGACTAGACCAACTCCGCGCACTACGCTAAAGATTTATACATATACATACATATTTATATATACATACATATTTTAAAGTCCTCGACGTTTTCTCCTGCGTTTTACAAAATTCGTGGCATACTGAATCTACACTGTTCAGGATATAATACTAATAAAACGCTAACTTTATTTGATTATACCAGTTTATTTGATTTATACCAGTCTTTTGTTCGATGCCACTCTTCAAAGTCCTCCAAATTGAAGAGAGCTAATAAAGTACACAAAATCATCTGCTTATCAGTGAAGTCTTTTAATTTTGCCCCTAAAAATATTAAAACTGAGATAAATATTATTTTGACGCAGAAGTAATAAATGTCACTCATACGCTCTGGTGTACATTTGCGAACTTATTGTTTTAACTTCATTAAAAGACAATTTCCACTTATAAAACATAGAAAATTCTAATTCAATAAATTCCAAACTTCAAGAAACAGTGTTTCCGCTTTACAAGTAGTCACGACTTTGTAGTAACAAACTTGCTACTTTGAGTTTGTTAGAATGAAAAACCTTTCCATTGATCGCTCCGATTTGTTACTGTCATTAATAAATCGCAGCGCTACCCACACACCTTGACTTAATTAGCAGAATGTTTAGTTTAATTTTTCCTATAAATCTTTTTCTCGCTTTAATTGAATGCGCGTGGCGTATATGCGCCACACAAATCAATACAAATTTGAATAAAATGCAAATTCAAGCGATTTATGAAAGTGAGCAGTAATTGATCATATAATTATTTATATGATTATCTATAGGCGGCGAGGCAATACTTCGAATAGTACGTTTTGCAGTCTTATTTTCTTATTAATATTTATGTATGCATATTTGAGTAAGCGCGTGTTGAATACTTAGAACAATAAAGTGCACAAACTGTACTTGAAAAATGACCGAGCGCACTTTATAAGCATTGCTAATCTAAATACAGTGAGTACTTAGTAAATTTGAACACATTGTTGCCGTTATATCCATAATGCAACGTGGGTGTGTTTTATAATTCGTCGTGATAAAAATTTTTGAGTTCCAGCGAAATTTTCTTGGAGAGAATGAAGAAGAGGTTTCAAAAATGGTTTTGAGAAAAGAGATTGGTTTAAATTAAAAAAAAAATATTTTCTGCTTTGGAAAATTTTTTCTAAAACAATTTCATTTGATACCAAAATCGTAAAGGTGGCTTATTTATTTTTTAATCAGATGGCAACCCTGTGCTTAAATTAACAATTTTATATTTTATTTTTTTAATCAAACTGTTCTATTTGATAGCAGAATCGTATAGTTTATTTTTTTAAGCAGTTGGCAACCCTGTGCTTAAACTTACAATTTAACAAATTGTTTATATTTTTTTTTTATAAAAATCTGAAACAATTTCATTTGCTACCAAAATCGCTTATTTGTGTTTTTTTTTAATTTTTAGGTAGATGGCAACCCTATGTTTAAGTGAACAATTTCACTATTTTTTTTACATTTTTGGTTTACAAAATTCGCAAACTGTTTCATTTGATGCCAGAATTACAAGGCTTCATCTTTTAATTTTTTAATCAGGTGGCAACTCTCAGTCATTAATTTCTACGAAATCATAAATTTTTCAAATTAATTTTATTTGACAACAAAATCTCGATGACTTTCGATAAAAAACTTAACAGATGGCAACTCTCTAAAGAAAATTTCTCTTAAACAGGATCAAAACAGTTATTCATATTGCGAGATTTTTTTGTTTAGACAATGCAATTAAACAAATAATTTCAGCAAGTGGCAACACTGCTAAAAAAAAATTTGTATACACTTTTAGTTTTAACTCTCTCACGAAAATTTTTCTTAAATGGAATCAAAGCAGTTGTTCTTATTGTAAAATTTAATTTTTTTCTACAATTCAAAAAAACAAATAATTTAAATAAGTGGCAACTCTGCTCAAAAAAAAATTTAAATTTAGAAAACGCTTTCAGTTTCATACCAATATGTTAACGAATACAAAAATGAAAACAATTTTACTGTATTAAACTTTTTTTAAATAGATGGCAACACCACATACATTTTAAGAAATTTTTACTTATTTAATATTTTTGTATATCATTTTCTTGACATTATTTTAATATTCTATGGCATAGTTTGAATAAGTTTTAAAGAATTTTCGAAAAGGATTTTGGTATAAACTCAAGCGATCTGGCCACACGGTTAACAAGCAAAGGCAATGCAGCGGATACCCATAAATGTATGTATCACACATAATTTCATATCCGGCACTCATACACTTCCACCCAAACTAAAAACCGCTACAGCAACAAACATGTTAAATACAGGGTGAGCATTATAATTAAATTTATTTGATTAATTGAGCGCCAACGCAAGCAAATCTTAATGCCTAATCACAAACAAATATGTGCGTGTGTGTGTGTGTAGTAATGCATGCTAATCGATGCAGTTTAGTGGCGCAATATAAAAACAAAAACAAATCACCCCAGATAATTGCAATGAAAAATGCAAAATATTGCGACGCAATAGCAATTACTTGGCGCCTGTTACGGCAGCAATAATAAATATTTACTACACACCGTTAAGTATTTAGCTAAGTTCGCTAGCAAAATGTGCAACAAAACACTAGAGTTTGATGATTATTTCTTAATTTGTTTTTATTTTCATTTTTAGTGTTTTTGTCACCGGCAAGCGCCATTGAATGAGTAAATGTTTTCATTAAAACAACACCAATTACGTAGAATGTGAAGTAAATACGTAAAGGTAGCATAAACAAAAACATATGACGTTATAAAGGTTATGCGACTTTTGAGCACAGAGTGAAGACGAAGACGCGCGGGAAGCAGAAGAAAGCGTCAAAAACAATGTTCATTGCTGTTACAACACGTCAGCAGCGCAACGTGCCCACTATTCGCACACACACACATCGTCAGCGGTCACACCCCCTTTATGTGACACACATACAGCAACATTTGCACGTGTGTGTGTTAGCATGTGTTTGTGTGTATGATTGTAAATATTTATTTTTCATTTATAAATACTTTGGTTGGAAGCGATTGCACACACACGCACATATATGCATACATAGTATATATCTGCTGTTGCACTTGCAATTCCGCTATTTTGCAAGGTAAAACAACAACAACAAGGCTTTTATGAATTGCACAACTATTTGCTATGCGCTCGCTGATACGATTTCTATTTAGAAGCTGCGCAGTTTATTGCCGTACGGCATTTACGATGCAGAAAACCACAACACTCGCGAATATGGAACATAAAAATTCGCAAAATTCAAACAAAATAGAAAAAAAAAATGAATTTAAGTTATTGTGGTCTTAAAATTGGCACGTGAGGAACCTCTATGTCTATAAAATTATGAAAACGTGTGAACGATCACTTTTTGAGACTCTAAAGAAACGTAATAGTTCTAAACTGTTTTCTTTGTGATATGAAAAAAACAGCTTTTCTTGATCGGTGCTCGATTTGGAACTTCCCTATTTCTGTGCTTCCTCCTTGCAAGACATTTTACTATTGAGTAACCGGTTAAGCACACATAACATACAAGTTTTAACTGTTACATCATCGGTTATTTACCCAAAATTTATCAGTTATATTCGTTAAAGTTTATTAAAAGTAAAGTTATTAGTTTATTGATACCCAATGGACAATTTTAACCAAAACTCTTCAGAACATGCGATCGTTTATTCCTTTCTTAGGCAAAAACCTTATAATTGACATGTTGTGCATTCAAGTACAGGTTAGTTTTCGTGCCATTTCTTTCGATTTATTGAAGTTTAGGTATCAGAGTTTTGCTGTGTTCCTCTTAACCACAATTCCCAAACGAAAGTCAGAATAAAGTTGTAATTATTCATGATCTGTTTAAGCCAGTCTTTTCACTTTATACCAGCTTCGATTCTGCATTGTCCAAAATATTTTCATAAAGAGGAAACTGGATTGAGTAAGGAACAGACATGTCGCATTTGTAAGAAAATCGTATGTTCTAATCTGTCAGAATCCCAAATTTTTTTCTCTTTGAAAAAAACTGCTAATTTATAGATCCTTCATGACATTAAAAGCATCTTCAGTGGTGCAATAATTGTGGTTTCTAGCTATAGTTAATAGAAACAGGACTTGTCAGAAAATTTCTACTTTGTTTTAATCAGTATTTGAACAGAAAGAGTTCATGTGACAAGTAATCACGACTTTCGGTTGCAGCGAACTTCGCCAAATAAGTCAATACTTTGAAAGCCTTTGATTTATATTTAAAAAATAAGTCAACAGGCAGTTTTTGCACTGTATCACAAGCTCCAGAGTCAAGAAAGGGAGAAGAAAAGGCAGGACAGACAATTTAGCAAAGAACTTAGGAGAATATCAAAGTATTCTTAAGATATTATTCAGGTGAAAAAAGTGCATTTTATAACTTCTTCCAAACAACTATTGTACGTAAGTACAATACACGTTTGATAGCAACACGAAGAGTCCAAATAGGAACTCGCTCATTGCAAAAAAGAAATAACTCGACAGAAAGGCTACATTATGACTGAATAGCGTGCACTTGTAGCAGAGCCAACTTAGTTGGTTATAATAGCCTAAGCATTTCTACTAATTTGACATAAAAATATAAAATGGCTGCTATGAGTCTCCTCTAAACAGTAAATTCTCACGCCACTTCGATTCATTTGCAGCTGCTAAAAAAGCAGTACCTCAGTCCATCGGCTCGCACTTTATTATTTAATTCAGGTTTTCAATGCAAGTGTCGTCGACGCATGTACCGACGTAAGTATATGTATATGCATATGTATATATTCACGTCCATTATATACAATATACGCAAATGCATACAAATTGCAAGCGTTATAAAAAGTCACCTTTCAAACGTGAATGAGGTGTGACTACAAAATACTTCGACGCAATTACTACATTTGCTATGATAAAACAGAATTCTTAGCGTTCTCAGACACAATTAACTGCCGACTGGTTCGTAAATATTCTTGTAAGTACGTAATTACATGTATTTGTATGTATGTACTATGTATATATGTATGTACAAGGCTTGCATTTATACACTTAAAGAAAATCTAACGGTTTTTGTAGCAAATAAAAGAAAACATCAACTTCGGCTGCACCGTAGCTATAGTACTTTTCGCAGCTGCACTGCGTTACTAAAGGGCAGTTATATGCTATAGTCTTAGATAATATTGAAGAAAACTTTTCAAAAAGAAGGATTTTCATACCAGGTTGTGATCAGTTGGTATCCGATGCCGGTGATTTCGATAAATAAGTAGTTTCTTAGAGAAAAAAGGACGTGTGGAAATTTTCGGATCGATAGCTCAAGAACTGATCAACTAGTTCGGGTAAATACACTTAAATAAGTATATATAATATGTTTGGCTAGATGACTAATCTAGATCGCATGCGGACTGCTACTTGTAGGTTAGGTCTAGATGGCAATGGGCTGCTATGTATAAGTAGTCCTTTGGTAAATCATAGAAATCTAGTATTCGAATTTATAAATTGGCAAGTAGCCAATAAATTTGATCAGACTTTTAATTTCCATTTCCGCCTGTTAGGTGGAATGTCTGAATGGGGTATGCGCTTCCAAGCATTTAAAGAATTGTTGAATTGTTTCCACCTAGTCTTCTTCCATACAGCTTCTGAAGATGACCAGCCTTACAATATGGATACCAATGGAGAAATGGCCTGTTAAAACCCCCACAACTGGAGAGAGGCTAGCTTTACTAAGGGCGAAGATCTCTTGTTATCGATTTCGGGTCAAAAGGGTTTTGCGACAGCGCATGTACCGATGGTGCTTTGCACTTGCCAAGATCGCGCGAAGCCCAGCTGTCTGGTAGTAGAACACAAAAGCGCACTAGAGCAACGACCTGTTTCCATTTTACTGGAAAGTATCGCTACTCTGCTATCTGAGGGGACTACAAAGTGCTGCACTAAGCCAACTGTAAAGAAGCTCACTGGAAATTTCCTCCAACGGCTTCTTCCTACTCACAACTTCTTCGTCGTTATATGGGTAGAGAAAGAGTTTTGTTTGGCTAATTCGTGATCTGATAAGTCAAAGAGTATGAGGATTTCCGAATGTTCAGGCACTTGTTCTTTTAGCAACATTACTTTATATGATCTCCAACATTTTACAAGCTTCGTGGCAAAATTAGGGTATAAGTATGGCTTTAGATTAAATCGTTTTGATCACTTCCATGTGATCCAATTTTATATATGTGTGGATATTTGACTTCTTCAGCGCAGTCAACTATTCTTAGAGTAACAGTATCTACCAATAATTTCTTAAGGAAGCCTCTATTGATAAATGTAACAACTTAGTACAATTTAAACTGTGCCATAGCTATTACACTATAACTTGACTAGGCTCTCTATTTTAACATGAATAGCTTGCTTCTATCTAAACTTGTCAAAATTAATCTTTTCTTACAACTCAATGAGTCCAACAGATGCTGCATTGTAAAAACTGCTACCGCCGAAAGTGTAGTCTACCTTTCGGCGCGCAGCTATTTATTCAGTATTTATTATAGTAATGTTTTAAAGCGTAAAGTAGAGTTGCTTTGGAAAATCCATACTTGCACACGCCATTTCATACACCTACCACAAACTTATAATACCGAGTGGAATGTACAATTTGCATTTTTCATTGAAATTTCACGCAAAACGTGTTGCTGTCACCATTGATAAATCAATGTTGCGCAATCGGAATAACTGGAAATAACAGTAAGCTATACTATTCAATAAAAACTATTGCGCAGAAGTATAAATAATTGCAAATTAAATGAACACTTAAAGAAATGAGTTATATTGCGGTTTTAATACAAATTTATTCTAATGAGATGTAAAAAGCGAGGCGGGAGGAGAGATTATTGAAATGGATATTGAACCATGCGATATATTCAATATAAATATGTATAGATATGTATGAAACTCTATTTTTTAAAAGTTCATAACAGTATATAGTATGATCAAATCTGAAAATAAAAATCTAGTTTAAGATCAATACAGACAAGTCTTAACAACCGAAGCACATTTCCGCTTGTGACTCATCAGCAATCGCCTCATCGAAATGAATCTGCGCAATTTAATTGTTATTCCACATATTTGTTTACCAGATCTAAATTGATTAAATTCCGAAACATGAATGCAATACCGTCTAACTCTGAAGTAAACAACAACCATTCCTAAGAAACGTTTAAGCATTTCACAAACAAAAACAATATGATTTCATACCTAAAATGGTCTAAGGCATAACCCAAATACCTGGAAAACGCGAGCACACGATCGATAGCAAAAATATGCGCAAATAAATATTATAAAACTAAGCAGACCTGGGCAAAATACCGGAAATATGATTATGAAAATAATGACAATAATAATAGCTTCGCAAATACTTTCCGCTGGAAGTATGCAACTAAGACGCAGCTATATGTAGTATAACTTCAGGAAATAGTACTCAATGATGATTGATTTAAAAAAAGTTCGTCTAAGGCCAATTACTGATAAGTTTTTTCCAAATAAAAATATCGAATGTTATCGAAGGTTAAGTGGACACGCGTAAATGAGAGCGATAGTGAGTGCGGCGAGCGGCAGTATGTACTGAAAGGCGTGTTATCAAGGCTCTGGTAATAAATGGTTGTAAATCTTCCCTTTATTTGATAAAATCCGAAAAGAAATAGAAAGAAAGCGATAATTGATTGACCGTTTGATATTGTAAGAAAAAAGAAGAAAAAAAATGTCCTAAAGCACTTAGATTAACAGCGCGATAAGATACTAGAGACTTGAGATAACGTGGAAAAGTATTAATAGCGCTCCATGTGCACTTGGGTACTCGTAAAAGTGAAGTGGTCAAAATTAAATATTTGCAGGGGATTTTTAACACTTAAGAGCGACCATGAGGGCGTACAACTGGATACTGTTTCTCCATCTAGCTTCCAAATCATTTATCAATGAAAGAAGATTACGCAGCCAAAATGGTAGACACCAAAAATATTCTTTCACTTTGATGCCTCCAACTACTTGAAGAGGAAATTGCTGAGAACAGCTGTTCGTATAGAGATTATCATGTAGCAAAGTCTTTGAAATTGGATAAATATATAAAGGGTGATTTTTTAAGAGCTTGATAACTTTTTTTTAAAAAAAAACGCATAAAATTTGCAAAATCTCATCGGTTCTTTATTTGAAACGTTAGATTGGTTCATGACATTTACTTTTTGAAGATAATTTCATTTAAATGTTGACCGCGGCTGCGTCTTAGGTGGTCCATTCGGAAAGTCCAATTTTGGGCAACTTTTTCGAGCATTTCGGCCGGAATAGCCCGAATTTCTTCGGAAATGTTGTCTTCCAAAGCTGGAATAGTTGCTGGCTTATTTCTGTAGACTTTAGACTTGACGTAGCCCCACAAAAAATAGTCTAAAGGCGTTAAATCGCATGATCTTGGTGGCCAACTTACGGGTCCATTTCTTGAGATGAATTGTTGTCCGAAGTTTTCCCTCAAAATGGCCATAGAATCGCGAGCTGTGTGGCATGTAGCGCCATCTTGTTGAAACCACATGTCAACCAAGTTCAGTTCTTCCATTTTTGGCAACAAAAAGTTTGTTAGCATCGAACGATAGCGATCGCCATTCACCGTAACGTTGCGTCCAACAGCATCTTTGAAAAAATACGGTCCAATGATTCCACCAGCGTACAAACCACACCAAACAGTGCATTTTTCGGGATGCATGGGCAGTTCTTGAACGGCTTCTGGTTGCTCTTCACCCCAAATGCGGCAATTTTGCTTATTTACGTAGCCATTCAACCAGAAATGAGCCTCATCGCTGAACAAAATTTGTCGATAAAACACATTTCGAACCGAACACTGATTTTGGTAATAAAATTCAATGATTTGCAAGCGTTGCTCGTTAGTAAGTCTATTCATGATGAAATGTCAAAGCATACTGAGCATCTTTCTCTTTGACACCATGTCTGAAATCCCACGTGATCTGTCAAATACTAATGCATGAAAATCCTAACCTCAAAAAAATCACCCGTTATAATATACTGATACAGTCTATATAGTGGGTCTATAACTATATTCGTGCGAAGTTGGTTTTGGTCACTCCATAATCCAAGTGATCCGGTATTAAGTCAAAGTGTATGAGGATATCCGAGTGTTTCGATATATCTTTTAAGAACACAGATTCTTTGAGTCCGATAGCAATTTTCGCTCCATGGTTGGAGTGGACTTTAGTGCTCCACACATGCTCTCAAGTTTCTTTGAAAGTGTGGTTTTTCTAGAGCCTTCCAGTACATAAAGACTCCATAAAGTATAAAGGGTTTGACTATGGAGTCGTAGAGCCAAAGGACCACTTTAGGTGAGGGACCCCTCCTTTTGCCAATGACTTCTCTACATGCAATCGATGCCTGTTTTGCTCCCTCTTTGATATTCGGCTTCCATGAAAGCTTCCCCCTTAGGCTGAGCCATAGATATATCATCGGATTAGCCAATTGCAGACGGATGTCTCCCATTTGTCGCAGTGGTGTCACCGGGACCTTGTATATTCTAGTAAATAAAACTATCTCGGTTTTGCTTGGTTTGATGGCGAGACCACTTTCAACAGCCCAATTTGTTGAGTTGATCACAAACTACAGACGTGAGCCACGTCCTAAAATTCAAAGTTTCAGTCCCTGAAAATAAATAGTTAAGAGACAGCGGCTGCGGTGGCTAGTTCATGATGTCCAAATGTATAAAAACACTCCAGCTCTGAAAGTATTCGACGCTGTACCCGCCGGGACAGAGGAAGATCTCTACTCCTTTCGAAAGACCTGTTGGGGAAGAGCCTGACTACACTTGGAATCTCCAATTGGCCAAAAAGAGCGAAAAGGAATAGCGACTAGTGCGCTGTTGTAAACTCTGCTAAAACGTGTCTACGGCAATATAGAAGAGGGAGAAGTTAAGAAAACACCTGTCAGGAATAGTATAGCTTTGATGCAGCTAAAGTTAACGTTTTTTCTTTTGTTTCAGCTTCTAGTGTTTTCTCGCCGCATAATGATCTTTAGTCGACCTCGCAAAACTGTACTACTAATCATCAACAAATATTGCGCAAATGATCAAGAATTAATTACAATCTTTTGGAATTTTCCAAGGCCACCCTTGGCAACAAGCTACATCACTGCTTCATATAAAAGCAAAGTGAAACTTTCCACTCCAAACATCAGACTGCCAAAGTGTAGAAATATCAATAGCAACCATGGCAATGCAAAACTCAAAAAAAAATGCAATTCATACTCAATTCGTTCACATTTAATTATCTTCCTAAACAAAGCGCATTTATCACTCCGCTGTTACGTGTTAATGACGCTCGAGTAGCGCACGACTGCAATAAAATTGATGACACGGCTTTAAATAAAATGAATAACAGCAAACATAATTAAAAAGCAATAAAAAAAACGCAGACAAAGAAAAATTATTTATGAATTACACACACACTTGCATAATCGTTGACAGTGGACCATTTGCTATATTTCAGCCACAAATTACAGCAGTGGCAGAGAGGAGCAGTCACGAAAGCAGCAACCAAAACAAACTAAAGCAATAACAACAAAAAAGCGGTGGAAATAGCTGGGCGGAAGACAACAAGCGCAGCTGACCAAATAAAGCCGAAGAATAAAAAAGAAATGAAATGGAAATTCACCAAGCCGGTGAGTGAACCGAGCTGATCCGCCGTCGAATAAGTGACGCTAGCTTGCTTAGCACTTCATGAAAATGTAGGAAAACAACAAAACTGAGAAACAAACAGAAGCAAATAAGCGACTAACTAACTAAACCAACAACCCAGCTATCCAAAAGCTGTGGCCCTGAACTTGACTCGCGCCGCGTAAAAACCCACAAGCCAAACAAATAGTGGCCATAACAGCGGTAATGATGATGTGATGCAAACACAAACGTATAACAACAACAAAAAACACTAAAAACACTGTAAGCTAAATATATAAAAAGCACCTAACAACACACAACAACACTTTGACCGTCGTCCGTCTTTCTATGTCTGTGTATGAGTGTGTGTGTCGGTTTGTATGAATGCGCCATAAAGCAACAAACCAAAACAAATCGTAAAACACATAAATGAGTGTAATGCGAAAAATGCAAAAGCCAACAACAACAACAGCAATGGCGAAGCAAACAAAGCTCATATTTAACTTTGTTGCTACAAAGTAGTACACTTGAGAGCGCTCGAGTGGCAGATAAAATGCATTGCAAGCAAAACAAAAACAAAAATATGAAAAAGCTGAAAAAGTGTAACAAAAAGCAACCGAAATAACAACAGGAACAACGCCAAAACAAATAGCAACAGTTGTGCATAGACAGACGGCAGAAGCGTTGGCAACAACAACAAGCGTTTTCGTTGCCGTAATTTGATTTGTTTGCTTAGTCAACAGCTGCTGGTCACATGCAACAGGTACGCATGTATGTGTGTGTGTGTGTGTGTGTGTAGTAGTAGAATATCAAGTTGATCTAACCTAGCGCTTGGGCTGCAATAAGGGGCGGCTGGTGGAAGCGCTTATCAGCTTAAATGCTTTGTTTCACTTAACTCTTGAGTGTGCGTTATTGTATGCGTATGTGTGTGTGTATGATTTGCACTACTTAACTTACATATACACATACATACATATGTATATATGGGAGGGATGGAAAGTTATCAAAGTTACTTTTGAAGTGTTTTAACGACTCTAATGATTTAAATTATAATTTATTATTTAATAATTTACAATAAAAACATAAAACTTGCTAGTGAACTTTAAAAGAAATAAAATTTTCGGAATAAAGTAAATTAAAAATTAAATTTCAGAAAAAAAAAATTTTTCAGAATAACGCAAAAAAATTAAAATTTTGAATGATGAAAATAATAAATTATTATTTATTAAAAATTATTATTATTGTGTTTTTTACTATTAAAAATATGTATTATTATTTTTTTATTGTCACTTTTTTTTGAAAGTTAAAATATGTTATTTTTCAACATAAATTAGAAAATAAAATTCTATAAATTGCATTAATATTAAATTTAACGAAAAAAAGTTTATGTTAACATATTTCTACCCAAACCAAAATATAAAATAGCGTTTCCCTGTCACTCTTTGAACATACAGATGTTTGCCAAAAAGTTTATAACAGCCACTACTAACTAGTCCCTGGCCTTACTAGTTTATAAAATATCGACCTGAAATTTTGCCTACGTCATTTTCTTCTCAAATAGAAGCTCACTTGACGAAGTCGCCGATATTGAACCACTATAGCGTGCAGTTGTCATACCAACTGAACAATATCAGTCAAGTGCTTGTATAGAAAACTTTTTAATTTGACAAGATATCTTCCCAAAATCCGGCATAGACTATTGTTCAAGGCAGCGCTACAATCTCCGAAGATATCTTTTAGATCGGACTACTAAATCGTACAGCTCTCATACAAACTGAACGATATAAGTCAAGTCCTTGTATAGAAAACTTTTTAAATTCACAAAATTTCTTCGCGAAATTTGGCACAGAATTTTGCTCAAAGTAGCGCTGCAATCTTCAAAGATATCTCTCATATCGGACTATTATATCGTATAGCTGCCATACAAACTGAACGATCAAACTCAAGTCCTTATATGGAAAACTTTTTTTATTTTATAAGATATCTTCCCAAAATTTGACATAGACATCTGCCCAATGCAGCGCTATAATCTTCAATCATATTCTTCAAATCGGTCCGCTATATCGTATAGCTGCCATACAAACTGAACGATCTTATTTGAGTCCTTGTACGGAAAACTTTTTAATTTGACAAGATATCTTTCCAAAATCCGGCATAGACTACTGTTCAAAGCAGCGCTACAATTTCCGGAGATATCTTTCATATCGGACTATTATATCGTATAGCTTCCATATAAACCGGACGATCAAACTCAAGTCCTTATATGGAAAACTTTTTTATTTCACAAAATATCTTCCCGAAATTTTGCAAAGAATATTGCTTAAAGCAGCGCTGCAATCTCCGAAGATATCTTTCAGATCGGATGACTATATCGCATAGCTGCCAAACAAACTGATCAATCAAAATCAAGAGAAAGACCTTTTTATACCATTTTATGTTATAAAAATACACCAATTAGAGGTATTGTAGTTCCAGTGCAGCCGAGGCGTACATCTTTTCTTGTTTTTTTTATTTGTAAGAAAAAAATTTTTTAACAGGCACAAATGAAAGGCTCTCCAAACTTTAAAATTATATAAAGTTTCCAATACAAAAGTATAGGGAATAATAAAAAAAAAAAACAAAATCTTAAAAACCAACTTGAAACTTGAAAACCCAACAAAAAATTAAAACAAATTTAAAAAAATATCAAAAGTTCTTGAAATGAAACTGATTTAGCAAAATGCTAACAAATATCTGAAATAATTTTACAGAGTGAAGTTGTAAAATATTATTTCAATTGCAATTTCATGGCTTAAATATATTCTAAAATAATATTCAATCTTACTATCGGAATGTTGTTGTTGTTGTAGCGGCAAAACTCGGCCGAGTTGACCAAATGCCGAGTGGGAACGGCTTAATATCGGAATCGAAATGTATTACTGCACTCTATAGACTTCATTTTTATATTTAAGACTTTATTTAAATATTTTTGAAAAATATTTTCGGTATACTGATTGCTTTTGAAACAAAAAGCAGTATTTCCGAACACAATAATAAACTCATCGCATCTTAACTTAGGTTCCCACGAATATATTCACTTCTCATAAAAAAATGTTAATAACAACAAAGAAATCGAGCGCACAATTAAATAACTCACAGCGCCATATAAATATACTACATACATACATGCGCGTTGGACGCTAAATTAATTTTCCTGTTTTGCAACAAATTATGCGCATAATATTTTTCCCGCCAATTTGTTGCAAACATACTCCTCATAATAGTTGTTTACAAACAAACAACATTTACCCACTTCTTCTCACTTATTTGCGCCATTTGCCATTGTTTATATTTTGATGCTATTTTTCGTTGCATTGTTATTATTGTTTTTGCGAAATTTGTGCATTTATTGACACGAGCGCGCTTTATGAGACCTTACTAACGCATACAGCGAGTATTTTTTATTAATTGATGTGCCTTTAAGCAAAACACATTCGTGTGCAATAACAAAGACATTAAATATCAATGCATGTAAATATGTATGTGTGTATGTAAGCGTGGCTTTGTACTCACCTTCCAGCCGGCACTGCTATTCGAGTCGCCTTTATCCTTGAAATACGGCACATTCTGCACCATCCACTCGTAGATTTGGCTCAGCGTTAGCCGCTTGTCGGTCGCCGAGCCGATGGCGTGCGTTATCAAATCCGCATATGACAAATTGCCCCACGCATTACGACGCGATGAGTTCTTTTTCGCTGTATTTATATTCTGTATAGTCTGTTGCGAATCTGCAAAGCAAGCAATGCGAGCCAATTTTTAATTACAATTGTTGCAAAATCGAAAATATTTGATAACAAATATGTTTACGAGTAAATACAGTTATATAAGTGTGCATGTATGTGTATGAGTCTTAGCTGTGTGTTATTCGCATTGCAGAAATACATGTGTGAGTTGCTCTATATGTTGTTGCCTTCTAACAATATTTTTTTTTTTTGAAATACTGTTGTTTTTTACTCAACACACTACTGCTGAAGAAAAAAACATTTTTTTTTTTATTGTAACATGCTTAGTAATTTTTCTTAAAAATTGTATATAATATTTGCTTTTTTCATAAATTTTTACAATTCAGGATTTAGCTAAGCAAGAGTGAACTTGAAATTTAACAAAATTCCATACAAAATTCCTCTGAAATTATGCTATATATTGGGTAGTCGAAAAAGTTTCTTCGTATTTTATCAATGCATGTAGATATCATCCCTAAGGAACTTAACATTTATCATCGAACGAAATGAAATCGAACCATTTCTGAAGCGAATGTTAAGAGAAAACGAAAAGTGGATCTAATACGACAATAATGTGCGAAAAAGGTTGTGGTCCAAGCGTAGTGAAGCTCAATAAATAGTCGCAAAGCCAAGATTGACGCCTCGAAAGAATATGCTGAGTGTTTGGTGGGATTGGAAAGGAATCATGGACTATGAGCTGCTCCAGCCTGGTCAATGGATTGATTATACTTTTTACTGTCAACAACTAATGAGATTGAAACAAGCAATCGAAAAAATGGCCAGAACTGATCAGTAGAAAGGGCTTCGTTTTCCACCAGGACAACGCTAGACCACACACATCTTTGATGATTCGGCAAAAGCTGGGAGAGTTGGCTGGGAAATTTTGATGCGTCTACCATATAGTTCATGTAGTTACACCATAGAACTACCATTTGTGTCGGTCAATGAAGAACATTGCTATCGCAGTTTTTCGCCGAGAAACCAAAAAAGCTTTGCACTGACGGAATAGTGTCTCTAGCGGAAAAATGGCAAAAAGTGGTCGACCAAAATGGTGCATATTTGATTCATTAAAGTTCATTAGAAATGTAAAAAATTAAGTTGAAGCCTGATTAGAAATACGAAAAGCCTTTTTCGACTACCCAAAAATAACCCATATTACTCTATGCCCAGCCTTACTCCAATCATATAACCTAAATATTTTGCTACGTAATTAATTAATAATAAACTAGTAATTTTATTGCTACTCTTCTTGCACTCACCTGCGCTCGCCAATTGCTGATTACTCGCCTTCGTACTGTCCAAATCATCCGATGGTTCCACAAAGTTCTCTGGCCGCGGGCATGGCCACGTATTCGATCTGGCACGCGTCTGTGGCTCAAAACCGCCATCGCCCTGCAATTCGCTGACTAGATCCATGTGCAGGGGGATGTCTGTGGGCGGTGGCGTGGGCCAGTCATGCACGAACCCCTCCATTATAGTGAACGGATCGTTTATGAGGTGCAGGTTTGCTGTATTTGTGTAACTGGTGGGGTACGAAATTTTTTGCGCAATTTTGGCGAAGTCGTTTTTGTTGAGTGGTATCAACTCGTACCGCGTCTTTTTGAGTTCTGGTAACAGAGTGATATTCTGAAATGAAAAAAGTAATAAAATTATTTTTATTAAAAATTCAGTTGTGTCTGTTACATAAAAGTATACTTGAAGTTTTGCTGATTATTTTGCAAATTATTCAATGAAAATTAGTATTAATTAATATTACACGTTCCAACTAAGTCTAGTAGCACTTTGCTGTCAAACAGAAACACACACAAATTCTGTTGAAATAGAATGCTTGTTCATTAGTACCTAGTACATATATGTATGTACATTCAGTATGTATTTAAAATATAAAATAATGTCATGGAAAAATTTACGATTTAGCTGATAAATGAAACGCAAATTTTCAAATCGGTAAATATTTGTACTGCCAGTACAAATGTGATCCATTAACCCTCTATAACTCAAAACCTCCAAATTAACTATTTTTAGTGGAATCGGTTAGTTTTATGGGAAAAATATACAGAAATTATTATTTTTTATTTTTACTTTTTATTTATAACACATATAACACAAAAAAACAATGAGTAACAGTGATAAAGAAAGTGGGCAAAATTATGAGTAAAATGGAAATCCTTCAGGACAAATGAAAGTTCTTGAAACAATTATTGTTTTTGGTATGGCATAAAGCTAACCCGCACTTTTCACACACCGTGTGAGTGAACGCGGCACATTTCGGGAACTTGCATCGGATTTTTTTTCCGCACATTGAGGCCAGTGCCCGACTTTCACTGAAGAAAAAGCTTCATTGGAAAAAAGTAACCGCACTTAGTTTGTTTTGCTTATGCTTGATTAGAGGAATGGAGTGTAGACTACATTCTACATTGCTTGACAAGACGAAAAAAATTACTACGAGTAGAATTTAGGAAGGTGAAACGGTTTGTTGCCTGTGGTCTACCATACGTTATAGAGGGTTAATAGCTAAGCTAATTCATTAATATATTATATATTTACAAGTAGTATTATTTAATCGCTACTTGATAGAAATCGGTTCGAGGTAGCATATATAGTATAATCAGTTATTTCAAGTTTGAATATCAATGAGAGTATACAAGTATAGCAGAGTAAATTTGATTAATATTACAAGGTAGTATTTTCCTGCTATAACTTTATATATACAATATCAGATATATAATATCTAACCTTGGCAAAATAACTTATTTAACTGTACAAGGTTCCCTAGATACATTTGATTCAATATTGTTGCAGAAAAGTTCAATATTTTCTACGATTAATGAAGTGGTTCCTTTGCAAATAAATGAATGTTGTTTTTTAGACATGAGGTTTTCAAGAAGAAGTAGAAATGGAACGGGATCACGGATTGCCAGGGGTTAGTCTAATCTTGAATTTATAATAAGCAGCAATTTAATCATCGAGAATGGGGTTTCTAAAACCACCTCTACAACCAATACTCATAGAGCGAGCTGGATGCGATAAACCAGTTCACAATTGACGTTTATGATTGCGCGTCTGTCCACTAAAGGCGATTACCAGAAAACAAAGCAGTTCATGGTGAACCAGAAAACTCTCAGTGCTTAGGCAGTCAGTTCGGGACTTTTCAACAAAGCCCAACGCTGAGGAATGCACCTAACAACCTATATTAAGAAAATTTTGATCGCGAACCGACAGCCTTAGGAAATTATGTGACTACGCATCTTTGGCCCCAAAGACAGCCGGACCGCACAAGGCTCACAAGACACAGCATTATTCATAAAAAAACATAATGGGAACTATACGATCAGCGCAGAGGAACTGGTACTCATACTTGCGCTAAACTATTAAGGATGACCAAATTCCAACAACATTCGCATATAAGCCAGATCGCTCAGATTGAACAACTCCAAGGAATTTATTCACTGCAGACTCAATCAAGTGGGCACTGACTTCCTTCTCGAACCATAAGTCACCAGTAATAGTTTTCGACCATTTTGGAAGCAATTGGTTCTGTATGTCAGCAATAACTCTTCGAATATTCTCTTCCAAAGTCTTAGTCGACTTGGACTTATCTGCGCAAGGAACGTGGATTCTCAAACCCCTACAAAAAATAGTTCAGTGGTGTTAAATCTACGATCTAAAAAGCCGCACCACTAGTCCACGACGCGAGATAATGTGCTCACCAAAAAGCTTCATTCAATAAATTCATTATTTCGTTGGCTGTATGGTAAGTAGCATCGTCTTGTTGGATCCAAAGGTCGTCTATATCAACATTCTTCAATTCAGGCATGAAAAGTCATTAATCTATATAGCGTTTCCCATTGACTGCAACATCATGTCGGGCTTCATTTTTTGAAAAAAATATGGACCACTATCCCTAGAGCACACCAAACAGTGACTTTTCGAGTATGTAAGGGCGTTTCAACAAAGACTTGACCTTATCATCACTCCAAACGCGACAATTGAACCAAATGGACTCATTCAACTAAAAGCCGGCTTTACCGCTGATGTAATTTTCTTGTTAAAATCGGTATCTGCGATCATCTTTGAACCCACCCAAGGAACGTGCGACGCACTTGAGGGTATTTCCGGTTCAATTCTTGGATTTTGTAAGCCCGCAAATATAGATCTTTCCAAAATTGGGTGGGTCTTATTCGATACTGCGCTCCACAGCATCAAATCGAAAAAGTTCAAAAATACTCTCAAAAAGTTCATAGGCTAAAAAACTACGGAATGATTTTTTAATCACTATTTTGAAACTATTTTCTTGATTATGTTGCTATACAATTGAATTATCTATATTGTTTATCACCATACAAAACTTTAAATAATTGTCTTGCCTCATCCTAATAACAAATGGTATCCATTTAAATCTTAGACAAACTTTTATAACTATAGGTAAGTGTGTTTTGATTGCAAACAGATTGAGTAAGAGCTGTTTAGTGGAATCATCAAAAAATAAGAGTTGAGATTTTTACAAGGTCTGTAAATAAGGAAATTGCAATGTGAATTTCAACCGCCGTTTTATGAGGATACCCTTATGACTGAGGCACCCTTAATTCGGTATCTAAACGCTCTCTTGTTCCTACACCTTCGCTTCAATTCGAGCATGTCATCTCCTTCTTTTCCTCTAACAAAAATGGTAAGTGAAAACAACAACCAACTTATGCAGTGGGATTCTATAAAAGAGAATATGCTTATATCTCATTAATAACGCTTTTTGTTTGTTCGATTCGCTACAATCCGAATATACAATGCTATATACTGCTTCATATATGAATATATATATATATATGAAACCTATTGATATATAATGAGAACCAAACCAAGATTAAATAAAAGTTAAATTAAATTAAAAGAAAATTATTAACACGAAAATTCGAGGGAAATAATTTAAAAAATCTTTTGTATTTTTGTTGGTCTTAAACAGTAAATTTAACCAGAAGGCCTTCAGTACAAACGAGTTCAACAAACTTGAAAAAAATCCCCAATTTTTATACTTTCTCTTGAATGTATGTAAGCATGTATTTCAACTGTTTTACGTCATAAAAATTCCCGGATTTCTTAACGAAACTATATATTTATGTCCAAGAATACATATACAGTGAAACTTCTCTAACTCGAACTTCCGTAGCTCGAAATATTCTCTATATCGAATTTCCTTAAGAACAAAATACGTTTTTATAACATCACTATGTAATTTTTTCCCTATAAGTCGAATTTCTGTTACCCGAATATTTCTAAAACACGAACTAAAATGTCACAGAAACAGCGGCGGTAACCAAGCATAACTCGAATTTTTCGGGGAAACACCTACCGCAATTTCGGGGAATTACCGAGCTGCGAGTCGGCGACAGATAACGACTTGAAATTTAAATTTCTTAGCAAGCGTCGCACGCACTTACATAAGATTATATCAGTTGTTGTTAGAACGGTGGTGAAAATTGTCAATTTTTGTAGTGATATTGGACTAAAATGACATCAAAACGAAGTGTAAAGTGTTTAACGCTTAAGGAAAAGTTCAAACTAATTGCCGAGGTAGAAAAGGGCGAAAACAAAAAAAAAACATTGCACAAATGTTTGGGATTCCTCCTAATACGTTATCAACCATTTTGAAAAACAAAGACAAACTTTTAGAACAAAAAGGTGACTATAATTTTAACTCCAAACGAAAAAGGATTACAACTTGCGTCAATAATGATGTTGATCAAGCTATGCTTAAGTGGTTTACTACCGCACGTGAGAAAAATCTTCCTCTCTCGGGAACCTTAATCAGAGAAAAAGCTAAAGAATTTGCGGTTGCTTTGGGTCGCGAAAATTTTTCTGCTAGTGTAGGGTGGTTAGATAAATTAAAAAAAAAGGCATAATATCGCACAAATGTCGATTTCGACTTTCTCCTTCCGCCGATTTACAGTCTAGTGAAGATTGGAAAAAAACGTTTTGCCAGATTTAATCAGACAATACCACGAAAACGATATTTTTAATGCAGATGAAACGGTTTACCCAATAAAACATTAGCCTTTAAAGGTCAAAAATGTTTTGGTGGCAAAAAACAGCAAGGAGAGAATTACCATTATGGTTGCAAGCAATATGAGTGGTTCAGAAAAGTTGAAATTGCTAGTTATCAGTTATCGGCAAGTCAAAAAACCCACGTTGTTTTAAGGGTATAAAATCACTTGATGTGGACTATGAGTACAACAAAAAAGTGTGGATGACAAGTGAATTTTATGATAAGTGGCTCAAAAATCTAGATAAAGTCTTTGTTGCCCAAAATAGAAAATACTACTGTTCGTTGACAATTGTCCCGCACATCCTAAAAATGTACAAGCAAATTTAAAAAACATTAAACTGCAATTTTCCTCCTAATTTGACGTCTGTTCTACAACCAATGGACCAAGGGATTATTCAAAATCTCAAGCAACATTATAGAAAACGAATTGTGATGAAAGTTTTGGCCCATATGGAAGAACCAACTCCTACGACTGTGTCGTTACTTGACGAAATCAGGGATCTAAACAAAACCTGGAATTTGGGTGTAAAACCACAAACAATCAGCAATTGTTTTAGAAAGCCTGGTTTTGCTAAAGGTGAGTTAATGCAGAATGCTACTACGGATGACTGGGATGAAGAAGACGATCTTCCATTGTCTGAATTGAAACAAATTTGGACCACATATCGAACGGCAATGGGAACCGATAATGTGTCTTTTGATGATTACGTCGATATTGACGATGGTGTGCAAACAATGTGATTCCCAACAGATGACATTTTAGATAGCGTCATGGAAAATCTAGTTCCTTCTGGAAAAGGTAAGTCTAAAGTAAAATTTGTAAAATGTAGCATTGTTCAACACAAATAATCTATTGTTTCAGACTTAGAGGAGGAAGTCTCTAGTGAAAGCTAGGTTGAAACAACAACTGAAACTATACCCACATTTAATCAAGCGTATTCTGCTATCCAGACCCTAAGAAATTTTACTTCGTCAAAAGAAAATGTTCCCAATGCAGTACATGCGTCAATAAATGTAGTGGAACATTTTATAGAGAAAGAGAAATGGTCCGTATTTAAACAAAAAAATTACCAATTTTTTCCAATAAGAATTTATATACATTTATTTATATACTACATATATATTACAAACTGTCTTTTTAAATAAACATGTTCATACATACATATGTAAATAAATTTGAACTCAACTTAGTGTATTTTCCTTAATTCGAATTTTCCGTAACTCGAACTCTACTTTCTGTCCCTTGGACATTCGAGTTAGGGAAGTTCCACTGTATATGTATGTATGTAGCGCTGCTTGTCGTCTCTTTGTCTGCTTGTACAATGGCATTGATGACCAATTAACAAAAATGATAATTTCAGGTCAATATTACTTGCTTCCTTATCGCCGTTATGCATTATCGCTTAATGTAAACGAGACCCGAAACACTTGCTAGCAAAATATGCACTTGTTGCTGGGCTAATGAACTGTAAATTTACACTTGTTCCGTTTACACAAATTAAAATTTAAGGCGAAATCAACGTCCCTTACTACTTTCGTAGAAGTTTTTAAGTATAAACATATATAGTTTTTTTTTTAATAATTTAGTTCACGATTTAAGATATGAATGAAGAGAATATAATTAATATCTCTTTCCAAACTTCAAAATAATGTTTCCATCTATGCCAGCGACATTTTTAGCAGCGAGTATAGAAATTCAGGTTCCATACCTCAAGCTTAACTGCAGAACTTAAGATGCTGTGTCATGTTATAGACCTACATGCACATATGTTTTTACATGCGAATAAATATATACATATATCAAGTGTAGTTTAATACATATTTCTTCCATTCCTAATCTTTATCATAGAGTGCCGAGTTCCGCAGCCTTTTTATGCTATTTTTTTTGCTCCACCTTTGAAAGTGCAAAACGAAAAAACCTTCAATGATAAGATAAGATTTTGTCAGGCCACAGGTATAAATATTTACTTAGAAATCTAATTTCTGGCATAAATTGTCGAAATTATCAGACATAAGGCACAGACATGACGGCACTCAGATAATTAATATGGAAAAGTGAGAAAGTAAAAAAGAGGAGAAGAAGATTAATAAATTTGCAAAAAAAAATATATATATTAAGCTATAAATCATAGAATCACATATTTAAATGCATTTGTGAGAAAATGCTTGGGCTCTCTCTCGTTAATTTGTTTAAAACCGCAAAAACACAATGATCCTCTAGCCAGACAGAAGTTATTTGGCAGTTTACAAATAAATCAGCTCAATGTTTTCTAAAGAAATTCAGCGTAAAAAAATGTTAAAAATCTAACAAAGCGAAAATATGTTTGAAAAGTGCAAAAAATATATACATTTGAAAGGAAAAATGTAAACATTTATAGCGCCGCAATCGTTTGGTATCTATCGGTACACTTAAGGTGGATGTTTGTAAATAATTTGCAAATTTTTCTTCAGTTTTTTTTAATGACTACCAGACCGGATAAAAACTTGCATTGCCTCACTAGTTTTCTACACTCTATGTTTCAACTCCACAACATGAAAATTTTGCAGTCTTTTTCTAAGCAAAATAGTAGTTTCCCGGTGCGTCAAAAAATGTAAAGTAACAAATAGAAGAAACAACTAGTATAAAGCATACAAATTAGTATAAATCATACAAACTGGCATAAAAAATATGGACAAAATAGATATATACAATTGCAGAGGGGTGAACAACAATATCTTCACTTCACGTTCTCGCAAAGTATGTAAGTTGTCGCAAGACAAACATTTTCTCCAGAGAAAATATAATAATAACAAGCAGACAGCTGTCAGACATAATCTGTCAGAGTTAGACTATTATGAGAGTACTTGTCATTGTTGTTTTGTAAATCTAAATTCGAGGAGTATTATGTATTAGCATTAAGTCTTTTGATGCATTTTTAAATTCATATTTCAGAAATAATTAAATTTTATAATAATTTGATTTTAAAAATTTTTATAAATAACAGAATAATTTCAAAAATTACAGGCTGTTGAAATGTGTGATGTTTATTCTTCTAAGACATTTTTGATATGTATTTTTCTGGTAACAGTTAATATTTCTTAAATTTTTGATATATTTACTCTGATTTCGTTGAAAAAAATCATACACACTGCTCATATTTTGTTTGCATTCACATTCACGTCATGTTATTTTTTTTTTTTTTTTGGCTCTGGCGTCAGAATTGCACGTGAGTTCCGCTAGTCAAGTGGCGGTCACGTTATAATTTCGATTATGTATGTACCTCAATTCTTATGAAAACGTATCAGCTTTGTAGATTCAAAACAGTCAACTCATTTAGCAATATGGCATCGATCATACACTAATTTACCAACATTAGATTACGGTAAAGTACATATTGTGATCGATTGCAAACAATCTTATCTTCTTGCTTACAATAAGAGCTCGAATATGATGAGATTACAATCACTAATGGTCAGACAAAAAGACCTTGAAATATCTGATTGCAAATGCTGCTCCGAATAGAGAGAATGAATAAGGAAAGTTAAGGAGTTAAGTATATACTAGGACATTGAGAAAACGACATTAATTTTTAGAACAAGTTATCAAAATATCGTTCCCAACCTACTCTGTCGAGGCTGTAACATACATACAGTAGAGGAGTCGAGAAGAATATGTCGAAATATCTTCATACCGCCTTTCTCCAGACAATTTTTACAATTGTTGTCAATGAAAATTACTCATTGTCCTTTGTCATATTGCGATAAGATGTACCTTGCTGAGAACCCCTACTTATTATTTCCTCATTCTGCCAATATATAATATAAATTACTCTAAATATATTTTAACAAATCATAAAACCTTAAACACTCTCTAAATACATCGAATCTCTATATTTTTTAAGTATCTCCCTTTACCATCTCTCTAAATACTGTTTACCATATGCTGTATACACAATTAACAATTCATAGCTCGAAAAATTAAGTGACACAATAAAAAGTCAATAAAGTGGACTTATTTTTACCACAATGTTGTATGTATTTATACATTGAAGGTTCCACGCATAAATATGTCTCGTACATAATAATAATGATGTTGAGCGAGGCGTGTAAGTGAGCTAATCTATCTTTGGACACAGTGTGACGCAGCACTTATGTAGAAAAGTTTATTAGCAAAAAAGTCGCGGATTATCATTCATGACATTTCTGCGAAAGCCTACTCAACAAAGCTGTGTGTAGACATACATACGTACATATGAAAGTACATGTGTAAGTATACAAACTTGTAATGCTATTTTATAAGTTCAACTGCTATTTATGCTTAATCAAAATATATGCAAATAGTTGCAAATACTGTTAAAAATATACATAAATGTGTTCATGTATAGAAATATTACTAGGTCCAACGACAATTATGAGTCGCCAGCGCGATTGTATTTGTAAGCCTGTGCCCAAGCCAAAGGCCTGTCAGACTGAGTCGGACTTTATAACGTGTGTGTGTCATGCGAGTGCTTTAAAAAGTATATAAATAATTATATGGATGTATTTACATATATACATATGTATATAAATATATTGCATATACTCGTATATAAAACTTTACATTCACAGGCTGAACTATGAGTGTGCCAACGCAGAATTATGCGTTAAGTTAATAATATCATGCAAATGAAAAGAGAGAGAGAGAGAGAGAATGTGGTCTTATTTACATATTATATGAATGCACATACAAACATAAATTCGTACGTGAAATTGTAGCGAAAAGAGATGTATGAATACATCTTGAAAACTAATAAAGTAAATATTTAAAAAATATTGTTTTCGCCTTTTTTTTTACACAAAAAACCATGACTAAGAATTAATGTCTCAACTGAAAACTAGTTTTTATTAGTGAAAATAAATTATACAAATATTGAATATAAAGTGTAGCGAGTAAATACGGACCCTTTACAATTATTATTTATTTTTTTAATAACGCTTGAGTAATTTTTTTTTCTAGTATACTTAGCAACAGATCATAAAAACAGATAAAAGTTTCCTTACTGATTCAAGCGTTGTAATTGAAATATAACGGATGATCCAAGTAGAGGTATTTTTTTCCATAGCATCTTTTGGACAGATCAGCCGTGAATCGTGTCAAGCTGTCATATTATTTTTGCTCAGTATTGTTTGTCATTTCATTCATTTTACCAATCGTTCATTTTTATTATGTTTATTCACGTTCTGCAAAGAATATGTTTCGCGCGCTTCGCTTAATTTTTGGTCTCCATAATCGGCCTACTGAGCACTATATTCGCAACACCATCACCCATCTTGAGACGCAACAACCATTATTGGATAATATTCGACCGAATAGACCACCTCCAGCATGCAGTGAAGAAAAGATAGCAGCCGTACTTGAGGGTGGACACGAAGACCAAGGAGAGTCGATTTGATGCCATTTGCAACAACTCGGTCTGAAGTATGAAACGACTTGACGCATTTTACGTCGATATTTTAAATTTAAGGCGTACAGAATACAATTTGTGCAAGAACTGAAACCGTTCGACATTCTCAAGCGACATCGCTTCGCTATATGGGCTCTTGAAAAGATCCAAGAATTTTCCACTTTTTCGAGCGAAAAACCGTTGAGGCGCATTTCTAGCTCAGTTGGTATGTAAACAAGCAAAATTACCGCATTTGAGACGAAAAGTAACCTGAAGATGTGCAATATCTCCTTTTTCATACAAAAAAAACGGTTTTTTGGGCTTGTGTGCCGGTGGAATCATCAGAAATTGAAGTCAACGGATAAACCATCTGAGACGTAGCCGCGGCCAACATTTCAAAGAGGTAATCTTCAAAAAATAAGTGCCGAAGAATGTTCTTTCGAAAGATAAAAACATTACCCATGACACTTGAAGTTTCTGTGTTTTTCTTTAAGTAGGAAACCTTGAAAAGGATCAGGAAACGAAAAGGAATTTCCTTTGTACAGCTTAAGCTCTATTCTATTTAATTTTGAAAGAAGTAAAACGGCATGCGTTCTGATTACATCTCAAAAAATCTGTAAAAAAATTGGAACTGATGTCCTAAAACGTCTGTGAGGTATTTGAGGTGTCCTGATTATGAATTTTATTTCAAAAAAATACCATCAAGTTTAGCTATTCTGGTCATTTTGACAACCCGTAAAAGGAAAATCGACACACACAACCACTTGGTTGATTTCAAAGCTGCCTTCGACAGCAGGAAAAAGAGCTGACTTTATGCCACGATGTCTGGATCCCCGCAAAACTAATACGGCTATGTAAACTGCTGTATTATCAACACCAAAAGCTTCCTTAGGATCGGGAAGGACCTCTCCGAGTCGATCGATGCCAAACGTGGTTTCAGATAAGGCGACTCACTATCGTGCGACTTCTTCAATCTGTTGCTGGAGAAAATAATTCGAGCTGCAGAACTTAATCGAGCTGGTACAATCTTCTATAAGAGTGTACTGCTGCTGGCGTACGATTAATTAGCAAGAAAGAGTTGTAAAAACACAGTTTCAAAATTACTGTAAACTAGTGTAATTTTAAGAATTTTTAGTGCGAAGAAACATGACAATATAAAGTTCATTATACATATGTATCTATAATCAGTAATAAAGGGCTACATAATTAAATTGAAGATTAGCGATTAGTGATGGATAGATGATGGTGATAAGTGCTATTCAAATACATACAAACATGGGCACACTTTACAGTAAATAGCGTTATCAAATTATCAAACAAATATCACGTTATCAAAAAATCATTACACCTATGTATGTCATACATACTCGTGTATGTATATATATGCATGTACACATACTTATGTATGTGTTATATACTTGTACATAATATTTGTAATCTTACAAGGAAGGTCAGTACGCGCCGGGGAAATGTGAAAATCTCATTAAAACTGTAACATACACATACACACATATACGAGATAACAAATCCTTTAACATTTGTATGTATAGGTCTATAAATACTACTAAATACATATAATAAATATACCTTTTTAATAAATTTTCTCAGTCATACCCGATTGCACTCGATTCTGTCAGTTTTATGTGCATGTATGTATGGCTGTGTGCATGCGAGTATATGTATGTCATAATTACAACGCTGGCTTTATCTAGCATACTGTCACTCAACTTAGCGCTGTTTCGTAAATAGTAAAATATGAACAACAAAAACGAAAATGAGAATTGTAACCCGCTCACAGCTGATAAGAGGGCTAATCGCGATTATGAAGGCGTTGCAATGGGAGTAAGTACTTATATACATATGAACTTATACTTGTATGTAAGTATGTATACTGCTTATTTTTATTTGCTTGAGCAAATATAATCAATGTACACACGCGCCCTAAAATATTTGTGTATGGAAGCAAATTCTTTGTCTGAATTTTTAGAGATCAAAAGCGAATTTCAAACCAACACACCCTGCAGCCAAATCGGTTTAAGATTGTTCTCGAACTTGGACTACAGGGCCTCGGTAGAGCAAAGCATGTTGATGTGAATAAACGATTAAAAAGCTATAATTTTTATGTTATGTCAAGTGAAAATACAGTTTGAGATGAAAAGCCCAGCATAAAGCCTTTTTATGGTTGCCAAAAAGTTAAGAAAGCTCACAGCTGTGAGCAGTTTTTAAGGAAGGATAATAACACAAGTTTGGAAATCTTAAGTTCAAAGACTGGTCGAGATAAAAAACACTAAATTACGGTTATCAAACTTTCATAGCTTTCACTTAAATTTTCCAAGCAGGTGGTAACCTTCCTTTAAAAAAAAAACTGAAAAGCTTTTATTTAAATAATTCATTTCAACAAATTAAAATTACTCTCGTATAGGTAAAATACACGTAAAAACCGTAAAAAATTGTTTGAAAAAGTTGCCACCCTTTCACAATTTGACTAAATTAAATTAATAGAAAACAAAAAAATGTTAATATAACGGGTGATTTTTTTTGAGGTTAGGATTTTCATGCATTAGTATTTGACAGATCACGTGGGATTTCAGACATGGTGTCAAAGAGAAAGATGCTCAGTATGCTTTGACATTTCATCATGAATAGACTTACTAACGAGCAACGCTTGCAAATCATTGAATTTTATTACCAAAATCAGTGTTCGGTTTTTTTTTTTTTCGGACAAATTTTGTTCAGCGATGAGGCTCATTTCTGGTTGAATGGCTACGTAAATAAGCAAAATTGCCGCATTTGGGGTGAAGAGCAACCAGAAGCCGTTCAAGAACTGCCCATGCATCCCGAAAAATGCACTGTTTGGTGTGGTTTGTACGCTGGTGGAATCATTGGACCGTATTTTTTCAAAGATGCTTTTTGGACGCAACGTTACGGTGAATGGCGATCGCTATCGTTCGATGCTAACAAACTTTTTGTTGCCAAAAATGGAAGAACTGAACTTGGTTGACATGTGGTTTCAACAAGATGGCGCTACATGCCACACAGCTCGCGATTCTATGGCCATTTTGAGGGAAAACTTCGGACAACAATTCATCTCAAGAAATGGACCCGTAAGTTGGCCACCAAGATCATGCGATTTAACGCCTTTAGACTTTTTTTTTGTGGGGCTACATCAAGTCTAAAGTCTACAGAAATAAGCCAGCAACTATTCCAGCTTTGGAAGACAACATTTCCGAAGAAATTCGGGCTATTCCGGCCGAAATGCTCGAAAAAGTTGCCCAAAATTGGACTTTCCGAATGGACCACCTAAGACGCAGCCACGGTCAACATTTAAATGAAATTATCTTCAAAAAGTAAATGTCATGAACCAATCTAACGTTTCAAATAAAGAACCGATGAGATTTTGCAAATTTTATGCGTTTTTTTTTTAAAAAAAGTTATCAAGCTCTTAAAAATTATTTGCAGAGAATTTTAGCGCACATATTACTGAGCAGCGTTGCCACCTGCGGCATTTGTTTAAATAATTTAGTTCAACAAATTAAAAATTCTATCGTATTTGTAAAAAATACGGTTTAAAATGAAATGCAATTAACTTTTTTTTTTTAAGTTGCCACACTTTTACAATTTTGTTAAATTAAATTTATAAAAGTCAATAAAATTTTATAATGGATTGATAAAGCAACGCAACAAAAAATATTTAAAGTCATTTTTAGCGCACAGTTTTCTGAGAAGCGTTGCCATCTGTGGCTTTTGTTAAAATAATTTAGTTCAACAAATTAAAAAGACACACATGTAAGAATTATATACGTAAAAAAGATTTAAAATGTCATACAGTTAAATTTTTTTTTGAAAAAGTTGCCACCCTTTTAAAATCTTACTAAATTAAATTAATAAAAATTAATATATCTATATATTAACATATGAGCAACGCCATAAAAAATATTTACAGAGATTTTTAACACACATTTTTCTGAGTAGCGTTGCCACCTGTAGTAAATGACGTATTCCAAAAAACGAATTAAATAAATTCGATATTATAACATTAACGTCCAAGTATAGTTTTTTATGAAAATCCATATAATAATATTTTCTAAAATAACAGTATTTTATGTATCGTATATCCGTTTTCGAAAATCCGTTTTTAAATATTATATTCGAAAGTATAAATCAATATATATGTATAAATGAAATAAAAAACAAACAAACGCAATTTTTTTCCAATCTCTTGAATAATAAAATTCCTACTCATTAAATTCAAGCCACACTAAGATATACATATGTACATATGTATTTTGCTTCCATTGGCGTTATTTATATTCATTAAATTTGAAAAAAATTTTGTATTGAAAACTTACTAAAATATAACTGAAAAAAAATTTATTATTCTTTCTCACTCCATTGAAAAACTCTGCATAATAATAATGTTCCTACGGGGTCTATATGAAGTATTCATTAAATTTTTTTTAAACTTTTTACGTGTATATATATGTATATGTACATATACATACATACATGAATAAGCACATTATACGATTAATACTGAAAATAGTTTTATGCGCCCATTGGCACACAGTGCGCACGGTCATCAAGGTTGGCAAGTCCAATTAGTGGGCCATACAATATGGTGATGTAGGAATTAAGCGCTGAGCATAATAGCATTATTTCTGATAGGCAGACTCTCTTATAGTTTCACATGTGCGCGTGGGTGTGTTCCCATGTAGAAACAGACAATTTTTTAGATGACTCGGTATCCCGGTTAAGGCATTGCCAGAGGCAACCGTGACTGGCTGTTTTGAGATGTTGCAATAAAGCGGCGCGATTCTTGGTAGCAAAGTTACATAATACGGTTATATAAGTTTATACTTGTATACATAGGTCAGGTTTTATTAATTTTTCAATGCAGGCCAAATGAGGAATATGTATAAAAGTCTAAATATTTGGATTACATTTTCAAAATAATTTGTGAGATTTCTAGTTCTGTTCTTAGCTCTTAAAGCTAGCAGTGACGCCATGAAAAGTTTCTATGAACGTAGTTGAGAAGGCGGAATATTGATGCTGTATCAACGAACAATCTTTAAACAATCCTCCATAAGTCACTTATCATTCCCGTATTATTATGCGGCATAAAAAAGGCAATTGGAGCATTTGAAGAACTGTTCTCCGCAAGGTTTTTAGAGTCATCCGCGAGAGTGATGAGTACTGGCGAAGAAGGAATCACATACTGTATAAGCTCTACGGAGGTTAGGTTAAATGGCTGATCTCGAGAAAACGCACTTGGACTGCTGTATGTAGTCCTTTGTGAAGCCATAGAAAAGAAGAACTCTTGTGTTCGAACTTATAAATTAGCCAAACGCTTAGTAGCCAATAAAAATTTGCATAGGCGTTTAATTTTCACCCGCCAGATCGATGGGCTGTTTTAAAGTATGCGCTCCCAAGTATTTAAGTTTTGACCTCCTAAACGCGGGTCTGTCAAAATGGAAGTGTTGAGTTGCTTCCATCAAGTTTTTCTTCCATACAGCTTCTACAGATGGCGACTGGTAAGGTTCCCAACCTACCATCATGAACGCCAGTATGGCCTGTTCTATGCTCCACAACAAAGGAGAGGCAAGCCTTACTGAGGGCAATGAGATCACTAGATCTCGATCATGAACACAAGAGGGTACGGGAGCCCTCCGACCCACTCCCATTCTACTGTTGTGGCCTGGCACCCATACCAGTCTTTTCACAAAGACACTCGGATGGTCACTTGAAGGCGGCTACACTCAGGAGCAGTAAATCTACACATACATTAATGGCTGCAATCTTCGCTAGGAAGAAACTGCAATAGTCATAAAGTTTGAGGCTGGAGTTAATAGAGAGCTTCATGAACCGGTATGAAGTCAAAGTGTGTGAGGAGATCCGAGTGTTTAGACACGTGTTCGTTTAAGAACCCAGATTCTCTGAGTCTGATAGCAACTTTAAAGTTTGGACCAAGGATTAGATTCTTAAAAACTAGGAGCCTTAAAAAACTTGGAGTAATTTGCCATTTGTTTACATTCCGCTAATTTGTCTCACACTCTTTATTAATAGCAGTAAACGTACTCACTTTCAGCTGATCCGGTTATGCTGAGCAGCTGTGACCGAAATTATAAATCTACATATGTATATTGTATGTTGTATGTTGTACTGCAGAAATCTTTAAAAGCTTTCAGGTGGGTGTCTTGAGCAAGTACTCGCGAAATGTATGTATGTATATGTGTACCTAGACGTTTTTAGTCACGTCAGCTTCTACAGCAAAGGTAATGACGTATCGTGGGGGCGTAACAGCAATTTCTAATATTATATGTATGTATATGTACATATGTATGTATGTAAAAAATTGCTCAGCATAAATACATTATTTACACAGTATTTTTCCATGCTATTTTTAGACAAAAAAAATTTATGCTGATTTGAGGAATTTTTCGAAACCATAAGTCTTTCATTTCACCTGTTTAGTGAATACTCTGCAAAGGCCAAACATTTTTCTATAAGAATATAAGTAGGTATGTATGTAACTATGCCTTTATTACAACATTACTACACTTCAGACAGTTGAATTATTTTCTCTCTTTTTTTTACTCTACCGCTTCGCTGTAAAATTTTCCATGCTGATAATTTATTGCATTAAAAGTTTATTAATGTTTAATTAAACAAAAATAAAAGCGCCGTCTACAAAAGAGTTTCTTCGCGCTCTCTGCTCTATCATTCCATCATGTGCTCACTTGCCATTAACACACACGCCACTTCAACTATTTTATTGCACACTCCTCTCTATTTATTAATTTACATACCTACTGACACACACACATATATTTATATAAATAGGTATGTATGTCTGTATGTGTTACATCGGCAGTTGAATATTGAATGTTTGATTGAGTTAAATATTAAAATGCTTGACGGAAAAAAATTACATAAAAAAAAAATGGCAAACGATTCCGTAAATGCTAAACGTGGCGCTGTCGCGCGGCACGCATACTATCTGCTTCGCTATTTTATTTCATTAAATTTTTCTTTTTATTTATATTTTTTCTATACAGAAATCAACTGCGCAGTAGATACGCCATTAAACAAATTACTCGCTGGCGCTCTCTTTTCTAACGTTATTTCATACTCTTGCTCATGCTAGCAGTCTGACAGACCTTGCGCTCACGTTGGTGCTCAAATCAAAACAGTAAAAATCATTAGACATTTGATTAAATCGTATGATCACTCGCTTACGCTCTTTCGCTCAGCGAATGTCATACGAAAGAGGCGTGAAAATCAAAAAAATAAAAGAAGACTTTTTTCAGCAGCAAACAGCGAGTGAAAAAAACTAGTCAAACGTGCTTACAAACACCACAAGCAAAGTAAGTCAGCAGCTACACAAAGTACTCATGCACACGCCGCGCGCCACCCTGCGCCCCACTTTCCGAACGAAACAAGCTGCGCGACTGCGGCAAACAGCCGTGAAATGTGTTCACTCTCAGTCGGTGATTTCGGGTTTGGCTTGGCCGTCATGATCAGCGGTCAAATATACCCACAAACATACATTCATATGTATGCATGTTCTTATATACCGAGCATCACATCATCACTGTCATTCTTGGTTCGTCACAGTGCCCCCGGTGCATCTGAAAAAACTCGGAGCATGTGTTGGTGCCTGCATATAAGTTTAATATAAATATGTATGTGCGGGTCCATTGGACCTCTGCTGCTGTTGCCTGGTATTTTATTTGCCTCGGTGTCATTATTCCCTGTTCGCCGCACACCTGCCGAGCAGTCTGGCTGACTTCTTCGCCGTTTTGCCGACATAGCTTCATACGTGTTCTTCCTCGTCACATGTTTAGGCCCACACATACCACTAGAAATGTGTACGCAGCCCGTACAGACGGTCGGCACACAGATATTGCCATAATTTATATGTATGTATGTACATCGGTTTGCTCGGTATGTGCGTTCGCTATCTCCGCATAGGCCTCTGTAATCATAAAGCGAAAATTGAACACGCGATTTTTTTCTTTGCCTCTTCGCTATTCTTTATGAATTTTCTGCTTTCCACTAAGAGACTGTAGCTTTCTTATTTTGCTGTCTTCAAAGTATTTCTAGCTCTGTTGGACTCACAGCCAACGTAATTAATTATATAGAATTATATTTCTATTTTTTTGTGGGTGCGACATGATGCTAACCGACTTGTGGCGGATTCCCGTGGTTTCTTAATGCGATACAGAGAAATTAGGGGACTGTGTTGGAAAATTGTTCATGTCCGACATAACCTCGAAAGATGTTAGTAACTTCCAGAGTTAAAATACAAAATTTTCCGTTAAGTTTTCGAATTTATTTCGAGTAGTACCTCAACATAGAAGTCAGTGATTGATAGTTACCGAGTTAGAATTCAGATATTTCTAAACCGTGAAGGATCTCATGATACTTATATTCCGAAAACAGTTAACTAAGACTTTCCAATAAGAGCTATGAATCTGCAAAATGTCTTCCAAAATATTTTTTTCGAAGTTAACTATTAGTAGAATCTTCATTAGACCAATTGTCATCCCGCACCATGTTTCATTAGTCATTTATTGTTTTCGATCACCGCGTTCATTATATTCCCTCTACACGTTGCGCAAAAATTACTTTGTTATTTTCTTAAACTTTTTTTAATTTTTTTTAGATTGCCACACGGCATCTGTTGCGGCCAAATTTACGTTTATTACCTTTCTGGTTGGCTTTTCGCTTGACTTTTTGTTTACCCCGTCATAAGGTTGTTTTTGTTTTATTTTATTTTTTTCTTTTCTTTTACGAGCACACACACATTTCTTCCTCCACTTTCTGCAAATCTTCCACTCTTTTGCCACATTTCTTTGAACACACTTTTACTGGTTTCGTTTCATTTCTATTTCGTTTTCCTTTTTTGCGGCGTACATTTTAACACTTTTGCTCCGAAACCTGTTCTCCATCACATTACACGATCATCAACTCATCGCAAGCTCCAACAAATACCGAGACATACAAAGTTTTTGCTTTTCTCCAACAACCGACGGTCTCGTACGCTTTTTGACTCTCGTACAGCAGTTCGTATTCGGTGGCATTTGGCTGATTCGAGCTGCTCGTTTATCATCCCTTCCCAAGTACAGCGCGCTACAGATGCAAATGATCGTGCAGAGATCTGACCCATACACAAAAACACACACATATGTACATACGTTCGTGTAGATCTTCAGGGGTAAATGTTTGTGTCTTCCTGTTGTCGTTTAAGTTTCTTCACCGGTTTTGTTTTCGCACATACTGCGCGCCGTCAGCGGCGTTCTTCATCATTAAGCAGCGCGGCCATGGTCTTCGGCCTGCGCGTTTGACGTAGTCGCAGCTTTTGTAAATTAATCGCCTCTAAATAAGATAATCAAAAACGTAAATGTATGTGTTCAGTGCCTTTCCCCTAGTTCGTCGGTATCAGCAACATGTTTTGCGTCACTTTCGACTTGGATTTGTCCCCCTCTCGCCGGTGCGCCCGTTGCATTGCGCATTGCTCCGTGGCGGAAGGCCGTTTATTGTTTGTTTACTTATTTGTTTTGTTTTTGTCCGGAAGATTTATTTTCATTTTTATTTTTCTTAACCACACCACACATGCTTTTCTACAATTTTTCACACTACCGGCTTTTTAACCGCATATACTCTGCACATATGTATGTATGTGTACGTATGTATACCTGTTTTTCGTTTTCGCCACTTGATTAACAGATGATAGTTTAGAGATGTATGTATGAAAGAAGTGATTGAGGTTAAGTAGTCGCCGCTTACGCTGCTGACCACGTTTTCATTGTATTTTGCTATTTTGTGCGCTTTTCTTTGAGATTTCAAGGTTTGGGCTTAACAAAATGTCAGTATATGTGTATATATTTATGGGTATGAATTTTTTTCAATTTTTTTGCAGATTTTTTAAAGGGTTTTATTAAAAAATAAGATGCTCTCTAATATATTATTCTAAATTTTTTAACAGATATGCCTTCTAACTCACAGCTATTAGTGAATCGAACACGCTTGAGCTTTTCTGAGAATATTTCTCCAAAGGGTGAAGAAAATACGCGTAAGAAAAATACTGTTTACTTTTATGAAACACACAGTTTGAATTGCGGCCATTATTAAATTGAGAAACATTTTCGATTTAGGTCACAGCAGTGAATTCCTTCAAATATTCTGGGAATAATTTTACAGCAATGATTCAGTTTAGGTGTCTACGACAGTAAGAAGAAGAAGACTCAATTTAGAATTAGTTTGAACGTTCTTAATTTTTATTTTTTTCTGACGCTTAGAAGTGTTCTTGCTGTGGTAATATAGGGAAAAAACTATGATTTTGTTCCAACATAATGATTTTTATTTTTTTTCTATATTTGTTAATCATTTTCGATTTGTTATCGATAGTGAGGCGACAGAGTCTGTTAAAATTTAGGTCAAGCGCAGGCATCCTAAACGATGACTACTCCTCAAGGACCTGGCAACTGAACTTCATCTGGTATCGCAAGGAACCAAAACTGGTATATGCGTGGCTTATTATCCTACTAAATTAACATAACCTAACCTATAATAATTAATTGGTGCGTTAAAAAACTTTTTTATAGTGTAGCAAAGTTCATACTTTCTGCTGATAGAGCAGTTGTCTAATGTCCACATATGTAGGACTTCATTTCTTCAACAAATTTGCAAAGCAATTTGAAGTCCAAGCGAGATAACTATGTATATTTGGTTACGATATATGAGAAATCTCGACAATGTAGACCGTATGGAGTTGAAATAAATGTATAGTTAACAATCGAAGTAATTTTCCTAAAATCGCCTTTCGGGGATTACATATTTTCCCGAAATCCTCAACTATCCAAATAATTAAAAATAATTATCAATATCAATATTTTAAGACACAACAGAAGAAAATTCGAGATATACGGTTTCAGCAAAAAAATCGTGTCTAAATTGCACACAAAAAAAACAATAGCAATATTTTTTTTAATTTTTTGGATATGAGACAATTTTATGCACAAAAATCTTCCTCACCACCTCTTTGTTTTCGGAGCTTCGCTTGGAGAGCGCCATGGGATCAAGGGAATCTAGCTTTTTTTCAGAATGCACTGCCGATGATTAAAGTACATTAAATTTTGTAAATGTACTTAATTTTTATTATTTTGTTAAATAAAATTTTCCTTTAAACAAATTTGTCTGCCTTTCGAGTGATTGGCTTTATTTTTTCTCCATACTACACTTCACAAACACTTTAGATCATATCAAACACTTCTTTGTCACTGGCAGTAAAGGACACGAATTTCCTCATATGAATAATTGGCAAATGTTCTACGAATAATTCACAGTGCGAAACAATTAAGTTGTCGAATATCAAGCACAGTATTGAGTGCCGCGGAAAGTATTCAATAAGAAGTGTGCTCTGATTCATGCATATAGTAAATAAATTTATAAAAAACGTTTTGCAGGTTTTCGAGCTGGAAAATTTTTCAGTAGTTGTATTGAAAACTAAAAAAAATTATAAAATTTTCTTTAATTTTTTGGGAACACATAACGGCAAATTAATATGAAGTAATTAAGAGTTTTAGGCAGTAATAATCCAATGTAAGCAAACCTATTAACGTTTACGAATATTTAATCCCGACTTGTACCTACATCCAAGCACGCCATGTCGTCTGCGTTTTGCCAAGCAATCAATATTCAACACTTTTATTACTATTAGTTAAATAAAAAACAAAAATCGACTGCGATCTTTACATTGCATTTCTCACAAATGACAACAGGTAGAATACTTACAGAATAACCTTCAGCGCTGTCACTCCGTTAAAGTGCTGAACCGCTGTTTTGGTGTTTTGCTGCTCTCCTTTAGCGCTGATAAAGTTGTGCTAGTTGTTGTTGCCAAGTAATTTATTTCACTTTTAACGTTAAACAGCAGTTTTGGCCGCTGGTCGGAAATTTAATGCATACAAATATTTATTTTTTTGTTGTTTGCTTTACGCTCGCGCGTGCTCTCGCGTGCTCTCGCTCTCTCGCTTGTAATATTATTTTTTTTTTTGCTTTATAACACTGGGCTCCAACTGCGCTCAATTCAATTGTACATTTTCAATAATAAAATTTTGTCTGCACTTTGCCACACTTTTTTCACTTTTTATTTAACACGCGCGATCTAACTGCACTTGTACGCACTTTTTACGCGTTTTTTCGTTTTTTTATCTCATTTACTCGGTTATCATGCTATTACTTAACACTTTTACTTGGCGATCGTTTGTCAGTTGTCACTTTTTTGAACGGTTTAACGCAGTACCAAAACACATGTGACGCGACTTTGGCGCTTTCCAACGTGGAAAATTTAATATTTTTTAACAGCCCCGAAACTCAAAAACTAGAATCTCAGCAGCCGCGTACACTTGGCTAAAGCGCGGGAGCTTCTTTTATTTAGTGGTAATATTTATTTTTGGAATTTTTATGTTTAAGCCGTTGGCTGGCGCTTTTGCTTGTATTTTAGGCCGCGTTTACACGTCAAACTTTATTTCGAAATTTTCTTTTTATAAACTTTTTTCACACACTTTTTTAACATTTAACTAACTCCTTCAGAATCTGCAGCACCTGCAAGCGCAACATAATCGTTTATTATTATTTTTTTACGGTGTAACGAAAGAAAGAGTAAGGAAACTGTGCACAACCCTTTGGATTGTTTTTTCACATAACTGGCAAGTTGTTTCGCAATCGCAATGTATTTATATCTTATTGTTTATACACATTTCAATATTGTTAAAAAAAAGTGACACAAAAAGTTATAATTTGCTTGCCGAAGACACAGCACAGTTCCAGCACAACATCGCGAATCAACTCCGGCATTAAACTGACACTTCACAGATACAAAAAAAGACACAACGCGAAGAAAGTAAAAGATAAGATGTTGGGAAAAAAGTAAAAACTCGTTTCGAGCGCAATGCTTGTTGTTGTTTTTTGTTGTAGTACGCGACTGACTGGCAGAATTACTAAATAGCGGACGACTGGGCAGCGCAGCAGCGGCTGATCAACTGACCGCATACACACGGTACTTTGTCTGACCGCGGCTGATTACTTGACCGCCTTTCCGACTGTCTGACTGACTACTTTTCTGCCTGCTTGCCTGCATGCCTGCCTGACTGACTGACTGCCTACTATACTTCTATACAAACAGACATACGCACATACATACATACGTGCCTACCTCATCGACTGGACTGGACTGGACTGGCTGGCAAAGTGCTGTATCTCGCCACACTGCGGCGCACAAACGATCAGCTACGCGCACCGATATTCATGCTGTTTGTGTTGTGCTGTGTAGAAAGGAAACAACGCAGTCAGTTCCAATAAGGCAATGCAGACGCGTAAGCGATCGATGCTGCGCCAAGTAATCAACGACGACGGACGAGTTGTAATGGATATGAGTAATGAATTACTGCAACTATGTGTGACTATATGGAGCGCGTATTGAGGACCGGCTTTTGAAATTGGAAAAATTCGAAATCATAGCGGTTCACTTAAGCGAAATCTGCAATGTACCTTTGGTGACAAGCGAGCTTGTGCGAGCGCATAAAATACCTTCGCGTTCATACATATGTACGCGTATTCCGTCTGAGCGCCGCGCTTACAATGTATGACAGCATAATTAAGGCGTGTAAGCGTCACGTCATCAATTCCCAGCAATGCTGCATTGATTTTTTGAACGCGAATAGTGTTACGCGGCATCGCGAAACCACAAAAGCGGGAAGCGCTAATGGCGCACACAACAGATGAGCTGCGGAACCGCAGAATATTATTTTATTTCAAAATGTGGTTTGGCGCGGCTATGGTTGGAGTCTATACTAAGTGTTGAGCTCATCTTTACTTTTAATTGCAAATATATGTATTCGAGAGATCACTTGTGCTTTCCTAGCCTATTGCTGCTCCCGCTTTTAAGAATTCTTTCAGCGCTTGAGCTCAAAGCCAGCAGCCGCCTTGCTCACGAAACGTCTGTTCTGTAACGTGAACTTTGCGCGTTTCCGCTTTACACAAACCGAAAAAAAAAAAAACAAAAAAGATAATAATAAAAAGACGAGAAAACAACAAAATCGCTTTCGCATAGGTAGCACGATCGGCAGCAGCCAAATTCTCACACGGCAGCGCTTGGTCGGCGCATAGCATTGGCGAAGTGTTTTCTAAAAATATTTTTTATTCTAAAATTATATGATTAGGTGATCGCGTTGGACGCGCAATTTGCCTTTAAGTCGGTGAATTTATTGCCTCGCAGTGCACAACACGCTACAAACACACGAGTCCGCAAACATTTGCGGTTTTTTTTTTTAATTTTTTTTAGAATAAATAAAAATTAATTTTTTCTTTTCATTAAAAAAATTCCATTTGTGTATTTTCCGCTGTACAAATTGTTTTTTTTTTTGTTGTTTTTCATTCATTTGTTCACCGATATTTTCATTTCACTTCTCGCCTTTCGCGCATATTTTAGCCTTTTGCGCTTTTTGCTCGGGCGCGCATAAACATTCACACACACGCAAGCACATATGTATACAACTACACAGTCACTTAAAATGTATGCTTGTGATTTCCTTCTCTTTCTTTCGTCGTTCCTTCTACTACGTGTTTTTATACAATTTTTCTTTGCCTCTCTTTCTCGATTCACGTTCTATGGCAGAAATTTGCAAATTCTTTGAGTTTTTCCGTAAGTTTTCACATTTGGTATTCACGTATATTAATTATTTTATTAGACCTCTGCTGGGGCCATCATCATCATGCGTCAGTTAGATACTTAGTCAGTCATTAAGTCACTTAATCCGGTCGCTATTCAAATTGCCTTCATCGTCGTTGTGCACACACTACTCGTTGTATAGTAGTAACGTGTCGTATCGTATGTGTCGTAATGAAAATAAATATCACTCACAAATTGCTAACGCAGCGAACGACCTCGTGGCTTCTTACCGAAGAAACTCTAGTACAGACCCTACTTGCTTTCTGGTTGGATGCGAACAGACAACTGACTCGCACAGCGGATCCCAAAAGCGTCACAGTACGCCTCGCCACAGCAGCAAAAGCAACAGCATTCACACACCGAGACAACAACGATTATACCGATTCATTTTCACTAGCGTATGTACGAACGACGATGTGGATGCCGCCGGAGCGCAGCCAACAACGCAACGCTTACAAACTGCGACCATGTGGATGGCGAATCGGCGTCGTTTCGTATCAACCAACGTCGTCGTCGTCATCGTAATCGTTGTCGTAAGTTTCGTCGGCCAGCGCCATATGGGGCGAAATAGCTCTGTGCTTGCACATACCACAGACAACCGCACAGACGAGCTGGCCATTCAGGCTCCACCAGCTCGTTAACGATAACTGGCTGTGTGTTTCGGTGGTTGCAAAACCGAGTGCAGCGGCAACAACAGCAAACTGCGCGACAGCGCCACCACCACCACCAGCCATTGTCGTCGCCAACGTCGACGGTTGTGTCTGCGGCAGCGTTAACGCCGTCGGCTACTGCGCCGCCGAGGACAGCGAAAGCGCTTTGCGACCCCATCGCCAGTATACACGCGCACACACACATACACATAGACGCGCAAGCACACGTTGAGCCCCACACGCGTTGTTCCCAAAGCAAGCCGATTTGGCGGTGGCGTGTTGGCGCTGCCATACATTGACATACATTCCAAAAGCGTTCATTCTTTAGTATTGGCCGTGGGCGCAAAGCTGCTGGCGATGGCTTAGTGGGCGCTAATGTTTGTGTTCATTTCGCTTTTTGCTCTCTCTGGCTAGTGGGTCGCGTTCTCTTATTTATTTTCTGCTTAGCGCTGAGTGACGCTAATCGCGCGCCTATTTTATACTCAACAAGCACAGTGGTTTACAGGTGCAGTCCTCAACTTATATGTGGGGTCTATATATTTTTGACTGAAAATTGTAAAAACCAGGAAAATGTTTTTGATCTAACAGCTCAACACTTTACTGTTTAGCTCTGGTAGCCTCTAGATAGGAAGTGTGCTATAGCGAAGGTTGTGTCTATGGTATTATGGAAATAAATCAGTGTACAACTGCATGGAATCATTCAAGTTAGAAGAACACTACTTCCTAAACAGTCCATAAAATTTAACCGATAAAGAAACGTGGTATAAAAACAGAGTTTAATGGCGACATTAAGTAAAGACATTATTCATATATTCTCTTTAACATGCAGGCAAAGCTTTGGCTGGACAGTAATCAACCATCGTAACATAATTGAAAACTCATATTGTTTTCCACAATATTGATAAAGTCTGCGCAAAATACTTCTAGGTACTAGCGAAGCGATGTGATCTCTATTGCAGAAACATGAGTTCCCACAGGGAAATACGGCAACTAATGTGCAGTCTATTGACGAGATAAAGACGGCATCGAAGACTCATTAAAAAAAAATATTTTTTGAAGTGTTTCAAAGATTGGAAAATTAGCACGAGTTATGCACCGGGACTTAATCTCATGGCATCGCCTTCGCCTTTTTGTGACACCTTGTCTCTTCCTCAGTTGACGTGAATTTTCTTCTTTTCCGAACTCTTCTCTTATGGTGTGTAGACCCGCTAAAAAGTAAAGCTTTGATGAAAAATATGTATCTTTAAAGAAATCATCTATTTTTAATAAGTACTAGATGCATGCGGTTGACGAATCAAAACACCCAACATTAGCTTAAGATGTAATATCCACCAGTCAGAAAAAACTCTTGAAACCGTAGCCGATCTTAAAGAGGACCTCTGAGTCATAAGGAACAATTTTTTTTTAAACTACATTCAATCCGGAAACTCAAAATAAAATGCTATAAATCAGTTTTGGTGATGATCAAATGACTAGTAAAAATTTTGATTTTTGGCAAAGTGACGACCCCAAAACATTAGTTTTTGTGAAAAAATTTACATTTCAGAGTGGTTTCGAAAAATCGAACTTTCTTTAGTATCTTATTAAATTCTTTAAAATCTTTGGAATATTTTCCTAAATTTTCAGGTTGGTCCGAGTAATAGTTTCGGAGATACAACCCTGAAAACTTGTGCGCTCGAGGCAAGCCAGGGTAAGGTAAGGCTATCTATTAACGCGATTTTCTCGAAACTGTGTTTTTGAAGTCGGTTGGCAAAATTTCTCGAGAACTACTCAACCAATCTGAAATCTTACACAGGTCTTTGAAATATAATTCTTAATGATTTGGAGGAAGGATTTTTTTCGATTACAACTATTTAAAAAAATTTTGTGAAATTTTCACTGAAATTTAAATTTTTTTGTAAAAATATCTGCCAAAAAATCAATTTTCGTTTTTTTTATCTTCGTCCATGTCCTTAGTTAAGGTTTTAACTAAAATACGTGTTTTTTCATTTAAATGAAGTTATCCTGTCAACGCGGCCCATCTTTTTTCCGAGGGTCACCGGAAACGGCTTCACAATGGCCGAGTTTAAAATGTTTCTTTTTCCAAAAAGTTCAGAATTTTTTTGTTAATAATGTATGTTTGTAACAATAAAAAATTCTAATGAAATATTTCACTTTTTATATGAGAAAAAAGTTGTTGAAAAAGTTAATTTATTACAGTCTGCCCACCACAAAGTCACCAGACAACTCGTTTACCGAAATAATCTCGTAAATGCTTTTACCCAACGAACATAATTCAATAATTTTGTTACTTTTTTCTTTCTTTTTGTGTTTGCTTTTTTGAATTTTATTTTCCTTATTCAAATAAATAATCCAAGTATAATCCTTCTTCATTTATAAATACCTTTTTTAATTATATTTCATGCGCACGCTTTCTTTCAAAATTATTAGAAATGCTTCCAACAGCTTCTGCGGCTACATAGGCACGTAAAGTATGTATGAAGGTGAGAGAGTGAACACGAAAAATGTTTAATATTAACATTTCTATAAGAATTTAATGCGCAAATATTCTCGTTCGCGAAGCAACAAAAATTAAATAAATATAATTAAACACTCAAGCTTTGTTATTGTTGCCTGTTTTTGCCTTCCTCATTTTGTCTTCTCTGTGCTTGTGTGTGTGTGTTTACGAAAGGCCGAAACAGGCAGGTATCAGCATATGTATGTACATATGTGTGTGTATATAGAAAGCACTTTTTATGCTATACAGTTGCATAAGAGTATGTGGTTTTTGTGCCAACGGGTTTCATATGCAAAAAATAGCTTGACAAAAAAGTAGAAAAGAATTCCGTCTTCTACAACTACTAACACCAAAGCAACGAGAACGAGCCCCTCAATTTTACTTGCTCGATCATCGCCTCTTCAACTGCGAAATAAATACTCGACATCTTTTTTTACAGTGTATATGGTAAGTACAAACACGCGAAGGTTATTCAGTTCAGAAAATTATCGCCAACAGTGACGCCTTGAAAAAGTTAGCTGTATATAGACACACGTGCTTATATATGTACATATATACACATATATGTGTGTGATTGTGTGCGTATTTGTGCCAATAATTAGATTCTTAAGTGAAGTGAAGCTGCGTGCGCACTCAACAGGCTTTTACTTATTCCAGAAGGTCAATATTTCATCGCTTCGGGCAGAACGCTTCATACGCGCGCCGCAGATACAGTCTCCGTCTTCGTATCGGTCTGGGTCTCGCTGTTCAAATCGCAATTGGCGATAAAAAGCGCAGAAAAAAAGTTTGCATAATTAATGAAAGATATGTCAAAGACTGGTTTTGCCACACACATGTCTACTTACATATTTAGTTGTTAGTATATATGTATGTATGAGTTCAAGCAATTATATTCAGTTATTTATTTTCAATATATTAATACACACATACATATGTACATAAATCACATTTGCATACCGGCCGACATAACGGTTGGCTTAGATGCTCCCACTAATATTCCATAAATTCTAGTATTTTGCTCACCTTGAAACTTCCGTCATTCGCTGCGTCATTTCATTATACCTGTAAAATTATAACAACAATAACAATAATCATAAATTTAACTTAAGTTAACCGGTGCTTTCAATACAAATAACAACAACAATAAATCCTTTAAAGACAGCTCTTAATTGTCTTTAATTTAATTTGGTGGGTGCTGAACCTCAAAAGGCCCAAGGTGAGAAAAATGTGCAGATGACTCTTGGAAATGTTGTTGTTATTACTTTGAGGATTAACTGCCGTTAAATATTACTTCGTTAAATAAGAATGTCGAGGCAAAGATCAAGTCCAAATGCGATCAAAACTTTTCAAGCCCTAGGTACCGAATATGTGGACCCTCGTATCTATAGTTGACTTTTGGCCGAAAATATCGGTCAATGCGAGAAAGTTTAAAGCGAAGATCTTTTTTCTCCGTTGGTTTTAAAATACTCTAATACTCTTCTGAGGTGGCTTGCGTGGTCGAAACTAAATATTATTCAGCAGTGCAGAGGCTTTTGAAAATAATAAAACAAGAAAGTTATACAGAATAAGTTATAACCCATCGAAGACGAAAGATAAAATAATAAACATTAAGGGAAAAGTAATTTAACAGCGATCTGTGGTCCTAAAAGTAATCCTCCAGTACACTTGTGCCAATGTTTTTCCCATTTCTCGAATTAGTTGTTGAAGGTAATTTCCGGAATAACCTTCAATTGACTCAAAATGGTTTTCGCGGATCGGTCGTTTCCGTTTGCTGAATAGCCACAAGTCACGATATTGGTTTGAAAATTTGGCGAAAAACTCACGAAGAATTAATGCAGTAAGCGATGGTACAATACCATGATGCAAAAACCACGAGTTGTCGGCCTATAATTTTGGTTTCATTTTGCTTCCTTCCGTCGGTCGGAAGAAATTCGAAGTGTACCACACCTTGATAGCCGAAGAAAACTCTCAACATAACCTTGACTCTTGACTTACAGTTATTTTTTTGGCTTCGGCTCAACTTTGCGACGATATTCGGTCGATTATCGTCTGTTTTCGGGTCGTGAGCATAAATCCAAGACTTATCGTCAGTAATAATACGTTTCATGTCATCCTGGTAGTCGGAAAACATTGTTTCTCAAACATTAACACGACGCTATTTTTCTAAAAAATTTAGTGATTTCGGAACCAACCGTGCTTTCACTTTTCTTAGGCCCAAATGATATAGTATTTCAAAGTGGTTTTCGCTGATCCTTCCGATAATCTAACGATGTCTGTAAGATCTATGACTGTTAATCGTCGATCCTCAAGCAACAAGTCCTTTTTTTATTGACGTATTGATCATCCGTTGATATTGATGGCATGTGGTCCTTCGTCAACGCGTTCCCGAACCTCTTTTAATAATTTGTTTCAATCAAGAACCTCTCTTCTGGCTTAAACGGTGAATTTTTTCCAAAAACAGACTATGCTGATACCTGAATATAAACAAGTTTGCTATGCTATCACAATTCAAATATGTTAGTTTATATAAGATTCTTTACTGTTACATGTTCGATTCACCACTCTCCAAAATGTCTACCGGTTTCTTGCTGAGCAATTTCAATCCATCTTGTAATGTAGAACACAGCAAAAGATAATAAGATTACGTCATATTTCGTTAAATTCCCAAATACAAGAATATCGTGTGATCATAAGCTCAGAAGATATATTTATTATAAGACGAAAGCCAAACTCAAATCACTCGTTATCAAAAAAACTCGAAATTTCAAGCTTGTGTTATTAATGGCGTAATTGAAATTAGATAAATGTAGGAATGATAAGCGTTGAGCTCAACACTTGCTCGGCCTTCAAACATCGTTGTTTGAATTTGAACAAGCCGTGGCAGTTAAATACTTATGAACCTCTATTGACACTTTTCGCGTGTACGCAAAAGCGATTTGAAGGATAAGCAATGGCTGGAAATAAACATACTATGTGAGTTGTTGTATACAGATGGCATATAAGCATATACATATGTATGTATATAGTAATAACTGGCAAGCCAGCTTAATGCAGCCGTACACTGTCTGTTGTCAGGCTTAGTCACGTTTGACACGCGTGCCAGTACTTTATGAATTTTTAATTATTTGCTTTTTTCTATATTCGGGCCTCAACTTTGTTTGTAGGGTTTTGAACTTGCTTAGCATACACTATAGGTACACATATAAATATGTTTGAGCGTAGAAAAAGTTGTGTGTACCCTAGCATATTTACACGCGCTTCTAAGGCTGGCTCCAACAAGCAGACATACACACACATATATGTAAGTGTGTGACTGTAATTATAAATGCGCCCGTAGAACAGCAAGCAAGCATTCTAGCCCTTTTTTGCTTTTTCATCGAGGAAGTCAAAATTGCTAATTTATTTCAGGTTTGGAAATTAAATGAGAAAACCTGTCTCGGATTAAATTATTAGAAATTAATTGCCCCTAGCTGGATTTAATGAAATTGTTTTAATAAAAAAAGTGAGTTCGAAGATTTATTACAACGTGTTTTGGTAGTCGAGAAATGTGGATTTTTTAATCGCTACTAATAAATAAAAACGTAATATTAGTAAAGAATCTAAGTTCTATTGTCGTCAACCAAAAGATTTTATTCTTCAAATTTTTGATTCCGAACATATAGTATACATATCTTCGAAGCATTTCAAGCTATACATCCATTTAAGATATAGAGCTTACGAAATTTCATTAAATTCTGTCATTTTATCCGAAAGTCACATTAAAGCCATACCAAGTTATGCTAGTAAATTCATTCCGTTATAGATTCGCTATTTTTCTGCGCGCTATTTGGTCTTGTCAAACATTTGAAGGTTTCTTTAGGTTCTCCCGCAAGTGACGACCACCCATTTGAATAGTTGGTATAGTTTGAGCAATTCGTTTGCTCATTAACGTTTGGCGATTCGAACTGCTATGAATACTTATTATTATTTTCTTATCTATTTCTATTTTCCAGACTTGTTCTGTAAGCAACTGGTAGCGAAATCTGCTCTTAGACAGGGGTAATCCTCCATAATAGTCGCTTGTAACAATAAGCTTTCTAAGACACCTGGCAAGTAAATCTTTCCACCCAAGAATGTTTGTAATCCTTTACAATTGAACTTAAATTCGGTCCAAGAAATTGCTTTACCTTACAGAGAAAAGTGGCCTTTGAGTGAGGTGGACAGGTCCACAGTGATATATGGATGGGTTCAAACTAGATAATCGACTGGGATCGCCCTCGAACTGCCAGGCTATTGCAGTGTAGCCCAAGCGGAAATCATAGCAATTAAACAAAGCCTTCTTGTTCTAAAGTGTGTTAACAACGAGACATAACTTTATATATACAGATAGTGAATAAGCTTTGAAACTACTAAAGTATCTTAGGGTTTCATATAAGATAGTAAGATAATGATAATCCAACAGCTTATTTCACCAAAAACCTTGTCTCTTTGAAATTCGTAGCAAATGCTCTCGCCACAGCTCGAATAGGATTGCTAACAGCTCACCGTCTCATTGGCAGACATGTCAGCGGGCTGGGAATACCAAAAAATGAACGAAAGAAGAAGAAAATACTTTAGAACAATTGCGGATATATAACCTTTGGCATTGATGAAATTTATCAGGAGAACAAGGTGGTTCAGAGAGGACATAATAGAATGAGGAGATTTTAGTTCCAGTGCTTTCACAACGGATCTGATTTATTGATTAAGGTTAACTGTATAAAGTCATATAAAGGAAATACTTGATAACTATGAAAATATTTCGCAAAATTAACGGGTGGTCCAAGGCAGATCACGACTAAGTCGTGTCAATTGTCATGTTATTTTTGTTCAGTTTTGTTTGGAATTTTAGCATGGAAAGACTTACGCCTGAACAACGTTTACAAAACATTCAACTTTATTACAAAAATTCACGTTTTGTAAAAATGAGTTTCGCGCGCTACGCTTAACTAATGGTCAACATTGGTTCACTGAGCGTACTATTCACAACACTTTCACCCATCTTAAAACCCAGCATTCATTATTGGATAATATTCGACCGAATTGACAACTATGGAGAGTCGATTCGGCGCCGTTCGCAACTGTTCGGACTGATGTATGAAATGACTTGACACATTTTACGTCGAAATCTTAAATTGAAAGCATACGAAATAGAGTTTATGCAATGACTGAACCCGCTCTAACTTTCCAAGCGATATCGCTTCGATCTAAGGGCTCTTGAAAAGTTCCAAAAAAATCCGAAGTTTTCGAGCCAAAGTTGGCGCATCGATGAGGCCCATTTCGGGCTCGATGGGTATGTCAACAAGCAAAATTGTCACAACTAATTAGAATAGTAATCCAAAAAGATTCTAAGGCTGCCATTTCGTCCAGAAAAAACAACGGTTTGGTATGGTTTGTGAGCGTGTGGATTCATCGGCCCATATTTCCTCAAAAATGATGCTAGTGAGAATGTAACCATCAATGAGGATGGTTATTGCGTCATGATAACCGGCTATTTGATGACTGAAATTGAAGCTCGTGATCTCGGCGGCATTTGATTTCAACAAGACGACGCCACTTCCCACACATCGTATAAATCAATGGATTTATTGAGAGTACACTTCGGTGAGCAGATAATTTCACGGCTCTGGGCCGATCGATTGACCACCAAGATCGCGTGCTATCACATTTTCCTGTAGGGTATGAAAAGTATAAAGTCAATGCTTCGATTCAGGCCTTGGAGGAAAATATCACGCGTGTCATTCGCCAGTTACCAATTGAAATGATCGAACGAGTCATCGAAATTTGGCTCAACGGATGGATGATCTGACACGCAGCCGTGGCAAACATTTGAAAGAGATAATCTTCAAAAAATAAATGCCAAAGAATATGCATTCGGATGATAATAAACATTCCCCATTAAAGTTAAAGTTTCTCTGTTTCTTTTCTTTAAAAAAGTGGAGAGTCTCAAATCTCTTTAATACATACACACATACATATGTATGTAGCTAAAAAAGAAAAACAAAGCAAGAACTTGATGACTAAGAAAATATTCTGAAAAAATATAATAGTCCATCCCTTAATTGTATCTAATTTTAGAATCATTCAAATAACTACGTAATGTATGTACATATGTATGTATGCATATACATTTGTAAAAACGCGCCAATATCTTATTTTGTAACGCCATTTGACAGTTGCATTTTACTATTTGCCACTTTAGCCGCCGAAATGGATCATCGCCAAACAGCCACTTTAATTTTATTTAGTAAACAGAAAACTATTTCAATGTTTACTCAACAGTTTGCGCACACACTTACACACACTTACAAGCAACCCGAGTGAGCTTTGTTTTCATTTGCGAAACTAAACACGAAAATAAAAAGCACAAACACACACATATGTATGCACGAAGAATGTTCGTATATGTAGGTATGTATGGGTGAGTGTAGACATTCGGGAACGCTAATATGCTAATACAAATGCGCATGATCAAAGTGCGCATTAGCTTGAAAACTTCAAGCGCCAATGTGGAATTCAACTTCCGCTTATGGGCGCTTGTTGGCGCGCCGGCTGCCCACCGCCGTCCGTCTACCACCAACGCCCGCCCATACACTCCGCACACAACCAGCCGGCAAGCCAGACGATCGCTAATCGAACGAAAGCGATGCGAAATTCCATATGAAACGACCAGATAACCTCGACGAGTAGCGACTGGCGATTAACGATAGCGATGACGTCGCAAAACTCGTACAATCGATCGACAACGGAACGCCAACGTGCGTTTGTCGATGCCGTTAGTTGGGGGGGTGGTGGGATCGGCATTGAGCGCCAACAAGCGACGCAGCAGCCAAGGTAGGCATAAATCAGCAGCAGCAATACTTTTGTGTTAGTGTATTTGTAGCTGAGTACAGCACTCTCTCGAAACACATTGCGAATTCATCGTCCACAATTCATTCGGCGAGTTTTTAACGCTGGCAAAACACGTGGTTTTCAAGTTCACCGCGCAAATTGAAGACAATATAAATTGGCTTTCTATTAAAAATTTTTTTTCCTTGCTGTATATTTATGCTAAAAGCCTACACATATTTACATGTAGGCATCAGCACAAATATACATGTATACATATGTATATATATACTTTCTAATACTATGTAACTACATATAGGCGCGCAGCAGGTATTTATATTTTGTATTTCTTTTATACTCTTTCCCATCGGCCTTACTTTCCGATAGAACTTAAGTGAACTCCATATGTTGTCATAGTAGAACAGAAAAAGCACAACAAAGCAAACATAAATGAAATATACATATGTATGTGTGTGTGCATATGTGGTAGTTTAGAAAAATACGCAAATCATTTGCATACAGGTAACCCAAAAGCAGAGCGTTACTCACATATACATATGTATGTACATCTGTATATATATATATATATATATATAAATGCTCTCTGCTGTTGGGTTATACATACATTGTTATTGGCAAATATACTACATTTACACATATATATGTATGTATGTATGTATATCTTTTACTATACATTTGGAGGCCTAATAAATTCAAATAAAATATTTACTCAACATCCACGTCAAACATCAACGCAACGCAACGGCAACGACCAATTTAGCAAAACACTATCGAAACTTTAAAGCCAATGATACGGCGCAAATAACAAACAAAATAAATAAAAAATTTAAGAAATTTTCAATAACATCAAACTAAGAGATTTTAGCAGTAAAGAGTGGACTTGCTAGCGTTACTCTTAACTATGTTAGTAGCAACTAAAGAGAGTTGTTAATTTCTGCACATTAAAATATGTGAAGATATTCTGAATTTCGCTTAATATTTATATTCTTGCAACTTGTTGCTACAGTGTATAATAATTTTGTTCTTATTACATTAAAATATATATACATACATACACATAATAACTCAATTGAGGTTTTTCCCTTTTGAAACCAAAGTTTTTCTTTTTCAAAATTAGGGAATTCAATTCAATTTGTTTCCGACTAAAAAAAAACCAGTAATACATTGAGAAAAGTAGCAAGAAATTTTAAATAAAACGCAAGATATTTAATTATTCATCAATATTTATTTTGTGGCCTTCAAAGTACATAAGTCTCACCAGATGTAATACACTTATGCCAACAATTTTTCCAGTCCTCCAAACACTTTTCATAAGCACTTTTTGAGATAGTCTTCAGCTCCTTCAGCGAATTTTGTTTTATCTCTACGATGGTCTGAAAACAGATTGCATGAAGGGGCAATTCAAATTTGAGGAACAAGAAAAAAATCGCACGGAGCCAAATCTGGTGAATACGGTAGTTGATCGATGGTTTTCATCACATTTTTGGCTTTAATTCGGTCACAATCGTGGTGCCTTATCATTGTGTAAAATCCATGAATTGTTCGTCCGTAATTCCGGACGTTTTCGACGGATGTTCTAACGCAAAGACCTCAATACGCCCAAATATAACTCCTTATTGACCGTATGTCCCTCGTGAACAAATTCATAACGCACCAAACCAGGAATATCAAAAAATCAATAAGCATTACCTTGATGCTTATTGAACGTTTTTTTTTTGATTACGTTTCGTTTTTCCCCTCCATTCCGATGATTGTTAACTTGTTTGTATGTCAAACTCATAAACCCGTGTCTCAATGTCTCAACAGCAGTTATGAAGCTCTCCATAAATATGTATAAGAATTCATATGATCAAGCATGTCCCACGAGACATGTTTACGAACTCTTTTTGAAAAAAAATCAGCTCTTTTGGGAAGAGTGGAGCAGGAGCTCATGCCATATCACTAACGCTCTCTTGCCATATCACTAACGCTTGCCTGACGATCTTCAAGCATGAAAGATGGGAGTTTTGGCTAATAAATAAAAACTTCTGCATCAATTGCATAATTTTCGAGGTCTCGATTTCCGACGATGCCCTAAGAAAGCTGCTCCACTGCTGCCGTTGTTCCGGTCTTATCCGTCGATGAAACCCAAAAAGCCTCTACTGAAAGAAATTGCCCGTACATTGATATACGATCGAAAAAATCAAGAAACGTCAGCGTTTAAATAAAGTTTTAATTATATAAAAAAATTTGGTATACAATAAAAACGTTGACACAAGTGTATTTGGGCAAAAGGGATTACTTTGACAGGAATGACCACGATTTGGAAGGATACATTAATAGTTTTAAAATCATGAACAAAGACTTCCTATTTCTTGCTCATTTTAGTATATATAAAAGTAGCATAATATATATACATGTGTATGTATATATAATATATTTTTGTAAACTTTAATTTCTTAAATCACACATCTAAATTATAAACCGATAAGAAAAAACATAGATTTTTTCAAGTATCACAACTCAAAAAATTGTAAAACTAACTATTAACTTTTCAAATGAAAGGCAGCATAATTCTTCTACCCCATCTTCAACTCCCCGCGCACCCAAATGCCACCTTCAAATTTGTATATCAAAACCAACTACAACCACATATACACATTCACATACATAATTTATTCAATAAAATCACATAAAAACCTAACCTAACCTAATACATGTTTTGAAAGCGACATCACTTACTCAATTGTAAAAGCATACGGCCAGTATACACGGTGATGGCGAAAATAGAACGCGATGCTCAAATGAGAACAAAGTTCGCAAAGCAATGTTCGATGCTTGACAAACCAAATAAACTTGATGATAAAAGAGAAATAAAAATGAAAACTCGTAAAATGACAACATAGAACATTTGAAATGATAATGGAAATAAAGAGAGGAAGCGAAAGACATAGATACTACTAATAAAAAAAGTCAAAATAAATTGTGGTTGATTTCAGCTTTCGCATACGGGAACATAATCATAAACACATACTTACCTAACAGTATATGTATATGTCGTGCATATATTTTTATTTGAATTTATTATCAATGATTATTTAGAACATTAAAAACACAGCCCAGTTAACCATAAGTTCGTTTAATATCAAATTGATTAGAAGAGAGAATCTTAAAGTTATTCAGACTAAGCATATTTTTTCTTTTAACTTTTATGAAAATTTATAGAATTGCAACTTACCTATACATACGTACGAAAATGTATATTGTATTATATTTACAGCATTTACCAATGACGGGAGAGGAATGACGTGATTTTGACAGCTCGTTGCGCCATTTTTGTTTCCAGATATATGTAAAATTTTGTCAGTATATTCAATAATGTTTCTCAGTTCATGAGTCACGTTCCTTTTTGAAACAATGCTTGGAAATTTATTTGGGAAAATTTCGCAAATTCACGTTTTCCGTACTGTCAGACTCACTTTGCATCAAAAAATCATCTCCTTAAATGTGACAAGTTTCTGCCTTAAAAGTTCCGTCAACAAACACAATTTTCATTATAGGGGTGAGTAAGATCTCCGTGTGGTTCATGAAAGTCATTTGTGGCATGGCGGCATCATCGGGTCTTATTTATTTCGAAATTAGGCAGGCAATGCCGCTATTATCTATAGCCGTACCTACTCCGCAGTCCATTTTGGATCCGTCGGTATTAACTGAGATGTATTTTCCTCCCCTATTATGCCCCTTCTCCATTCTCGTCTAGAGGGTATCCTCACCTGGAAGTATCTATTGAAATTCAGCATTGGGAGAATATAGTCTGATTTATTAACGTTGAGTTGGTTTAGGATATCATTATGTCCATAGTGCATCTGATTCCTCCCACCCAATACTTTTATTCTTATTGCAGAACTTTCTGCTATTTTGTGAATATTGATGTCTGCGGGTAGTTCTCAGAGTATTCGACGCAACACCTGCCGAGGGAAGTAGAGGAAAAGAAATACCTCCACTCCATTTGAAAGATCAGGTGGAGAAAGACTTGGCTACACTTGGAATCTTCAATTGGCGTCGAACACCGACTGACTCGCTCTTGTAAACTCGACTATAACCGTGCAAGCAGTATCGACACAAATAAAGACAAAGAAGAAGGCCGCCAAGATCATGCGATTTAACGCCTCTAGCTTATTTTCTCTCTCCAATCAACCAGCAGCCCTCGAAGAGCTCGAAGACAATCTTGCACAAGGTCATGGAAAATTGGCGTCAATGTGTGGATATTTGCAAACGGAGCTGTGGTGGCCATTGGCCAAAATTTTATTCAAATCAAAAATTAATTTTATCTTAAAGTTGATTTGTAGAGAATATAAATTGTACGGAATTCTTATTTTTATGAGAAAATAGAGCTGATATCTAGATAAGTATGATCAGCATAAACGTCTAAAATATGGCTTACTGGGAAATGAAGCAGCTGATGAGAGAATATACGCACTACCCTTTACCAGTCATAATAGAAATAGAAGAACAGTGAAAACAAAAAAGAAAAGTACAAATTTTCACACTCATTGAAAAGAGAATATTTCTCATTTTTTTCCATAAATCACATACATACACGCATATGTAATATTTCATAGCGGATGCATTGCGTTAATTGTTATCAGAAACCATAAAACATTAATATAATTCACATTTGTACGCGGAAATTTGGTATGGAGGTCGCGCCGCACACCCACTTGTATGATTCCAGTTGCACGTGCTCGCTCTCTTCACTACGCACACATACCGTTATAGCAGCAGCGCGCTCATGTGCGAGCGTCAGTGTAATTGGCAGCGCTGTAGCGGCATTCAAGGCGTTCAACGCAAGCAGCGACGTTCCCATTAACAGTTAGCTGGCGCTGCCTTCGCACGCACACTCCACGGTAGAGGGTATGAATATTCTTGATTACCTCACAATGTGTGTGCTTTTGTTGTTATTTTCTTAACACAATGCTTTTCGACACTTTGACCGCAAGTTGTTGGCACCACGCGCCGCAGTGGAGGTGGCAAGTTTCGTATGACCCACATGTGTCAGAACGGTGACGCAGCTGTTGTGTGCGCGCTCTTTCTCACCACTTCGCTCTTACTTGCGCGCTCTTTTTCTCTCTCTACCACTTGGCATACAAGTTGCAAGTAATGCAAGTTTCAAAGCATCTTCAACGACTACCGCAAGTTCGTGCAGTGTCTTCGGCGAACTTCGTCTTTTCCGTTGTTAATGACTTTTGGCTTCCTTTTGCACCTTCGTCAGCACTTCTTCTCGCTTACGCCACTGCACTAACTAACTGAGTGCTACATTGTTCACCGTTATTCAGCGAGGATTTCAGTGCGTTCGTGTTTTGTGGGAGTGACCAATTGCGGCATGGCAGGATTCTGCGCAGCTCATGTCCTTGCATTGCCGACCTGTTATAGGTTGGCGTTTATGCTTAATTGTTGGATTTGTTCAATTGGAAAATAGCGCGTTCGGGTCGGTCGTGGCGCCTCCTCAGCGCATACCAGCGCTTGACTTTTGGCATTTGATGCCGCATGGCAAGGCAGGTACAGCCCCTACGCCGCAAGGACATTTTCGCTGTCGGCCGTCGGCTCGGTAGAGGCGCTGCACTCAAACACACCCACATACAAATTATATGTATATACGTTTATTTGTATGTATGTCCTTCATGCTCGCCGTTAGGCTTGCATATCGTTGCGTTGCTACCTGTCGTCACCACCTCCTCCCTCTGCAGCCGATAGTTGGCATATTCTTGTGGATGTGTGATGGTGTGTGCCTGTGATAATGAGAAAGTTTATTTGATTGGATGCATATTTTAAAGCGTCGCCTTTGGTGGTTGCTTATTGATTCGTTTTCTTACTATTTCATCTTCAATTGTTTAGAAACTTTTTACGGAACTCATCAGTGCCGCTATAATTCACTTTTAGGTTCTTAAAAAACTTTTTTGGCACAGCCAAAAGAGCATTACGTTAGCTCAAAGGAAGAGGAATATTTTTTCTATTTTTTTTCTTTTTCAAATGGTTGTTGTAACCCTTTGATATGCAGATTTCTATTTAAGTTCTTCTTGCAACTTTATTTGCACTATTTTTGAGCTTTTGTTTAAAGATCTTTTTCTATTTGTAAGTGAGGAGATTTGTCTTAAACTGTCGACTTAGTTCACAAATTACAAATAATTTCTGTAGTAAGAGCAAATTTTTTAAGTGAAAATACATGGTTTTGCTTACAAAAAGCTTTAGCGCCTTAACATATGCTACTCATTTTTAGATTTATTTAGATTTACATTAAATTTTTGTATCGATTTCTAAGGAGGATAAGAGAATATTTTCATAAAGTAGTTAAATTCGATGACTTTTTTAAGCTGGAAAAAGTAAAATGTTATGGTTGTACATACACGAACTTTATCTAGAGCGTGAATATCTTTCATTTCATTCTCGAATTACCAAGAGTTTTTTTCACCAAGAAAAACTTTTTCAAATTATTGTGGAAAATCGTATTTATAGACAGTCATAAGGAAAAAAATAAGTTTTCCTTTTTTTTGAAGCATTTTTTTGATTTACTCAGATATCTATTACCTTCATATTAACTAATGGTCATATGAAGATTTTAACATAACATGTTTGATCACGAGGAAAGATCTTCAACAACTGCTAAAAAATATTATGGGGCACCCCTAGTGTGAAATTTTGAAAAAATCAATTTATTTTTCATATTTCGATTTATGCCTCTAATAATTCTATATAAAATTACCCATAGGTTTTTTGATCTTATCCAAAATCGCAATCCAAATAATCATATTTTTTGATCGTGTGCCATAGTACGGCAAATATCTTCGAGTTTAACTAGAATTTTTTTCATCCACGGAGGGGGTCGGAATCATTGTTATAGTAGAGAACCTTTTTGCGCGGTCGGAAATCTAGCACAACTCAAAGTCGGTCGAAAGATCGCTAAAGATATGCCTTTTGGACGATCTTTGACCTCGTCAACTGATAAAAATATGAAAAAATAAAGGATATGGTGCTTGAAAATCGTCTAGCAAGTGTTGGAGAGATCGGAAACTCGACATTTCTCCCGAGTCCGTAGATATTTTGGGTATGAAACGCGTACTTGCTGGAAACGTCCCGATAAAGATTAATATTTTTAAAAAGAAGTAGTGTCAACTGGTATTTTTGGACATGCGAATTCCGATCCCACATTGATGGAGAGCACTATAACTGCCGAGAAGACGTGAGTTTATGAATTTGACAAGTCAGCGGAGGGAAAAAATCGAGCCGAAACCAAAAAAAAACGGGCCAAAGCGGCCAAATCAAAGTGATGCTTATTATTATTTCAATATTCGAGGTTTGGTTCATCATGAATTTGTTTCGAAGGGAGGTCAATAAGGAGTTCTACAAGTATTGACCGGAATTGTGGAAGAACAATTCATAATGCACTATCAGATCAAGCCACGAGTGTGACCGAATTTTAAGCTAAAAATGCAATAAATTCCATCGATCAACCACCGTATTCACCAAATTTGGCTACATAGGATTTTTCCTTGTTTCCTAAACTGAAAATGCTAGGGGAACCCGTTTTCAGTCGATCGAAGAGATAAAACAAAATTTTCTGTTTTACGAGTATTTACAATTTTAATATAGTTTTGAAAATCATATTAATATACCCTGAAAATTTAAAAAAAAAATGAAATAGTTTTAAATTCCCAAAAATCTACGTTTTTTTAGGTTGTCACACTAGGTGTGAGCCTTGATTTTGTATTGTGTCTCAACAACATTATCTCATAATGAAAGCAACTAACTTTCTTGTGTTTGAGAGAAGCTTAGTGGTTCTTATAATAAGAAATAATTTTGTATTTATATAATACTTTTATAATAAAAGATTCACGAATGCAAGAAATGCATTCTGAATTTAGGGCAATGAGTTCTATACCCACATACTTTTACGGTATATATTTATACTTTATATAATAATTCTGTACTTTTTTCAGAAGTTCAGTGGCTCAGCTGAGTAAATTAAACTGGATTAACATACACACACACATATTCCAATACATGCATTTTTATAGTACGAATAATGTGTTCATACATATATACTTATATAGAGTACAACAAGTTTGCACTCTCAGAAACAGTTCAACAAAATTCAAATCAAATGCAAATTTGCATTCGTGGGTTGCTAATTAAGTTGTGAATTTTGACGGTGAAGTGTGAGTGGCATAATTGTTCGCCACATACAATAAAATGACTAAAATAAATAAAATGCCAAATTCAGTACAGCTTTTAGCATTTCGATAGAAGCGTATTGATAGCAAAAGCATAAATACTTGTTATTGTATGTAGAAGTACGAGTGCGGTTCGACAGGTATTTGTTTTTGCAAATTCCAAAAAAAAGTATCATACAATCTCCAATGATATGACTAACTGTCAGGAAGCCATTTGTCTGCAATACCACTGTTAATAAATTTGATCACATTGCTATATTTTGACATTTTGCTAGTAGTTTTGACAGGCCATAGCTGATTTGTTTTTCAACCACAGGGTTTATGTTGAGTATCCCGATTTTACATGAAGATAATTTAATCAAATTAAAAATTTATTAAACCCAAGACTTTAACTCGAGTTTGTGAACGTGAATGTACTTTTATCGATTCAATTAAGGCGTTTCGGTTGCTGTTTTTAGTATTGGGAATATTGCAATCGGGCTTACCGCAAACGAGTTATTCTTCCAAATAAAGGGTGATTTTTTAAGAGCTTGATAACTTTTTTTAAAAAAAAAACGCATAAAATTTGCAAAATCTCATCGGTTCTTTATTTGAAACGTTAGATTGGTTCATGACATTTACTTTTTGAAGATAATTTCATTTAAATGTTGACCGCGGCTGCGTCTTAGGTGGTCCATTCGGAAAGTCCAATTTTGGGCAACTTTTTCGAGCATTTCGGCCGGAATAGCCCGAATTTCTTCGGAAATGTTGTCTTCCAAAGCTGGAATAGTTGCTGGCTTATTTCTGTAGACTTTAGACTTGACGTAGCCCCACAAAAAATAGTCTAAAGGCGTTAAATCGCATGATCTTGGTGGCCAACTTACGGGTCCATTTCTTGAGATGAATTGTTGTCCGAAGTTTTCCCTCAAAATGGCCATAGAATCGCGAGCTGTGTGGCATGTAGCGCCATCTTGTTGAAATCACATGTCAAACCAAGTTCAGTTCTTCCATTTTTGGCAACAAAAAGTTTGTTAGCATCGAACGATAGCGATCGCCATTCACCGTAACGTTGCGTCCAACAGCATCTTTCAAAAAATACGGTCCAATGATTCCACCAGCGTACAAAACCACACCAAACAGTGCATTTTTCGGGATGCATGGGCAGTTCTTGAACGGCTTCTGGTTGCTCTTCACCCCAAATGCGGCAATTTTGCTTATTTACGTAGCCATTCAACCAGAAATGAGCCTCATCGCTGAACAAAATTTGTCGATAAAACACATTTCGAACCGAACACTGATTTTGGTAATAAAATTCAATGATTTGCAAGCGTTGCTCGTTAGTAAGTCTATTCATAATGAAATGTCAAAGCATACTGAGCATCTTTCTCTTTGACACCATGTCTGAAATCCCACGTGATCTGTCAAATACTAATGCATGAAAATCCTAACCTCAAAAAAATCACCCGTTATAATAAATACTGAAAAGAGATCGCAAAGTGATGGAATTCTTTCTGCAAACTTCACGCAAGTCGCTCAAATTTATTCATCTATTACCACAACCAAATATTCTCTCCCGAAAAATGCTTACAATATTAATCAATTATTCGAAGGCAACTTAAAGCTTTTGAGACTCCCCATATTTAGGATAAATCGCAGGATTCCAATAAAAATAGAAAGATAAGCTAGGTCGGACAACTAAAAACAAACTGTTTTTGTTGTTGTAACGGTACGTAATACCCGTTAGGATTGTAAGTATTAGATAAGTTGTCGTTCACGTCATTCAACGGCAGGCCCAGGAAACATGCTGTTTCGACGGGACCGAACCAAAGGGAGAGGGATGTCAGATAAGTGGGGTTGGTAGAGCATGCAAAGAGGTGCCCGGTGTCATGCGGACAGTCATTGCGCGCAAGAGATATATTGGATATGTCGGGGTCTATTCTGGATAAGTAGAAGCTTAACCTGCTATAGTATCCAGAACGATGCTGCGCAAGGATCAATCTCGTTTCTCCCGACGGCTCGAGCTCTTCGTCTGCAATGGGTGGTGGTTTGGCTCCGAGTACGCTGACGGTGAAAATTCTACTGTGAACGGCGGTCGGAGCTTATCGGAAGTTTGTTGCGTCCGAATTTTTTGCGAAAACATCCCAGCAGGAACTGCCTGGAAGCATATGGGCCTTACTACGTAGGTGTTCAGCAGGAAACATCAAGAGGCATCCTTTCGTAGTCCGGAGTGCAGTATTCTGACAGGTGTGAAGCTTCTTCGACGTCAATATCGTGCAATTATCAGCGTTCGAGGTTATGGAAACTCCCCTGGTGTCTGTAGGAGTTTCGAGATAAAGAAGTTAAATAATAGTGTGAGGACACCACCCTGCGGAACCCATTATTTAAGGCTTCTCAGTTTTAATTGTTTTTCTCGAAATAGTACTGATGATTGACGACCCCTCAGGTAGTTCATGGTCCACCTCTTCAGTCCTGAACGTAGCGTGTTATAGTTTTTTCGATGTCCTGCAGTAGCGTAGTGTCACTGACTGTGTCAAAGGCTTTTGGCAAGTCCAACACTACGAGGATCGTTCTCTCACAGCGTGGTTTCTGTTTAAGGCCACGAACTATCTGGGCGTTTATGACACTAAGTGCTGTGGTGGTACTGTGTACTTTTGGGAAACCATGCTGGTGATTTGCTAGGCTCAGGTGGTGAGTAAAGGTCGAGAGTAGCAAGGCTTAAGTGTCTTCACAACTATGGAGAGAACAATTATCCGACGATAAAACCCCCCGTTGATGGCGGATTCCCCAGTTTTCAGTATTGGGACCACTCTTTCGACTTTTCACACATCAGGTATTTGAAGAGTGGTCAGCGGCAGGTTGAGGACCTTGATGAGGTAACTTACTACCGTCGAGCCTAGATACTTTAACATACATATATAGCATACAATCCTAATCGGTTTGGACAGTTAGTTTAAATAGATTAGTCAGGGTCCGATTTAATCGTGTCATGATGGTATTATTATCTTTCATGGCATCAACTCTAAATTTTTGAGTTTAAGTACCGCTGAAATGGGTAGCGAAATATTCTTTCATTCAAAAATGAAACTTCTTTGCCGAAAGCTAAATTATTTTGTAAAAATGTACTGATTATTCAATACACCTTTGTAAAAATGGGTGTGAATGTGCGTGTGTGTATGAGTATATACACTTGTATGTATAAGCATTAACTTGGCAACGGCCTTGAACCTAATGGAATGTAGTGCGTATGCCTATGCATATGGTACACATAAACACATTGTACTATATGCATATGTATGTGTGTGCATAATGTAAGTGAATGAGTGTACTTAACAAAAGACTTTATACTATGCCAGAAATGGATATGTTAATAATAGGTACAAATAGGCTTATCAATTACCGCTGCACACAACCAAACATGCAATATACACAAATTTGTATCTATAGAAGTGTGTGTGTGTGTACTTTGGCATTTTAGAAATTACACTTCATATTAGAAAAGTTGATTATCATAACAGATAATCTTTGTTGGCCAAATATGCGTGTATGTGTGTGTGTGTGTGTGCCGTACAAATTTCGCACTTTATTGTGTATACATTTTTGACTTGCTTTGTTTTGTTGTTGCTGCCTCTTTTGGGACTTCTTGTTGTGTGGGCGTGTGTCGAATAGATGTTGATATTCAACATCGCCAGCAGATGGCTTTTGTCACTAAATGGCATTCAAACAAGTTACTGTGTCAGTATGTCGAATGTGGAAACAATGGCAATAACAAGAATGGCCTATCAATAGTGGATCAAGCTATGAGTAGCGTAAAAGTTTGTCGATTACAAGGAGACACAAACGCACACACGTACGCTCTTATATGGAAATTCCAGACAAAGGCTTGTAAGGGATAAACCGTGAAAGGATAACAATATTTGTTCACGTGTGTGGGACAGTGTGGGCTTCTTTGCATTTGAATAGCAGCTCGTAGTAGTAGAAAACGGGAATCAAAACAAAAGCGGAGAAGAGTGACAAAGTCGCACAAAAAATCATTTTCAGCGTAGGCTGGCCCTTTCATGTAAGCATTTACTCATAAATGACACACACACACAAGTAAGTTGCTAAATTAGATTATATTCGTGATTATCGCAATATTGAATGGAATTTGCGTATTTTGATGTGGGTATTTACATTTTTTCTTCATACATGTAAATATATATTTTTTCTTGCCTACGTCAGCACATTCTATTCGTGCCCATCTTTCTGAGAATTTTCATATAAATATACAGCTATGCATAAGTATGTATATATATATATATGCATATATACATACATATATATTATTAGACACATTGCTTATCTAATTAACACGCTCTTCTGTGAATTAGACGTCGAGAAATGGGTCAAATGAGAGGTGGAATTATAATGGCGTTGCGTATTATCATACTAAAGTGTATAAAAACAGCAAGTGTATGTATGTATGTATATTCAGACATATTTAAATATGCATAAAAGCAAATGACACTTGTTGCATCGATTTAATGAGTTGAATAAATTTTAAAAGCGTTCAGAAAAAATTTTCATATCATACGGGGCAAAGTCAGGCGGATGTTCGATAATCGTAGTAATAGTTATATAGGGTCCAGGGCAAGGTTTTGCCGATTTTTATCTATTTTAGGCACAAAGACATACTGTTATCATTAAAACCAGCAATTTTTTTCATTGAAATAGCTCACATATTGGTCGATATATCTTTAAGGTATATGGGGCTCAAGAAAATATTGACCCGATCCAACTCATTTTTTACACCAATAAATAATATGGTGAGGAATGGATTTTGTCTGAATTTCAATGTATATCTCACACATTGACCGATATTTTCGGTCAAAAGTCAATTATATTTACTGGGGTCCACATATTCAGTACCTAGGGTTTTGAAATGTTTTGGTTGGATGTGGACAATTTTTAATCACTTTTTAAATGAATCACTAGTGATCCCTTTATATCAATTACTTCTTGATTTGTGTACAGGAAAGTGAAATAATAAAATGGAATTTAAAATTGTGTAATATGGGAAGTAGGCGTGATTGTAGTCTGATTTTCTCCTTTTTTGCAGTGTGATATAAAAATATGAGAAAAATTCGACGCACTAAGTTTACATCATTTACAATCTTCACATCGCTCCTCATAAAACTTTTTTGCTACTGCGATCCTCTGTACCAAATTACAGTTTTATATCTTACTTTGGTGCACAGTTATGGCACTTTACGTTTTCAGTTAATGGCTTTTTGTGGGCGTGGCAGTCGTCCGATTATGCTCATCAGCAAATTCCAAATCTTTTTTATACTAAGGAACCCATATAGGAAGTTTCATCGAGATATCTTCATTTTTACTCAAGTTACTGATTTCACGGACGGACAACCGAATTTAAGCCATTATTGTCATTTTGATCATTCATTCGCTCGCTTCCGTTTTGGAAATTACGATATATATAACTGTATATCTATCTCGTTTAGTTTTAGGTGATACGTACAATTGTTCGGAGAAGGAAACTATTGTACTCAGTATCAACATATTGCAAGAGTATAAAAATTATCTGTTTTGGCTGCGATGGTGTAGCCGGGATCCAAACTATTGCCCTTGGGATATCTTCCTCGTCCACTGCCACCAGCCCAGCGCCAGAGTATACTTCCCGAACTTTGGTTAAAGCTGCCTTATAGAGTTGGACCGTTTTTTCGTCGGCGCATGTAATCTTTTTAATGTTAACGGCATCTGTATATGGTGGTGACGGCCCTGTATTGCTTGATATTATTGATCTGAATAGTTTTTCCTTCGCAATCTCTCCCATTCAGCACACCAATGATAATGCAGTGCCGGACCAAATCAAAAAACAATTTAACTTTTTGGCTAACTGCTCAGCTTTTGTCTACCGCTGTTGGCGGTTTATGTTTAAAATTGGGTAGAACCGCTTCACAATCAATAGACTCCTGCAGCCCTATTGTAGGCTCCGCATTGGTTGACAGTAGCAGCTGCACCTTTCTGAACAGTGCTGCCTACCTTCACCATACCTAGCTTTCGGTCAATGATCCAACATAAAAAATATGCCGTTCCTTGGCTTACTAGCGGCACTTTTGACTTTTCTCTCCCCTCCTTGTATTGTAGCCATACTTTGGATACAGGGCTTGATTCCGGCTGCTGATGATGCTGTTGCCCAGAGGTAGTGCCAGCTCTTCTAGGTGCAAGCTTACTTCTCTACTTCTGTCTTTGCGTTGTCTGTTTTTGAGCTCAATTAAAATGCTGCTCTCAATAATTAGTTTCCTCCTTATCTTATTAGGGAAGGCACCTCGTATCCGTAAGCTCCGTTCGAGATTGGACTATTTCAGGACCACCACTCAGGTTGATCTTCGGCACAGATCAGCATGACACCCTGATCCAGCCCTTTAGGTACTCCCAACCATAGTAAGGCACCCACTTCAAAAACTCCACATCGCAATAGGAATAGCATGATTTCCAATAGGATGCCGGCTAATGGCTATTTACTCCTGAAATATTATTAGTTATAAATGCGAACTTCCGCATTTACCATTTTAATAGCAATGAATCAATCGAGTTACGTAATGCCATAAGAAAGGATTCTGAAACTCGATTGAAGTGATTACTCCCATTTAGCAGATGTACTCGTACGATACCTACGTCACACACATGAAGATGAAAGATTACTGAGTACAGCATTACCCATAATAAGTCTTAAAGATGTCGACAAATAAGCGACGGTAGTGTTTACTGAGTTTAACTATGTTATTAAGAGGGTTTGACGTTCCGAGTTCATTTCGGATAGAAAAATGTTAAAAAATAATTTAAGAGCCACAGAAGACTTTTCCTTAGTCCAATGTTTTTTTAGATCACTTTATAAACCAGAAATTATGTCCGTGACATGGCCCAATTCTCTAACGATTTTAATTGCTACAGCAACCAGACAAATGGAATTCTCTTTCCTTTAGGTAACAAAGCCGATACGACGGTAGAATACTGGAATAATAAGTCTCGAACTCAATAAACCCTTCGAAATCACTAACTGCCCGATTGGAGTAGTAAACTATCCCAATATATTTTACTTTAGTGCCCCAAAGTTACTGCCATAGCTGTCTCCAGGTGTGGTTTTATAAAAAAAAAACTACCGTTATGTGCACCTATATTAACATGTGTTTGTGCATACATATGCGTGTGAAAACTCCTGTTACCCGTTAATGGTAGCAACGCAGCTACACGGCAATCTGGCGGCAAAGACAACGGCACGTCGCGGAGCGCCGATGGGTCGAGCAGCCAATAGCCGGTGATAGAGAACGCCATTTGTACAAGTCAAGCACGCTGGCGCCAAACGTCTTGCCAACTTGCCGAACGACGTTGGGTGATGCCGGTCGTTGGCGGTGTAAAACGATATAACAACAACAATAGTTACAACAACGAGAGTATCAAAAGTGCCAAAGGTATTACACAAACGATAATTTATGTCCTTAAAGTTTGTTCAGCGTTGAACGCTTCGAAAATGTTCCGAATTTTGCAAGCGGCAGCGGCGGCGGCAGCAAAAAGTGCCGGTGTTTGTACGCATGTGTGCGTGTGCGCAATTTTTTAATTCTTGCGCTCAATTTTGGTGCACAAAAATGTTTTAGAAGAATTCCGAGTGCCCTTTTGCTGTACATCGTAATTTTCGAACTTTATTTTTTTTTGTTTTTTTTTTTTAGGGTTAGTTTTGTACATATGCAACATGCTGCGAAGACTATAATGATTTTGTTCAGCTAACGGGTGTTTTTGTCAGCTTAAGGTCAGCAAAATAGACGTGGATTTATTTACGTATTTATATACAAAAATTACGTACATATGTAGTTATACAGAGTATCATTGCAGAAAGCGAAATGTGTTTGAAAAGTTTTCGTATAGTGGGCGTGGCATCCAATTTTATATGAAATCCATATCTCAGTAGATACTACGCGAATTTGCAAACAAACTCGGTGCTTAACATTGTGTTCACATTTTATGTTAAATAAAACAATCGATATCGGAACAAACCATCAGCTAATTGGCTAAATCGAACTATAACTTCTGAAGACCACATATACTGAATACGAGAGCCTCAGTGACTGTGAGTAACGAAAATATTAGCCAATGACTTTCAAAGCACATCTTTTACTGGTAATAATTCAGTAACTCACTTATCTCCCATTTTTCAAATATAAATATCTTTTGAATGGTATAGCCCTTATCGACTATATTATAAGATATCGTAATAAAAACAATTATCTTTGAAGTTATCCTTTTAATTACCTCTGTAGCTCTGTAGTAAATATATGGCTTTTTGGGATCATAGTTGACTTTATGTCGAACTTATCGGTCCGTTTTAGATATCGTTATAAAGTTTCTAGGAAATATTTCCTCTCATCTGATGAGATCTAGACTCTAGATCCCCGGCTAATAATATGATTTCCGCCTCTGAAATGAGCGAATTCATTCACAAAGATCGTGTGTGGAATCGTTGCGAACGTTGAAAAAGGTATACGGTGATTTAGTTTATCAAAAACACAAGCCTACGAGTGGAATACCACCTTCAAGACGGTCGAGAGATCGTTGAAGACATGCCTCGTTCTCGATGACCTATCAAAATATTAAAAACGTGAAGGGTATGGTGCTAGAAAATCATCATGCGCTTGTTAGAGAGATGGCAATAGAGCTCAACATCTCTGACGAATACGTTCGAATGTTTTTGGTTAATATTTTGAGTATGAAACGCGTTCTTGCTCGACTCGTCTCGATAAGGCCGATTTTTTTTCACAAATACTAACGTAAAAGATCTCTTTGGACATGCAAACTTTGATCCTACATTCATGGATAGTATTTTTACTGCCGACGAAAGATGGGTTTATGAGTTTGACATACAAAACAACAAAAATCATCGGAATGGAGGTAAAAAAGGAGCCCAAACCAAAATAACCACGCTAATGTCGCTCAAAAATCAAGGTCATGATAATGGTTTTTTCGATATTCGTGGTTTGGTGCATCAATAAGGTAATTAAGGTGCTAAGAGTTCTATTTAGCCGTATTGAGGCGTTTGCGTGAGACCATCTAAAACGGCCAGAATTGTGGAAGAACAATTCATGAATTTTACACGATGGTTGCTTCGATTTACGAATGCAACCCAATATAAATCCAAAAACGCTATGAATATCAACGATTAATTTCAAAACCATAATACCATAATCATACCAACCAAACTGAAATTGCCGCCCCGTGGAACACATTTTCAGTCGAACGAAGAGATAAAACAAAATTCACTGTAGGAGCTTTAAGGTACTTCCTGAAATGTTCGGTTACACCCGAATTAAGTATACCTTACTAATTTTTTTCTTTTCACTTCACTGTTATGCCCATCTTATCGCATTTGTTGCATTGTAAAGTTTTCCTATGCGTATTCTTTTTCCTTTCAGTTTGATGTTTTGCAAGTTTTTTTTTTTGCTGCGAGGCAAAATCGGAGTCGCGTTGGCGGCACCACTGTTGACAGCTGCATGCGTTGGCCATTTTTACGGGGGCGCAACCTGCGTTGCGGTCGGGTAGTTCTCACTATGCAAGCTCCTTCATTCAAATTAGCGCATATTTCATGGATGTTAAGAGTTTCGAATTGAAAAAGTGAAAAGTCTTTACTCCTACTTTGACAGCAAGTTCCGTTAAATGTGTGTGTGCTCAACTACATATATGTACATATGCTAAGCGATAACTATGGAAAATTGGAGAAAAGTACTGCCGCTACTTTTAGTTTGGAAACTCGCAGTCGCTAAGCACTTTAAAGTTCCCAATTCATGACACAGAAAGTTGTTCATGTGCTATGACAGTGCTGACCTTAAAGAACTCGCTTTGACAGTTTCGTAATTTCGGAATCCGCAAGATTAGATAAACACAGAATATTGAATTAAGAAACTATATTGATGTTGAAGATCATAAGTGACTGCATACGCACTTACCCTTTAGTTGGAAATGGACCTTCGAAGTTTTCTGACACTCACAAATGACATTCGCCGTCAAACGACTATCAATACCGTTTAACGCAATTGCATTTTCATTTACTAAGTATACTTTGCATTTCAATCCAACATCATCGTGTTCATAACCACATCGCCACTAGCTAACATACATATGATCTCTATTTATGATTTTTTTACGACGTGTCATAAAGGGTGCCACTCGCTCTGCTCCTTAACCATTTGACAGCCCATGACTTTTACGCTTATTCCCTTCATTTTTATTACCCTCAACTGTAGCGCCAATACAAACTACATAATTCAATGCTTTTTCATATAAATTTGCATGTGTGAAAGCTCGTAAAGTCTCCTCTAACCCTTCGTAGTGGCCATCTATGCCTTGGTATTGGTTTGCGTATGTTTGTGTGTAAAATACCAACTTCCGCTTTTAGTTTAATGTTGCTTGGCGGCAAAGTTGTAAAACCACACGCGCCAATAAAAAATCGAAATGAAATGAAATGGCACAATTTAAGTCTTAGCACATACATACGCGTCCTCATTTGCCTATGGAGAGTAGACACGCATGTCTGGTTATCTAAAATCTTACCAATTAATATAAAGTGGTAAGTATGGTATAAAATTGGATAGAAATCAAGAATCAGAATTCCTCGCTTCGGTATATAATCTGATAAATAGATCAAAATCCATTGAATTTTTGTCGCGACCTTTGGATAGATTAGGTTAGATGGCTGATCTAGAGAGATCGCACTGCTATATAAAGTCCTTTGTGATGCCATAGAAAAGAAGAACACTTAACAGCCATATAAATTTGCACAGACGTTTAATTTACATTTCCGCCAATTCAGTGAGATATCTGAAGATATGCGCTGATCTCTCAAACGCGGGACAGTCAAGAACGAACATTCAAAAGGGAAAAATGGCGTCTGGTAAGATTTCCAACCTTTCAGAAGGGACGCCAATATGGCAATGGCCTGTTAAAAGCCCCACACCTAGGGAAGGGTTACCAGTCTTATCACAAAGGCGCTCTCACTGTTAATGAGTTCAACGCTAGTATCGCCGTTCTGCTATCTGAGTGGATGATCACTTCTCTGAAGGAGGCCACACTCCGCAGCAGTAAATCTACTGCTACCTTAATAACTGCAACCTCAGCCGAGAAGACACTGCAATAATAAGGAAGTCTGCAACTGGTGTTAATAGAGAGCTTCTGATAGCTGCAACCTTTCAATGTGATATGTACAGGATGAGAGCCGAGGTGCATGCTGCTTGGATCCCCTCTGTCATCTCAAAATGCTTGCCTTTCCTTCTGGGCTGTAGGGCGGCTGCGGAAGCATTGGGATGTCTTGGGGGGTCTTGGTTAGGTAGCTGTTCACAAGAAAGGCGGTGTGAGCCGGCGCGTTGTGGTGGTGCCACTTACAATCGGTTGCGATGCCTTGTCGGACCCGATTGATCCTTTGATTGAAACTCTTTGGAACTTCCACGGTTTGTCCAGGAGGAATAAATTCATGGTAGACGATGCCTTTGACTTTGGATTTGCTCATTTTTTCCCTTCGCGTACCTCTGCTCTACCGAACGATGCATTTTCGGCTTACACCATTCACAGAAACACGTCGAGCAAAAATGGATGTTCTGTCCGCCCTGAAATTATCTGTTCACCCAAGTGTTACCTCAATGAATTCATTGTTTTATGTGATATGTGGGAAGTGGGAAGTGGCGCCGTTTTGTTGAACCCAAATGACGCCGAGATCACGAGCTTCAGTTTCAGACATCAAATAAACGATTATCATGGCGTTTTCACCGGCATCATTTTTGAAGAAATATGGACAGCAACCTTCGGCAATTTTGCTTGTTTGCCTTATCGCTGAAAAAAAATTTGTCTCGAAAACGACGGATCTTCTTGGAGCTAGAGCGAAACGATGTCGCTTTGGTAGGTCGAGCGGCTTCAATTCTTGCACAAGCTATATTTTGTATTTCAATTTAAGATCTCGACGAAATATGTGCCAAGTCGTTCCGTACGTCAATCGATGAAACGATACAGACCTGTCTGTAGCTCATACCTTGTGGACTGTGTTGGCAAGACTGTCTTTAATTACTAATTCTAATATGAGCGCCATCTATCAACAATTTTGTTTACTGTAGCTGCTTAAGTCGATACACCTAAGCAGTGCGTTGCGATTTTTACAATGGATAAAAAGAATTCGTCTCAAATTTTGTACTTCTAATCAAATTTCGTTTGCGGAATAATTGCGAATGTTGGAAAAGGCTTACGGTGATTCAGTTTAATCAAAAACGGAAGCCTATGAAAGGAACAAAACCTTTAAAGACGGTCGAGAGATCGTTGAAACATGCCTCGTTCTGGACGACCTTCAACAACTTCAACTGATGAAAATATTAAAAAAGGAATGACTTGTTGCTTGAAAATCGTTAGGCAAGTATTACAGAGTTGACAAGAGAGCACGGTCATCTCTTGCGAATCGGTTCGAATGATTTTGGTGGATATTTTGGGTAAGAAACGCGTTCTTAGATGAAACAAAATTCGTTGATGGAACTGAAAAAGGTGTTTCGAGAACTCGAAAAATCGTTGGCATAAGTGTATTACAACTGATGGGGATTACTTTGAAGGCGACAAAATAAATATTGGCGAATAAATAAATATTTTGCATTTTATTTGCAATTTCCGGGTCAAACCAGCCATAATGTATGTGCCTGATGTATTGCATCCCCTTCCGTCAATTTTCAGTGCACGTCTGGACTAAGACATTTTTTGGCAAAATGTCAGCTTCCCCAAAAGGCTTCAAATATGATATTGATGATTTTTTAAGAGCTTGATAACTTTTTTAAAAAAAAAAAAACGCATAAAATTTGCAAAATCTCATCGGTTCTTTATTTGAAACGTTAGATTGGTTCATGACATTTACTTTTTGAAGATAATTTCATTTAAATGTTGACCGCGGCTGCGTCTTAAGTGGTCCATTCGGAAAGTCCAATTTTGGGCAACTTTTTCGAGCATTTCGGCCGGAATAGCCCGAATTTCTTCGGAAATGTTGTCTTCCAAAGCTGGAATAGTTGCTGGCTTATTTCTGTAGACTTTAGACTTGACGTAGCCCCACAAAAAATAGTCTAAAGGCGTTAAATCGCATGATCTTGGTGGCCAACTTACGGGTCCATTTCTTGAGATGAATTGTTGTCCGAAGTTTTCCCTCAAAATGGCCATAGAATCGCGAGCTGTGTGGCATGTAGCGCCATCTTGTTGAAACCACATGTCAACCAAGTTCAGTTCTTCCATTTTTGGCAACAAAAAGTTTGTTAGCATCGAACGATAGCGATCGCCATTCACCGTAACGTTGCGTCCAACAGCATCTTTGAAAAAATACGGTCCAATGATTCCACCAGCGTACAAACCACACCAAACAGTGCATTTTTCGGGATGCATGGGCAGTTCTTGAACGGCTTCTGGTTGCTCTTCACCCCAAATGCGGCAATTTTGCTTATTTACGTAGCCATTCAACCAGAAATGAGCCTCATCGCTGAACAAAACACGCGCGCGAAACACATTTCGAACCGAACACTGATTTTGGTAATAAAATTCAATGATTTGCAAGCGTTGCTCGTTAGTAAGTCTATTCATGATGAAATGTCAAAGCATACTGAGCATCTTTCTCTTTGACACCATGTCTGAAATCCCACGTGATCTGTCAAATACTAATGCATGAAAATCCTAACCTCAAAAAAATCACCCGTTATTTACAACGACAATTTGGTAAAATTGTGGCTTACCTATGTACGTCTAGCACCCATACCACGAATATAATGATGTTCGTTAGCTATTTATTTAATTATGTTTTCGATTATTAGCGCTACACCTACAAGACATTGTAATGAAATTATATATCGCCTATATGTATATATGTATGAGTATGTGAAAAACTGCGTCACTGCAAGTAAGTGCAGCATTTTCATAAAGAAATATTAAAAACAAAAAATGCAAGATTGTAGAGAACAAATTCAAGTAAATCGGCTTGGTTGCAACGGCAAACAACTGTCAGCGCGCCAAACGAGCATAGCCAACACATATTTCTCTTCGGTAATCCACTAGCCACGAAAGCCAACCACCCCACGGCCGCTGCACTCAAGCATATTTTCGCGCTAACACACATACACACCCATATGTATTCGAATAGTAGTGAACTTTGCAAAGACTAGCGCGCTAGTGTCTCTAAAGATACACGCCACTTATGCCCGCGCTCATTTGAGCGTCTGCAGCAAAGTTGTTTCAAGTGAATTGAATTCAAGGCGATAAAAATAAATCTCTGCACATCAGTTCGCATCGCATCGCATCAAATCGCCGCAACTTGAATATATTATGTGCGCGGCATGCAGACAAACGGCAGCGCGTTGATAGTTCGAAATGCTCATACACTCGTACAAAGTGCCAGCGTGTGTGAGGCAGCCACACTGTGGCAAATTGCAGAAAAGAATTGAAATCTTTCTTTTGGTCCTTCATTTCACTGAAGTCACTTTTCTATGATTACATTTAAACATATACACTTGTGTGTGTGTGTGTGTTTACTTGAGTGCTTGTGCACAAAATTTGCCACACCAAGCGCACCGCACAATGAGTGCCACAATGTGTTGCACAAAGTGACATTCACCATTTGCCACCAATTTGGACGCCAAACGGTGACACCGAACAAACACGTTCACATATACGCGCACCCAGATAAATATGTTTGTTTGTAGTTGGCGAACAAGTGCCGCCACATTGCCTTGATTGTATTGGATTCATATACACCATAATGAGCCATAATTCATACTTTCTTTCATACTAGATTTATTTGAGGAAATGTACTGCAGCAACAATGTCTATGATGGATACATTGAAGAGTAGGGTGGTCGGCGCGCTTTTTGGAGCCCGGTTTGTAAGTAATGCGTTTTGACGATTTTTGTAGAAAAAAATAAACAATCGAATTTCTTACTTTATTTTGGAAAGCTTTCAAAAGCTCCCATGATTTTTATATCCTTTCTGAATAACTAATTTGAGGATGGAGCTATGTGTAGAAGTTCACGCAAATGAGGAAAGTTCTCTGATTGCCATTCACTTGGGAATTGCCAGAAACGATTATTTTACATATAGCTCAAGCAAGCTCACGACTTCCGGTCTTAGGCCAAGTATCCTCTGGGTAGCCAAAAGGCGAGCTAAAGTGAGAAGGCGAATCATTCTTCCCTAGGCTTCTTCCTTAGGCCGCGTAAGAAAACACACACAATGAAAAGCTCAAAACAGCTTCGGACGAGAGACCCCCTCTTGATGTCGACTACTGCAAGGCCTTAAGGATTACGATTTAAGGGCATGTACCTGGAGTGTCCGGTCCCTTAATGGGGAAGATACCGCTGCCCAGCTGGTTGATGTCATCGTAAGAGTAAAGGCTGACATCACAACCGTCCAAGAAGTACGATGGACGGGACAATGACTGAGACGAGTAGTATTTACAATAGTGTTCATATAAAAGCGCTCTTCCTCAACATGGCGCGGATTTGGACCCACGCCCGGCGGAAGAGCGATGTGACCAAAGATGTATTCTATAAGCGCTTGGAGCGCCTACGAGAGTTGCCCCGCAACGCTGTCGAAATCGTGCTTGGCGACTTTAACGTCAAGGTGAAGATATCTTGGGCAGAACGTTTGGGAAATTCAACCTCCATGAGGAAACATTCCCAAATGGGTTAAGACTGATCGACTTCGCCGCGGTCCGAAATATGGTTATCTGTAGATTCCAGCATAGGAAAATACACAAAGCTGTCTTCGGATCGAAAAACCGCTAACCAGTTCAATTACATTCTGATAGACGGAAGACACGTCTCCATTGTTTTAGACGTGCGTACGGTCCGAGGTACTAATATCGACTTGGGCCACTATCTCGTTGCAGGCAAGATACACACCCGTCTCCGTGCAGCAAAAGCCCCACTTCAGCATACACAAGGAATTTTCGACGTCGCGAAGCTGCAATCACAACAGACAGCCGAACGATTTTCTACTCAACTTGCACTCTTGCTATCTGAGAGCACTCATCAGCAGCTCGGTATGCGGGAACTGTAGGACGTCATAATCTGCAAAATATTAAAATTTCAAATAAGATAGATATATTTAATTCGGTGTTCTAAATATGTTTGGAATAATCGACCACCCTACCAAAACTAAAAATTTTTCTGTGCACCCATCACTATGTGGTATGTATGCATGTGGATGTGTACAATGCCACTATTTTGTATAAAGTAAAGTTTGTATGCAAATTTAACGCGCAAAAATTCGCTTTGCATAAAATTATGAAAATAAATCCAATCAGATGTGTGCATTTTATTCATCTTAGCACACTTTGGCGGTCGGTAATTGAGACTGGCAGATCTATAGCACTTACATACACGTGTGTATATGTGTGTATGAGTGCAAAGAGCATACATATGTGTGTGTGTGTCCGTAGTAATTTACTTGAACTAAAAACTGCGAGGAAGAACACAGACAGTTAAATGAAACTATGCACCATGCAATAAAACTAAATTAGGCAGAGCGAAAACGGGCGCAGATTTATTGCAGCTTCTTTGTACTTGTACTACAATGTACTCAAATCTACTCGAATACTTTTAATTAAATCTTATGAGGCACAGTTTAAAAGTAGCAAATATTGTACTTGTATTTATAAAATTATTCTCGAAATAGTTGCAACATTGTTGTTAATTCACTAACTTGCTGTTAGTTATACTTTCAGCATAGTTCTGTCTGGGTCACTACTACATACACATATTAGATCCACATATACATATATAGATTATTTCGAATTGTCAAATATATATATATATATATTTTATGAAATAAAATCTTAAAATATAAATGCATTTGTATTTTTCTTTAATTACCATCACAATAATCATAAGCTGATAAGCATTACATCCAATATTCAATTAAATTTCACAGTACCCGCCTAATTACTAACACAATAAATGTAAACTAATCAACATTATTCCCAATAACTAACAGAATTTCCAATCACCATTTTAATTACCTTCACAATAATCATAAACCGATAAGCATTATCACCAATAACCATCTGAGTTTCAATTACTCTTTTAATTACCATCACAATATTCATAAATTAATCAACTTTACTAGCAATAATTAACTAAATTTTCAGTTACCCTTTGAATTACCATAGATGTAATTAGAAGCTAATGGATCACAATAATCATAAACTAATAAGCATTACCACCAATAATCAACAAAAATTCCAATTACGCTTTTAATTACTATCGGAATAATCATAAACTAATAGGCATTACCACCAATATATAGTTGAATTTTCAATTACCCTCTGAATTACCATCGCAATAATCATAACCTGATAAGCATTACCACAAATAACAAACATAATTTCCAATTACTCTTTGAATTACCATCGCAATAATCATAACCTGATAAGCATTACTACCAATATATAGTTGAATTTTCAATTACTCTTTGAATTACCATGAATCATTCGATAATCAACATTACAACCAATATTCAAATAATTTTCAAAATTACTTTTTGAATTATCATCACAATAATCATAAACCAATCACCATTACCACCAATAATCAACTGCATTTCAAAGTGGGCACAACAAATTTTTCATTTAGTTTCGGAAGACACATAAATAATCCCTCCAGCAGTTTCTCCACAACAAAGATACAATTTATAGACCATAAGTAATTATTTATTATATCTCCTTCCGAATATAGAACACTTGAAAATGCATTAAAGAGTAATTCAATTTAAAATTTCATCTCATCAAATTTGAAATAATAATTCTGTCTCATTATTTGCTTCCATGTTTACGATCCCAACCATTTAGTCCCTTACAAGTGCCTTTTATTTCAAATTTTACTCAGCTTTTACGACCTTTCTTATTCTTCCAAAACTATAATTTCATAAATAAGCGCAGCACTGCAATGTCTTGGCGCGCTGCAACTGCAGCTTTGGCTAACAGTTCCAGTTGTCACACGCGCTCAGTGTTTTATGGCCACCTAAAAGCATATTCTTCACTTAAACTGATGAGTTCATTTGGCCACACAGAATAGCTGGGAAGTTTACGAGCGGGTTTCCGCATGAAACTGACTGCAATGCAACACTACCAAGGTGTGTGGTTATGCATACATACTTACTATATGTATATGCTTCAGAGTGTAAATGTATTTAGAGAAAAGTAAAGTATTTGACTAAATGAGTTTAGGTTTATTATCATCAGACAAAAAAATTATTGAAATGCCATGAGTGAGAGAACTCAACCATTCACAAGTGTCCTTAATGTGTTCACAATACAAAAAATTCAACTTGAGACGCTATAGTAAAATTGTTTCGATTTGCTTCCATATCCGCTTTAGAAAATTTCGAACTTATCTGTTTTGAATAAATGTTGACCGACAGTTGCCTCATATCAGCTATCCTATATGTATTAATTTACGGTTGAAATTATTTAGTTTAAGAAATATGACTTTTTCTTCTGTAGTGACTAAATAGATTTAAGGCTGCTGACTTAATTTCTCACAATGGCTTTGCCAAAGTTTTTTTTTTTTAATGAGACAAATGGTTAGACCTACGTCGGAAAATTACTTCTTTCTCACTCGGATGAACATAAATATTACAAGAATACAGGAAAATATCAAAGAATAAAAAGAGTAAAAAAAATTTCATAAATCAGCAGCTGATAAAGTGGAGGTCTCAAAACATTGACATAATGAACAATGCATGATAAGAACCCTCCTAGCAATACGGAAAACTCCTTCGGAGATTGTACCATGACCTTAGACAATAACACATGCCGAATGTCACAAATTCAAGTATATCTCGTCAACTCAAAAAGTTTTGCCTGCAGGCACTTGATTTAGATAGTTCAGTTTGTATGGAAGTTATACATATATACATACAAGTATATGCCACAGTGATCTGATGCCGGCGGCTCCGACAAATGAGCATTTTCTTGGAATGAAATGGACGTGTGCAAAATTTAAGAACGATTTCTCAAAAATTGTGGGGCTAGTTTTATAGTCTCCCATTTCTCCTTCAGGGTGTTAGAAACTTCGTGGTAAGCTTTATATACCCTGGTCGTGATATAAATATTAATCTAGAATAATGTCTTAATGAAATGGAAAATTTTTCATGCCATTTTTTAACGAAATGGTGACTTTGTACAACTTTTTCGACTGTTGCAAACTTTTTAAAAATAGTAAAAATTTAAATTTGGCGATATAGATAGTTCTAGGCATAGATAAGTCTATAAAGAAGACTCTCTAAGCATTTCAGGTAAATTGAACTAGTAGAACCTGCGAAATTGTGGGTATCGTTTTGTAAAAGAAATTTTCGAGTAAAACGTTTCAGATCACGTTCCTCATTCATCGGATGAAAGATTTTACTAATTTACAAGTGGTAAAAAATAGTCCACAGGTTTAGATTAAATAAGAGAAACTTTTAAAATATCGATATTTTTCTTGTTTTTTCAAAGGTATCGCAAGTATAACAGTTATGTGACCAGATGCAATATAAAATTCGGAAGAGGAGTTCTGAAGTTGATGGACTTCCCCGGGGCCCGAAATATGGTTATCTGTAGTACTAGATTCCAGCATACGAAAATTCGTCAAGCTACCTGGCTTTCTTCGGATCGAAAAGCCACTAACCAGATCGATCATGTTGTGATAGAAAAAAGTCATGTCTCCAGGGTTTTAGACGTGAGTACGCTCCGAAGTCCTAGCATTGACTCGGAGCATTATCTTGTTGCAGACAAAATATGTACCCACCTCTGTGCAGCTCAACAAATACAAGCAAGGTTCGATGTCGAGAAGCTGCAAACGTAACAGACACCCGAACGATTTTCTACTCGACTTGCACTCCTGCTCTCTGAGAGCACTCATCAGTAACTCGGGATAAGGGCATTTTGGGGCGGCATTTCAAGCTTCTTACGTACAGCTACAGTACACTTCTCCAACCTGCTGAATGTCAGTGAAACCATTACACCAACAAAGCTTCGGTGGCCTTCTCGGTAGAATATTGTTGGACGAAGTTATACGCGGCGATTGGAATTTAAGTATGCTCTGTTTAATCCGCATAAAGGAAGACCCCACAATCTTCGCCGGGGAATAACTCTCCTAATCATCGCGTATAAGTTCTATCGAGCGTACATTGTGAAAGATTAAAGTTCACAATCAACAAAATGATTGGACAATATCAGTGTAGCTAGATGTTCGCCATGCGCAAAATCTTGGAGAAGACCTGTGAAAAGAGGATCGACACTCCTCATCGTTGATTTCAAAGTTTCTTTTGACAGCGCGAGAAGCCTTTATGCCGCCTTGTCTGAATTTGATATCCCCGCAAAACTAATACGGCTGTGTAAACTGACGCTGAGTAATACCAAAAGCTCCATCCGGATTGGGAAGGACCTATCAGAGTCGTTCGATACCAAAATGAGGTTTCAGACAAGGCGACAACAGCGAAAAAGAAGAACGACTGGCGCGCTTTTGTAAACCCAGTTATAACCGCTTAAGCGGTATCTGCGCCAATAAAGAAGAAGAAGAGGAGTTCTTACTTCTTTAGAATTTTAACAGCTAACTTCACAGCAGAGAGCTTTTGTTAAAAATACCGCTTGTTGTAAACAAATTGCATTTGAACATTGTAATGCACGCACAAAACATGCAACTCAATAGCATATTTGCAACTATTGTGTGAAATATTTACCAGCTAAAAATATTTTAAAATGATTCCAATACTCAACCACCATATTTTTGTCAAACGCATGCATACGCACTAATAACAGCTTTCATACTCACTAATAATAGCTTTCATGCATACACCCAAATGCCAAATAGATGCAATGGAAGAATGGTTGAGTGAATTCGTTCAATATTTTCATCATTTCCACATACGCATTCATCACAGAATGCACTTTTTATTGGCAAACTTTTCACAATCAACTTAGAACGAACTCAAATGCTCAAGCGGTATTGTGTGACGAATTTCATCGCAATTCTATAAGCTCCAGCTTATGCCATACACGCGACTATTCGTGCCTTCGCACACAACTATCGCGCAGTTGAATTTAACGATATTCAGCAATTTGCGCAAAACTCGCATAATTTGCCATTTTCCACGAAGCAAACTGTTTTATAAGCACACACACACACACAAACACACGACAGCACATATGTCCATGTATGCGTACCTGTATGCAAAGGATAACTGTGGTGTGGCACAGGATTATTTTATGCCAGCGTCTCGTTACCGCATTAGTTTAAAAGATATTGTCGCCGGTAAGTCTCCATGAGACAATAATGGGTAATATTTCTTTTTTATAACCGACTATTTCCGGTTTCACTTAAGGTGGCTAAAGCACAACTTCACGATGGAGTGTTAGTCGGTGCGGAGAGCAGGGAAATGTTAATAGTGGCACTACTTACGCATGAGGATATTTATAGTGAACTATGTAGTGGCACAACTAGCGTCTACCGTTATATTTTTACATATATATTACTAACTACATATGTGTCTAAGTTATGCTGCTTCTATTCACCGTCGTTTAAGATTTTCTTCTGAAATTTGCTGAGACTTGCTGAATAGTTTTTTGTCTCTGCAATAAATTGTGTCGAAATTTGATAAATTACGCAATTCTCAGCGCAAAAGTGACATTTGAACTTAAGGCGTATTAATAAGCCCGCCTACTAAATTACCCGAATATGGCAGTACGAGCTACTCCCCGACATTCTCGTACAAAAATTTCGCAAAATAACTCGCATAACTCACAAAAGCACTCAACCCGCGCAAGTGTTTAATTTACACGCTCGAAAAAAGTATCTACCTGCATTCCAGCCACCAAATAAAGGCAACAAAAAACGCCAAAAAACAAAAAAATAATTGCTCACCATAATTAATCCACGCCACATAGTCTTTGTTAGACTCAGTCACTCCATTCTAGCCCACCTAATCACCTGAGCGCACAGCTTACGTGCAGCCATGCGCACCAAGCCAACAGCTAGCCGACAATAAGTCACTCGGTCACTTGGATCAATAGAAAACCCGAAAAAGTATTAGAGAGCGAGCAAAAGAAAAAAGCTGTAATGCCAAATTGCATGAAAAAGTGAAAAGAAACGACTAACAAAAATCGCTATTCATCATTTGAGCAATCAATCAATTTGAGCATATATTATCCGCAAGAATCGTGTTGCACGCGGCGCAGTAGAATGAGCAAAAACAAAAAAACCAGAGACGAAACGAAAGGAACGAGCTAAAACTGAAGCAAAAACCAAAAATCGGGTGCTGGCTACGAAAGAATTCCAGCAAAAACGAAAAAGGTCCAAAATAATCAAGTGCCGACTACACCATATAATCCTCATTATTAATCAGTCTATTAGACACAATTTGTTCCAGTCGGCAAGCCGCTGCCATTCAGCAGCAGTAAAAATTCTGACAACAGTTGCCAAAGGCCAAGTGAGTGGACAAGAATCGATGGACGTTTTAGCACTTTAGATTCGAGTTTAATGGTATTGTATACATATACGCTCAGTGGAGTCTACAACCCCTTACGTCACTGAGTATAAATGCAATACATTTCGCGAGTGACTTTCAAATTGCTGCAGGAAGGTTAGGCAAGTAACAGACATGACTTAATCGTTAGAAATGTTTGTTTGAAAATACGCATTAGTTATATGAGAAAGTACTCCAATCTTCAGAGTCCACAACGGAGCTGAGATTTACAATATGTATATTAGCTGTACATTTAAAACACATTTTTTAAAAAAAAATTTAATTTTTCAAAGAATAATCTCAGATAGAGGTTCACTAAGTATTTCGTTGTTTTTAATGCTATTTAAACAAGATTTTTTTGTCGCGTAAAACATTTTACGAAATTATGTATTCTTCATTTGGATCCAATACCGTTTGTTATCTTTCGGCAAGGATTGATTCCACACTCATAGAATTTTTGATCCAAGTGGTTTTTGGCATCCTGATTTGAGATGAAGGTTCTCCCAACCAGAAAATCTCGTAGAGACCAGAACAAGTAACAGTCCGAAGGTGCCAATTAAGGAGAATATGGTGGATGTAGTAGAGATTTCATTCAAGCTGCAACAGCTTTTGGCGTGTCATCAAACTTGTATGAGACCTCGCATCATTCTGGTGGAACACTGCACCTTTTCTACCGATCAATTTTAGCCTCTTCTGTTTAAGTACATCACTCAATTCGTGCAGCTACTCAAGCATTATTACTGATATTGTCGGACAAAAGTTTAAAATAAATGATCCCTTTGAAAATCCACCAAACAGCCAACATAACCTTTCTTTGGTGCTATCGGCCTTCGAAGTAGTTTAAGGTGATTCATCACCTTGCATTTTAAAATATATCACTCTTTTGACCTTTGTTAAGCAAATCACAGTCGTTAATGTGACGAAGCAAATTTTGTTCTGTGAAGAACACATATGTCAAGCTTCGGTATTAGTCCTAAAACGTTTCATGTGCTTGTGAATGGCTGCGTTAGACAAACTTAATCTTTCAGCAATCTCTCGTCCCACGTCAGCTTCAAGATTCTATGACATGGTGCATGCTCAGGATCGAAATTGCTGGAATGAAATTTTGTTAACCGATGTTGGCAATGGCGTTCGGTTAACACATCTTCTCTATATACATCACATAATCATCACCAAACCGTAATTTTTTCGGGATGCAATGATGACTTTTCTTTAATGACAAATATCTGACTGGGATAGCTAAGATATCACTTCGGTGTTTGTCCTCTTAAAGTAACCTACTTTTACCTATGGTGTACTAGTTTCAACCATGCTTGAAATTGATTTTTACTTTCGACATTCACTTTATAAAAGATGGCGGTGATTTTGGTGTTTTTGGTGAAATGTTGCCGAATTGACAATGTTTGCTCAGTAGACCTAAATGCAGTGGAAACAGTTTAAATATTATTGGCTTCGCCAGCAATTTTCATAAACACAGAAACAATATTAAGCTCGTGACTGTTCCCAATGACAATATTTTATTCGAAACTAGGAAATGTCATCTATCAGATGTCTAATGTCTTCCTATCTTTCTTCTAACCTCCTCACTATGTAACTTTGGATTTTTCATTCTAATCGCTCTAATTATGATAAAACTCTAACAGTCTCGAGCCAATATTTGAAGTCAAGTATTTTCCTTTCATCATACCAATTGAAAAAAAAACCCTCTTAAAAAAGATAAGAGTTTAGTAAATCTTAAATACAGTTGCTAAACTGCATAAATATTACAAGTAATTTAATGAGTAAAAGGAGGATATCAACAACCGAAGGCGACACTCACACAAAGTTTCCTTAACGAAAAATTGGCATGTTTATTGAGGCAGCTTTGCTAACGGTGATTCCAACTTAAACTGCTCCAAACAAATGCCAAGCCACCAACGGAACACACATAAACACACACACACACATTAGCAAACATTCCCGTCAACTCACACTGAAACGCACGGCGAGGAAATCTTCAGAAGTTGGAGCAGCAACAGAAGCAGCAAAGATGATGGCAACTTTAATCGATTAAAACAAATTTCCACGCCACTGTGGCGCCACGAAAACTAAGAAAAATCAAGAGGCAAGAATTTTACAAGAAATGCCAGCATACACACGCTGCCACGCTGTGGGAAACGGAAAAGGTGAGCACCAAACTTAACACACTTCAAGTTGCAACTTGGGGCAAAGATGCCGCTGCCAGGTTGCCGCTTGCGTAAGTTTCGCAAGTTGCTTGTAGACAACGTTTAAATGGATGACCCTCGCTTCCGCTGCGAAATCCTTGCGATGCGTTGCGCAGCGCAGCGCTCAAGCACTGTCCGTCCACACGGATCCTTTCCGACCGCGTGCGATTGTGCACTGGAGCATTGCGTTGGTTGGCGCTGTTGCCACGACATTCCAAGTTGTTGGATCGACTAGTCAACCGCTTAGCAGCAACAATACTAACATTAACAACAACAACAACAACAGCAACAACAATAATAATGAAAGAAGCTGCAGCACTAACATAACAATTAGAGATGAGTGGCAGCAGTGGCCATCCATTTTCGCTTCGCTGCGGTCAGGACAGTTTCGCACATCCTGAATTTGTTGCTGCGTGCGCACTGCCAACACAGATTATACTTTATGACTGGCAATAAAGGTCGTCAGCAGGTCGGGCCAGCCGGTCAGCGTTTTCGCACACATACACACCACCAACACATAGTCAGTTGAGTGTGTGACGTGAGCGCACTCACAAACTACTTGAACAAGTAGATAACTTACGGTATTCTTGTCGTACACTTAGGTGCTCAAGCGCTCACTAGAGCAGTTAGTCAACCGACCAATACGTTTGGTTCGTTGTCCGCCTATTGTCCACTTTAACATGCTTGAAAGAAAAGCGTAAAGAATGGGTTATAGGAGTGCGTTAAGAGCAGTGGAAGTGCATACTTATTCACGGTCTTCAGCGAAGTTGGACCCAGTAGGAATTTGGAACTTAATATAGATGATAAATCTTCTAAGAGATCTAATATAGTTTGTATGTATATCTTCTAAGTATATCATGGGATGGCGTTCAACCAGAATAAGTTACCTCGAATGAGCTTCGCCGGCAAATATCTGATAGGGTATTTATTAAAAAAAACTTAGGATGAAAATTAAGTGTTCTAACTGAGCCTTTTAAAGCACATATGCTCAGATCCCAGCTCCGTATAATAAGCGGCTGGTTGTCGTCGAGATGAGGATCTTATCTTTCATTGGCTGGTGCCTCTTATGTTGGCCATTATTCTGCTAAGTCGGGAGGTGATTTTCGCTGTCTTTCCTACGGGTGCAGGATTTGTACCCACAAGGTTAGTTTGGGGTCCAGTATTATGCCTAGGTAATTTACTGCTTTTTGTATCCCAGGAATACCGGTAGTCGTTTGCATACTTATTTCGAGAGGTATATGCTTATTTGTTAGGTTAGGTAGCTCTGTCTGCGAGCTGGAATGAGTCGAGCCATGCTAGTGTCCGTATCATGACCTCATTAAGTTTTATTCGCTCTCCTTCTGTGTCTCGTGCTGCAATTACTGCTGCAATGTGATCCGCATAGCCAATTAAGTATTATTCGTCTGGCATTTCGAGCTTTAGTATATTTTTGTAACTGATGTTCCACAAGTCTGGGCTTAGAATGGATCCTTGTGCTGCTCCTGACGTGACCCTTATCTGGCGTGATCCTTCTCTAGTTTGGTGTAGCAGTTTTCTGTTACTAAAGTAGCTCCGCACCATAGCTCTGAGATAGTCGGGGAGCTTTCTTCCAGGACGTCGATCATATGAAGCTATCTTGCACTATTGAAGGCGTTTTGGATATCTAAAATCGCCAGCAACATTATTCTTTTGTATTTATGCTATCTTCGCTATGCGGCTTCTTCACTTTCAATAACGCATTTTATAGATCCTAGAGTTGATCTGCCAGGTTTATAACCAAGTTGTCTAGGAGAGAGTCCTTCAGCTTCGAGTCTGAGTTTAAATAGCCTTTCATAGAGCTTTCCTTCTGTATCACGCATGCATAGTGGTATGCTGATGGCAAGTTGAGATCCTCTTTTCTCTTACTCATTAGCACCAGCCGTTACTTTGTAGGCGTTGTACATATTCAATAGTAGTTTGTTAGTTTTTTTTCAAAATTTCTGCTGGGATACGATCCGAGCAAACATTATTTTTAGTTTTGAGCTTTCCAGTGGCTAGTTGCAGGTCAAAGGGTTGGAATAATAACAATGATCACCGTTCATATATGTAGTATACTTTTCACAAAACTAACCTTAAACTACACATTCATAACAAATTTTTCCTACCGAGACACAACTCCCACCAGCACACACACAATCACACAAAAAATAGTGTTGAAAGGATATGAGAACGACAAAGTTTTTTTACGTCGTCTTCAGCATTGCCACATGAATTGCTCAATTATTTGTAGTCAATTTGCGAATTAGGTTTCTTCGCCAGTAACTTTTCTAACGGAGAGAACTTCAAAGTTATTGTCAAGTGTCTATATAATTCCTGGAAAGCTTTGTTTCTGCACTTTTTTACGCCAATTCATTTTTATTGTGCTGCTTAAGTAATACACAAGAGTGTGCATACTCGGGCAGGCGAAAGGACATAACTCCAAATCTACGCCCAAGCGACTAAGGAGGGCAGGCCAAAGCGCAAAACTCAATTGAATGTAAATAAGTAGATGAAATAAATGTAGGCAATTGATTATTATTGCGCTAATATCTAATTTTTCTCCGTTGAATATATGAATACAGTTATAAATATGTATACGCAGGGGCATATTAAGCATTATAATGGCGTACTTAAGTAAATTGCATGAATGCTTAAATAAATCAAGTGTGCAAAGGTCAAAGTCATATTTTTTCTTTATCATGAAATTAGAAATACACATATGTATGTATGTATATCACATATGTAGATGTATTATTAAAGCACAAAGAGTATACCCTTTAAGTTAAGTCAATCCTCTCAAATGAGTCATATTTTATATGAAATCATAATGCAATACCAAACAGCATCAAATGCAGTCGAGGCTTCATCGCTCCTATATACGAGATATACAATACATACAAGTATGTATGTACTTATGTAAATTACGTCAAACTGCATGGTTTGAGATAGTCATACGTCTCGTTGCATATCCGTTTTAATTTGAAATAGAAGACTTTGCATTTGCATTGATTTGCTATGTAAATTTATTTATTGCATAAGGGTCAATTTAATCCTGAAATTGCATCAGTCGTTTCGCAATGAATGAGTTTATAATACGAATAGTCGTCATGTGTGTATGAATATACGAATTTGTGAAGGAAGTTTACCTAATTTTGGTATACATTCTTCTTCCTCTTTACTGGCGTAGACCCCGCTTACGCGGTTATAGCCGAGTTAACAACAGCGTTCCAGTTGTTTCTCCTTTTTGCTATGTGGCGCCAATTGGAGATTCCAAGCGAAGGCAGGTCTTTCTCCACCTGTGCTTTCCAACGGAGTGGACGTCTTCCTTTTCTTCTGCTTCCCCCGGCGGGTACTGCGTCGAATACTTTCAAAGCTGTGTCAATGTCGTCATATATCTCGATGATGAGCTATCATTCAATCGAATGCGGTATTCGCCGTGGTCAATGCACAAAGGACCATAAATCTGCCGCAGAACCTTTTCTTCGAAAATTCGTAACGTTGACTCTTCAGTTGTTGTCATCGTTCATGTCTCTGCACCATATAGCCATATACTTAATATACTTGTATAGTGACTTGTATAGTTTGGTCTTTGTTCGTCTCGAGAGGACTTTACTTCTCGATTGCCTACTCAGTCCGAAGTAGCACCTGTTGGTAAGAGTTATTCTGCGTTGGATTTCGAGGCTGACGTTGTTGTTGGTGTTAATGCTGTGTCCAATATTGACGAAATTATTTACGACTTCCAAGTTATGACTATCAACAGTGACTCCCCCTGCGGCTAAGGGGGACCCCCTTGGTGCAGGGGGGGAACCGAATATACCCGCGGTAAGGCATGCCTGTCGTAAGAGGCAACTAAGATCCTGGCCGCCAGTCCAGAGTTGTGTGGAAACTCATCTGGTAGTAACTTCGGTTACAAGGTCTTACCAGAGACTTTAAGCTGGTACCACGGGGAGCAGTAAGCCCTTGGAGGTAAAACTCCAATCTGCTCATTGGGTTTGGCCCTTTGTGGAGATTCGTGGTGGCTGTGGTTAAAACCCAAATCGCGGGAAGAACTGACTTTGTCAGTTCAAATGTGGAGTTGCATTGCAACCTGGCGCCGTGCACATAATACGGAAGAGGTTTTGGATGGGCCTCGAACCCTACCAAGGTGGTTAGTGTGTCCATGCCACACTGCCGATTGGTACTGAAAATCGTTACCCAATTTTCAAGGCGCTGATCGACGCATTGTATGGATCCGTTGTGCTTCTGAGCACCGTGGATTTAGGCCTTCGCAGGTAGGATCCCACGTAAAACACTCTCGACAGTTGTCAACAGTGACGTGGGAACCAGGGGAACAGGAGATATTTCGTCTCATTCACGGTGCGGTTGTTAGAGCCAAAGATATCAATATTATCGGCGTACGCCAGCAGCTGTATATGTAAAGATTATACCCTTTCTGTTCACTGAGAAGGTCCAATCAGTTTGTTGCCGGTGGGATTTAATCTTTCACACAATACGTTCGATAGAACCTTATATGCGATGTTGAGGAGGCTTATGCCTCGATAATTGGCGCTGATTATGGGATTTCCCTTTTTGTGGATTGGGCAGAGCACACTTATATTCCAGTCATCGGACATACTTTCGTCTAACCATATTCTACAAAGAAACTGATCATGCTCCTTATCAGTTCTTTTACCATATTTTACTAGCTCGGCTGGCAATCCATCGGCCTCTGCCACTTTTTTGTTCTTCGGAAGGATAATTGCTGAATATTTTCATGATCAGGTAATAGAAGGTCTGCTCCATCGTAATCGATTGGGAAATCAGCGGCAGTTGTGTCCTTTTTTTCGTGATTACTTTCTCAGTTTAGCTCCCCTTCGAACTGATGTTTTTTGGCTACCCAGAGGATACTAAGGTCTAAGGCCGGAAGTCGTGAGCTGCTTGTAAAAGAAGCGTTTGTGACCACCTTCCAGTGAAGGGCGCTCAGAGAACTTTCCTCACTTGCGTGAACTTCTACACACGGCTCCATCCTCTAGCGGCAATTGCTGCTGGGAAAATTTTTTCACTAAATTTTTTATCCATCGATATATTAGCCGCCTCATTATGTGTTTTATATCTCTCAAATATTAGTTTTTCTCCTTTGTGGTATTCGCGCTCATTAAGTTTAGGAGCTTTAAGCCTTGCCTCCACTTTCCAAGAATTAAATTTAAGCTATTAAATTTATGTACCGCTATCCAGTTATCTGCTCCACATACAACCGATTAAGTATGTTGAAGAAAGCGGAATTTAAAAGGAGGAAAATCCAATTAATAGCTGTAAAAGCAATCTATCTCAATTAAATTGCCAAGCAAATCTACACATACACACACACTTATATGCCAAAAAATCAAACGCACACCCATAGACGTATGAAGCACAGAGCTTACTGTCAAAAAAGGAATTCAGCACAAAATTTAGTGTGTGAAATGGAGCAAATGCAAACATATGCACTGCTTCATCACACACACCCTTTATACTATACTTATATATATGCATGTATGTGCGTGCGTACAAAAGGAATTAGAGCAAACCACAGCGGATTTGCGCCAAATGAACTAGTAATTTGTTGCCTCAAGCGTAATAAAGCGCAACTTTCAGCCACCAAGCCATAAAAAAATTAAATTTTACTTGAATTTTCATGGAATGCATTTAGATTGTGGACCTGTTGCATGGCTATGCGCGCAAGGACCTTCGCACGCTTCACCATCCACCGTCCATTTGGCTCGCCATGTAGGATGTCATTGGAATTATTAGCACTTGTGTCCGCATAAATATATATATTTATTGTCCTTACTTCATTGGGGCTAATAATTTCATTGCCACAGCGGCAACTTAATTTAATTTCTCCAATTTTGGCTTTGATTGCTGCGGCAAGGATAATCACATGCAAAACAACGCTCACACGCACAACAATAAATGCGGCAATGCAAATACGAGTATTTCAACAAATGAACGTGTACATGCATATGTATGTGTGAATTTATTTTATACGCCTGTGACATGAGCGGCAAGCGAATAATTTGAATATAAATAGTGATGCATCGAATCACTTTGGGTTTCCCTCTGTTGGTAAACTTCGGACATACAAATGGTTTTCATCGAAAATTTTTACTTTTGGTACATAATATATAGTATGTATATATATGTACATATGTATGTATAGTATGATACACTATGAATCACATTTCTATTACTAAAGGAAGTTAAAGATATACGAGTCACTGGAACTCAATATTTTAGGTATTCAGGAGAATTAAGCGTTTGACGAAGTAGAATTCGGACGTAAAGGAGTCACGGAGCTACCGAGAATTTTTCTTAATAATTTTGAATTTAGAGATACTCGGACTGCTAAAACTCCATGAGATCGTCAAAAGATTTTCTGGTTTGATAAGATGAAACTCGTTAAGATAGACAGGCGAATTATTCGTTTGATTATATTGAATTCAAAGTAGCACAGTCACTGAGATCTGACTATATTGCCTGGAATTTTTTCCTTTTCATAACGTTGGTCATTTGAGACTTAAAGCAGATGATCCAAGTATAGGTATCGCTAGTTTGATACTTAAACCAGTTGATCCAAGTATACGTACTTTTTTCAATAGCCTTGATGCCGATGAGAACGAACCGTCAATTAAGACCGTTATCGCGCCATGATAACTGACAATTTGATGACTGACATTAAAGGTCGTAATCTTGGCGACACCTCACACACAGCGCATAAATCAATGGATTTATTGAAAAAACACTTCAATGAACAAATAATTAAACGTTTTGAGACGTTCGATGGGCCACCCAGATCGTGTGATATCACACCGTTGGACTATTTCCTGTCCGATATGCTCGAACGAGTAATCGAAAGTTGGATTCAATGGATGGACCATCTGAAAAGTAGACGATATTTGAAAGAAATAATCTTAAAATAATTGTTGCCAAAGTATGTTCTTTCGAATGATAATAAACATTATCCTTTAAATTTGAAGTTTCGGTTTTTTTCTCAAAAAAAGTAGAGCTATATAAATATAAATATAATACCATTGAAATCACTTCAAGGAAATAATTAACGTATAGAAAATTTCAAACCCAAATAATCACAAAAAATCGTGCTAATCCCACCGAAATTCGACACATCACTATCAAAAATTTCACATAAATGCGCACTTGTGTGTGAAAAGTTCAGCAAATAAATAAATATCCACAAGCGAAGAGAGTTTTTTCGCACATACATATGTATGTATGCGAGTGTCAATGGTGAAAGGAATTCGTGAATCGAAATTTTAATAAGCCACCATTGGCAGGCAAAACCACAAAATCACTGTCAATAAAAGCGGCGCAGAGAAAGGAGGCACAATGCAACTCCACACAGAAAATCCCACGCTTCTCAGTGGCGTAAAAAAGCGCAGAGGCGCAAAATTATATTTGTCATATGACTTTTTGCACACTTTTCGCCTCTTTTTTTGTTTTTTCGCGCACAAAAGATATGCACACATGAATGATGAGCAAACGCAAACGCATTTAATACGCAGTTTTTGTGCCTTTTGGCTACAATCACGAATCAAAGGTGGGAAGACACACACACAGCCTTATGCGAGTATAATCAACAAATGAGCTGAATGCCAGGGTGAGGAGACTCGGGTGGCGCGGGGGGTTTTGGTGTGTGCCGAAATTAAAATTCCCATTGTTTGACATTCGAGCAATAAGCAGGATCCTGTGGTGCATATGAGTTCAGCAATTGCCCGCTTTTGTGTGGCTGTGTGTGTGATAGCGCCTGTTGCATGCACCAAACAGCCTCGTAACCAAATTATGACAACAATTTTTTGTGTCGAGTTTTTTTCGGGTGACGCTCTACTGTTTTCGCATACGAATGAGTTAATATTACATTTCACTGGTTGGGGGTCATCGCGAGAGCACAATCCGGTAGTTTATTAAATTTTAACATCAAGCTAATATTTATATATGTGAGAGTATGTGTGTGTCTGCAATTAAGTGAACATATTGTCACTTTTGACAATATTGAGCTATTTATTTGAAGGTCTGATGGTGAAATATAAATATAATATAATAAATGTTTGGATGGTGAAATTATGGTCTATTAAAGTGAAGAAATCTGTACCGATGATGCAACACCAATAACATAATTGGCATCCCAGAACTCGAAGCCTGAAAGATGAAGTCGATTTTGGGAATATCAAATTCACGAAGTTTTTATTTTCTTCACTTAAGAATTTCAATAATGAGTATATACTCCCAAAAGGGTTATATACAGTTTGAAAGCCGAAAAACATCGAAATTTCCCGAAGTTTTTCTGAGCAAATTTTTAAATTTATGGATCCAAAAATGTTTACATCTACGAGGTGTGGCAATTAAGTAATGAGACTGATAACATAAAACGGGACATTTGAAAATTATTCTACAACGCTGCCATCCTCTTCAGAGTAATCCTCTTGGGCAGCTATACAGCGATTCCAGCGCGTTTTCCATGCTTCGTAACATTTCTGGAACGCTTTGACTGGGATGTCCGCGAATACCCTCGTCACGGCCGCCTGGATGTCCCTAATCGACTCAAAATGGGTTCCTTTGACCAACGATTTTGTTTTAGGAAACAAAAAAAAGTCACAGGGTGACATGTCGTGCGAATAAGGCGGCTGTTGCAACACGGCGATCCCTTTAGAGGCCAAATACTAGGACACGCTGAGGGCGGTGTGGCACGGCGCGTTGTCGTGATGAAGGATCCAGTTACGAGCGATGTCTGGGCGCACCTTGTTGACGCGTTTTCGCTATCTTTCGAATACTTGGCAATAGTAGACTTGATTCACAGTTTTCCCCGGTAGAACGAATTCTTTGTGGACGATTCCCCTGCTATCAAACAAGGCAATAATCATCGCTTTCACTTTCGACTTGCTCATGCGAGCTTTATTCGGGCGGGGGGCGCGCGGAGACAACCATTGTGAGCTTTGGCGTTTGGTTTCTATCTATCACGATACACTCTTACAATTTTAGCGTACGTTTCCGAAGCTGTTTCGCCCAATTTGGCGCAAAATTTTATCGCGACGCTTTGCTCTTGATTTCGTTTTTCCATTTTCGTGACGAGCACTGCAAACACACGTCTACTCAACTCGACGCAGCAGGCGAACTAAGTAAGCTAGAGCGATGGTACGTATATCAATGGAGAGGGGAGGGATGCCGGAAAAAGAGAAAGGGAATTTCAAGGTCACAGTTTACCACAAGCGCGGCAATAAAATCAGTCTCATTACTTAATTGTCAAACCTCGTATTATGGTATCTTTTCATCGTATTTTAAGGTATTAGTAAAAATATTTATTTTGAAAGAAACTACAGCTGATCTCCGGAAGCACTTCTCAAAAAAACGTTTTGCAGTGACCACTATATCTCAGAACTGGATCATCTGAAATTAAAAAAAACAGAGATCATTAAAGTAGTGTTAAATCTAATAAAGCAAATCGAAGGATAAAGCAAAATAAAATATTTTGACGAAATTTGGTCTTAAATTGTTTATAAAAAAATATTTATCGGTGAGAAAAAAATCTTCATTTGGTTACAAAAAGATATATTTAAAAAGCTCGTTGGTTATCGGCTTTGAAAACACCGTTTTGAGAAAAACGCGTTTAAAATTTGGATTGTACTTCGAAGCACTCTGAAACGCCTTTTCAAAATTGCGTGTAACTTCGAAAATTTTCACCGTAACGATATGAAAGTTTCTGTGTGTATTCTTAAATATATGAACATTAAAAACAGTATATATTCTCTTAAGCTAGCAGCCATCATGATAACGATATAATAAACTTTATAGCTAATTAAAAATTACTTTTTTTTAAATAGCAAAATTGCAATTAACGTGCACACTTGCAATTATTTTATCACATGTATTCCGATATGGTTATAGCTTTATCAATTTCAAATATAAGTAGTTTATTATCTAGTTCTTGTTCAAACAAGTTTCTTTATATTGTTGTTGTAATTTGTTTGCACTTATCTTTTCTTTCATTTTCTCCTACGTATTTGTAATATCAATTAGCTTGCACTTTCAGATTAGCATTCACAGAAAATTAAGTCCACTTACATACGTCTAATTTAATAAAAAGCAGTTTACACGTTAAAATTTGCATTTGTATTAGCAGCTTTTAATTAAAGACAAGTTTAATCTCTGATAATCGTATACACGACTGCAAATATACATACATATGTGCATATACAAGTATGTTCTCACACACATTTGCGCAAATCTACAAATTAGCGCGAGCTCAGTCAACTGCTCCAGACCGTCAAGGCTGCATGTTGCACCCATTCTTGCCCACAAGTTCTAACTGTTAATTGGAACATAAAACTTTTAAATTAAAATCGTCACAAGCATCTCCCAGCGGTGCATGTCTATCCAACTCCTTTGCGATTAATCCTATATACATATGTACGTACACTTGCTCATACATGAGCACATAAGTTTATATATACCACTATGTATTTGAATTTTAAAACGACAAAAAATTATTGTAAAACAAAAAATGTTTGGCCGAAGGAAGTTAATGTTTGCGCTTGAAGCATTTTTAATTAGTTTTTGTGGTCAAATAGCAGCACTTGAAAAATAAAACGAGAAAAAAACTATAATTTCGGCTGCCATGAAGCTATGATGCAGTAGACAGAAACATTCCTCTTAGCTTAAAAGGGTTCAAAAGGATATTTTTTCATGGTTTTGTTCTGTCAGTTTGTATGGCATATAAATGCGCAAATTTAATTTGAAAATAGGCTTGATGCTTAACATTAACAAAAAATCTTCTCCACTGCCTAATAAAAGAACTATAAATATCGAAAGCTACTCAATACTCTAAATAAACCGTTAGTAATGCCATACATACGCATACATATGTATGGATGTACACATATTTACATTCGGACACTGTGTGCAACTCGCTGACACTTGACAGTACGAAGTAACAATTTAATCACCAGATCACCACTACCCTTACTTTTACTCCCCGCTTCAACTGCGCGCCCTTTATCACACACTCTGTGTATACCACCAAGTGACCCGTTGTAATTTGTCCAAATCATATCAACGCCAATAATAAAATCCTGCACCCTTCGTCGCACAGTCGGCATTTTGCGTAAGTGATGGGGCTACAAAGTTACCAAACGGTGTGTGTCCATCAATCACAATTTGGCTAAAGTGTGGACATATGTTTGGAATCAGCAAATTTTTTGGAAGGAGTTGTTGGTCCATCCATGCATACAAATACATACATATATGTAAGTTAGCATAGAAAGTTTTATTTCGTTGTAACTTTTGTAGACTTGGAAATATTGGAGGTTGAGGAAATTACGAAGCTTGTGTGTGATTTCGAATTCCAACCAAATACAACTCGACACCGTGTACATATTTATAGTTGTTTGCTGCAGCAGAGTGATGATGCCCCGTTTAATATGAACTCGCTCGGTAGATACATACATACATATGTATATGAATTATGAAAATACCATAAAAGTTTTAAATGAAATATTGAATAATAACGAATAATTTTGCCCATAGAATTGTTAAAAGAAATAATGTAAGAGGATAATTTTGCATTCGCGACTTTTGTGTTCGACAAGAAATTCTTTGATGGAGTAATGCCCATAGGAAGGTTAAATGACAGCACTTAACCAATTTCCAACAATTGTTATAAAATCTACAATTTATTTGCGTACTTACACATTTTTTACTTTTGTGCATTATGGAATTAAAGGCAGTAAGTCACTCACATTCAGATCTCCATGAACTTGGCGCTCGAAAGGAGTATTAAATGCTGAGAAGAGCATTATTCGAGATTTTTACTCATGCGTATGTAAGCAAATAACACAAAAAAAGTAAATAATTATTCACTGCCAACCTTTTTTTGGTGGTCCATTAATCATAAAAACACAAAAATAGCTGGATTTTTCAATATAGGCGCCTAGAACGGAATTTAATTTCGTTAAGACAACTGTCAAAAAGCTGAAGGAAAAGGAAATGGAAATGGAAAAAATAAACGTCAACACGGAACGCACCCACGTAAACGCAAAAATTAAGCTTGATCTATGTATTTTAATTGTTTATCCTGAACTGATTATATCACTGAAAAAAATTATTTAAACAATTTTCAATAGCTCTCCAGTTACTTAAACACCAATATCACAATATTTCCTTGCGCCTGATTATATTTAACAATGGAGTTATCAGTTGTATTCATTATCACTAACTTAACAAAATATTTTATTAATTTTTACTCATATTTTTATATTTGTGTAACATAACATTTTAATAAATATATTTAATTTAAACAATAATGACTTTTACATGCAGGTTTCCGCAAAAATGCCTCAAATAAACACACTACAACTCATAACTTGGCAGCACTGCTTGCCGAAAAGGGTGTGTGTAAATGTGCGTGTATGAGTGCGCACACGCATTTATAGGTAAAACAAAACTGCGATAAATGAAGGCCTAAAAGCGAATTAAGAAACAAAAAAAGTAGCAAAGCTAAAGTTGCAGCAGCATTTATTTTACACAGTTTTTTATGTAAAATTAAATAAAAATTAATATATTATCAACGAATTTTATGGTAAACAATCAGTTTAGCGATTGAGTAAAGTGAATCGAAAACGTTTTAGTACAAAATTGTGGGGGAAAAGTGAAAGGAACGACGTAGCAGCACCACCAGTAGCAGTACGCAAAAAAGTGGATTAAGAAAACAACAAAATATTGTGCAGCGGAGGAGCTGAGTGCGTTGCAAAAGTAAGGTAATAGGAAAAAAATACACGACAAAAGAAGTATATTTATATACATATGCAAGCGGCTGTGTGTATATGGTAAGAATTGTGACCATTGGCGGACCACTCCTGTCCATTTTTCTCATATGTATGAATGCACACACATATATAGGTATATAAATTTATATGGTGAAATTGTAAATACTGCCGTTGAACTGGTGAAGGAACAGTGTCTTAAATAACAAAAATTAATTTCTGAATACGCTGACTCAATATGCTGTAACACTTGAATCACATCAGCCTTCAAACGCTGGAATGGAAACGTTGGTGCCACACTGTCGCACTGCCACAACCTACCCTCTACACCAGTAGCTATACTACGTTGGTGTTGTTGCGGAAAACTAGCGCTTTTAGGTGATTTCGATGTTGTGATAGTCGCAATGATTATGTCGCTGATAGTAAACCTAATTGCGTTCATTTCGAAAATAGAAAATTTGGCCGACAGTAATGTGGCTCCCCCCATCGGACTGACGTCGCCGGCAGAAATAGAACATTAATGCTGCCACTACAATCGCCGGCTGACGCTGACGTTTTGGCGTCCAGGGCGGTGTGCTTAACTTGTAGGGGGACAAGATCTATTTCGGTTGTTGTGCCGCTTATATTTTTTTGTGTGTTTCGCGAATCATGTCGCCGGCGGACGTTCGCGTTTTGCTTTGTAGCCAGCTATTCACTCAAACAGATGCCCATTATAATTCGTCTTTTATTGCTCTTTTGATTTGTTATTCTTTTTGTGGTGTTGTGTTTGATTTTCTCATTTGTTGTTTGTGGTGTAGGCGTGTTTTTATATTCTTAACGTTAAGCTTTTAAAGCTGTTTTGCGTGCATTGCACATTATTTTGTTGTGTGCTTTCGTAGGTTCTTAAAGTCTACGGTTTGTATAGTTTGTTGCTTCAAATTTCGAAAATATAAGGATCGGTGAATACATATATCGCTTACAAAAGGTGATAATAACTCATCAGCACAACGTTTTTATCCTTATAGCAATATATAAAGAGTTAAATGTGTATGTGTTGTTAAAATAGATAAAATCTCCTTAAAAGTGATATTAATTTTTTTTGCGTTAATAACACATCGGTGCACCCTTTTTCCTTTCTTTATAAATGAAATTATACTTAATTTTGACCTATAAAATACGTTAATACATTTTTTATTACAACGTACTTACTAATTGCTAAAAATTAAACAGAAAGTTAATATCCTTAAACTTGTGACAAAATGTCATATGATTTGTTCTTTATGGATAGGCATACATATGTATGCATACACCCATATATACTTATCTGTTTGGCAACACTATTTCTGACATTCCATGCAAAGAAAAATGAAAGACAGTAAATGTGCTCAAGTGGCAAATTGTATTTAATTAAATGTACCACACTCCACCAACGCGGCAAGCTACATACATTCCATTGTTCCACATTCGTTGCTGAAGTTTAATTTATTTGATTATACAATTTTACTGGCCACACCAGCTTGCATTCATACTCAAGTTACTGACACACATTTACATTTGAAAAAATATATATATTACAATACGTTCTTTATTCTTTTTCGCAGATGTCGACAGGAAGGCCCATTAAATGTGTCGTCGTTGGTGATGGAACCGTTGGCAAGACATGCATGTTAATTTCATACACCACAGATAGTTTTCCCGGCGAATATGTGCCTACAGTGTAAGTTTTAATCAAGTTCACAAAAGTCATATATTTTTCAACTTTGTTTACTTTGCACACAGCTTTGACAACTACTCTGCGCCCATGACTGTGGATACAATACAAGTGTCGCTTGGTTTATGGGATACAGCGGGTCAAGAAGACTACGATCGCCTGCGTCCGCTCTCCTATCCACAAACCGATGTATTTCTCATATGCTTCAGCGTGGCCAGTCCATCCTCATTTGAAAATGTCACATCGAAATGGTATCCTGAAATAAAGCATCACTGCCCGGATGCACCGATTATATTAGTCGGTTAGTAGCACAACATGCAAACTACTTCAAAATAATTTTTCCAATTTAAATGTTTGCGCTTTATTTAGGTACCAAAATTGATTTGCGCGATGATCGCGAAACGCTCAGTCAACTAGCCGAACAGGGTTTGGCACCGTTGAAACGTGAGCAGGGTCAAAAGTTGGCGAATAAAATACGCGCCGTCAAATATATGGAGTGTTCGGCACTTACGCAAAGAGGATTGAAACAAGTATGTAAAATGCATACATGAAGTGGATTTCTGTTATATATTACATATTTGCAGGTCTTTGAAGAAGCTGTGAGAGCTGTGCTCAGGCCAGAACCACAAAAGCGTCGTCAACGAAAGTGTATAGTTATGTAAGATATACAGCTTTTGCTATAGTGTAACAAAACATCAGATATTTAACAAAAGCAAACCACTCACTTACCTTACGGCAACCAACACACAAACACAATCAAGGCGTCAACTCGTGTCTAAGAAATACAACTCGAATATTTATTAACTAACTGATAAAAGTTTAAAGTCGGCGAATATCAAATGTGTAGGCAGCGACAACTTGAAAAATGTGTTGTGGTTTTATATTTTTTTTAACTTTTTAATTTTTTTTTACTTAAAAGTTAATTTCTTCAATAACTGCAAAATTAGAATTTTTTCGCGCTCCTTCAGAGTACAATATGCATTTATCATAATTTTTTTTAGTTGGCAGCTTTTACTGTAGACAATAGTTGTTGCAGCGCAGTTGCTCCAAATGAAAAACTGCCTTAGCATAAGCTTGTCTACAGATATATTGAAACCAAGCAGCAGCTAATTAACGTTGTGCAGCTAGTATTTGTTTGGAAAATTTCGGCTGCCCAGAAGCAGCAACCAAACAAGTTTTATTTTAAGTCTCAAATTTAATCAGCTGATTACTCTTTGTTATGAACTGCAACTGGACAAAAGAAAATAGCTTATCTAGTCAATTGAGTAATGAGTAATGAGAAAAATGAAAAATATAAAATTAAAAATTAAGTGAAAAGTTGAAGCTAAATAACAGCTAAGTATATAAAGTTGTTGTATAAAGAATTAAAGAATATTGAACAGATAAGAAGTTGGTTGAGCGCATTGTGGCGCATACCGAATTGAGCTTAGACAAAAGTAACAAAAACAAATTGTCACTATGTGTTGTGACACAGCAAATTATAGCACCCACTTTAGTTAATATTCTAACTTTTATTTTAATAACAATTTTTTTGTTGTAGACATACATATTTACATTTGTAGCACGATGCACAAATGTACACTCTATTAGTAAACTATTAAAAAGAATTTAGTTTTGTTAAGCATTAAAAAAGGAAAATGGTTTCTTTTACTTTAAAATTTTTGACAGCATGGTGACAGAAATGCGATGTTGCCACCAAACGCCACTGCATACATCGTCCTCCAAGCCCTGCGCTCACACAGCTGCAGCGGTATTTCGCTTAGTAAGCTACACTACTCAAATATTAATTTCATATTATTCATATCAATTTCTTTTTTACGTTTTTTTAATATGTTTGCAAACATATATTTATGTGTGTATAAACTAATATGTACGTCACAACTAAACATTAACGACTGTTTAATTTAATATTTTTTATAACAAACGTATTTTCATTTGCCATTTTAACTATTTATTATGTATGCATAAACATTATGATTTAATTATTGCAAAACAGTTACTATGTAGAATGTGAAGATATAATGTAAAAAAAAGTTCGTTACCCGAATTTTATAAAACCGAAAAAAAGTTAATAAACGCTAATAAAATAAAATATGTAATCTCTCCTTTATCTTATGCATTCAACAAACTCACACTCACACACTCATGCATTACTCCGACTTTTTAATATTTTACATCTTGTAAACAAATTTTTGCAATTATAACCTCAAAGATTTTGAAAAATGTATTTAAATGTTATTTGTAATTTTGTATGAGTAAAAAACAAAGATAAAGAGAAAAATAAATGAATACATATTTACTTTATATATTATTATTGTAATAATAGTAAAAGAAAAAAATCAAAAATAAGAAAAGTAACGGCAGTGAAGTAGATTTAATAATGTATGTATAAACAAAATGGAGGAGAAGAGCTACTGTGAAACGAAGCGAATATATATATGCAAAAGAATAAAGTAAAATGAACAAAAGTGCATAGTGAATTTATTCCAAATATTAAACTATATTATGTTGCTGCCGTTCCCGCGACTGTCGGGTCTACGTAACCAGAATGGACCCCGCTTTTTATCCGGCCAAGGACTGTCAAACCGGCGGCATTTCTCAAAATGACTTCAGGATGGCTTTTGCCGCTGCAACAACAACAAAAAGCTATAGTATAATACTCTTTAATAATATTTAATTTTTTTATAAAAAATGTTGCGCTAGCTGAGCGGGTGCTGTATACTCACTTGCTGTCGACAATTTTCAGAAAGAAAATATGTTCAGCTTTTAGGCAAATTTATTCCTAGAACTAGTACTAGAAAAACGCCCAATTAACGATAAATAATATACTTTCTTTATTTCAACATCTTGATTGTAATTTAATGACATATTGATTTAATGCAAATTTGGTGAATATTTAAGTTTTGTTTTTAACTATATTTTATGGAATTCGTTGCCTTTTCGCTCAATTTTGTCTTTCACAAATCGCGACTTGTATTGTTGAAGTCTCCTTTGCGGCTGCGCAAATGATTTTCACAAAACACGATGAATATATTTTACAATTTGTGTATATGTATGTACGTATGCATTTACCGGTGTTGTTATTTAATGGTTTTTGCTTGCATTTAAATTCTTGAAGACATGCCTGGCGCATACTGGAACTCGAAACGGTGCTGCTGACTAGTTTCTTTCATATAATTAATGTTTTTTGTGTACATACATATGTATGCGAAATGTAAGTATAGCTCTATCTAGTATAGACGGAAGGGCTTTGGATGTACCACTTGTCCTTGTTTTTTCTTGGGCCCAGCACTTTTCGGACGTTTCTGTTCCGCATTCAGCGATGGCATTGAAACCGAGAGCACCAGACACTCGGCAGGCAGCGACATGGATGAGGTGATTGTGGTGGCGCGTTGAACCTTCTGCACCTTCCAGTGCTATACGAAGTGATTCGTGTTTGAAGAGGAATGTGAAAAAATAGTCAAATTAGATTTAATGTTTAAATATGCATTGATAAGGCTTTGAGTGTGTTTAAAAGTATTACAGATTAAATTAAATGCATGCAATGTGTTTTTTTTATTTTGAATTTTTGGTTTTTATATTTTTTTTTTTGTAATATAAAAAAAAAAAATTATATTTTTAATTTTGTTATTTTTATTATCATATTTTTTATTATTATATTTTTTATTATTATTTTAAAATTATTTAAAATATGTTTTAATAATACATCATATAAAAAATATCTTTTTATTTTAAATTTTTATTATTTTTATTACATTTTTTTAACATTAAATTTTTTATTATTGTTTTGAAATTATAGAATTAAAATTTTTTTATACTTGTTTTGTTATTTTTTTCTTTTAATTTTGCTCTTTATTTCACTTTCCTTTGTGAATATTTCGCATTCTGTATTTAAATAAATTTTCTGCTTATTTGTTTTTTCAACTTAATAATTTCTAATAAATTAGTTTTATTTTATTTATTTATTTATTTTTTTTTTTTGTTTTTGCTTGTTTAATAATATTTAATGGCATTTATTAAGCTTTTAATTGGTTTTTAACTTTTCTATTAATTTGTTTTTTTTTTTTTAATTTTATATGTTTAGCACTTTTATATTCATAATTTATTTATTTATTATAAATTATGTATATTTATTGAAGAAGTTCAGTATTTTTTTAAGTACATATTCTACAATTATAGTATATTTTTATACTTTGATTAATTTATTAAGAGATCAATATCCATTATATTAAATATTATTTGAATTTATTGTTAGTTTTTTATTTAAGTTTTTGTATTTTTATGTTCGTAATTTTTTTTTTTAAATTTCGCGTTTTAGTTTTATTTTAATTAAACTAACTTTTTTATGTTCATATATAACTGGAGATCGATATCATTTATATTATTTTATAAACATTTTTGGAATTAATTATTATTTATTTTATTTGTTTTTTATTTACATATTATTTATAAAACTAAATAAATATTTATGTTTTATTTATTATATTTTATTTTTTTAGATTTAATTAAATTTATTTATGACAATTATTTCTATTAATTTTTGTAGTTAAGTTATTTTTTGTATTATATTGTTTTTTTTAAGGTAACTAATATTTATAACAATTTTTCAATCTATTTTCTTTAGTTCAAAGATGGAAAATATTAAAAATGCGTTGTTTTTTAATTTTGTTAAACGAATTATTTAGACTTTATTTATTTATTTTTTTAGTTTGTTTTATTACAATCAAAATTATTTACATATTTTTTTAATTCAATTAATTTTTTTTATTAATAATTATTTATTTTTTTTATTCATTGTTAATTAAAATTATTTATTTTATTAAAATTATTTATTTTAATTTTATTTTACTTATTCTTTCTTAGGTAAATTAATTTTTGTATTATATTATTTTTAATTTAATTTTTTTAGCTAACTAATATTAACAATAATTATTTAATTTATTTTCTTCAATCTTTGTTTTTTATTTATTTATTTTTTTTATTGTTAATTATTTTTTTATTTTATATATCTTCAGTTTCATGTAATATTATTATTTTCAATTTATATAAATTATTTATATACAAGTATATAACATTAATAAATATTTTAAAAATATTATAGAGTAAAAAACATACTACCTCAGCGTGTTGCAGCAAATTGTTTACCAATACATTTCAAGTTGGCCGAATTTTCATTTGCCTTGGCTTGCAAATACATATAGATTGTTGCTGGTGTGGTTGTTTTTATTTACTAACGGTGTAGTTGCACAAATATGCCATAGCTTAAATACAAATACCGCTACTAATTTTTGATGACGATGAAATTTTGTGGATAAAATTCACTTTGTGGCTAAATTTCGCTACAAAACTAAAGCAAAACTAATTTTTCTGCAAAAATCGTATTCTTTTATGCATAAATTTAAATATATTTATAATAAAGAAGAAGTGCATTTTTCATAATTTTTTTAGACAAATCAATTTTTATTTGTTGCAATGTTAGTTTACAATTTCCCACATTTATATGAATGAAGTTTTCGATTTTCTTGATTTTTTTTGTGTTTTATTTTATATTATATAAATGTATCTAAATTGAATTAATTATGTAGTGTGTACTTTTCATAATACAAGTTTCATTAAAAAAATTATTAATATTAAAAAATTTGGATTTGCACTTATAAAAAAATAATAAAACTTACTAATGGCAAAGGCGCGAGTGTGAAGAATGTTGTGGAAATTATGTTTGTCTTTTGTTTATATGTAGTTTGCTTACAAATTACTATTGGGACACTTTTAGGGTAATTTGAATATTATTTTTTATTTAATTTTTTTATTCAAAAGTTAATAAATTATTTATGTAGTTTCCCTATTTGAGCGCATAAATACGCATAGCGATCTAAACAAAAAAAAATAAATTGTTTTGCGAGTTTCGTTCATATACTAAAGATTTCATATAAGGCTGAAAACATAGTGAAACAAGGTGCAATCAGACACAGTTTGCTCAAGAGAACGGAGGTTTATGTGTATATATAATATGTTCTCTGTATGCTCATTGCCGCAGAAACGACATGCTCTTTCGCCGATAATCATTTGACTCTCTCACATTGCTGTCATCGTTATTGCATTCACACTCCACTATGTTCCCAGCTTAAAGCAAAATGGGTATATAATTAGTTATTAAATCAGTTAGGCATTATAGTCATGGAATTTTTAAAATCAATGAAATTATAAGAAAGTGTCAATGTATGTATGTGATTGAATTACTTTTGGTGGTTTCAAAGCAATACTGCTTGCTGTAATATTATTAACTGTATGTTGTTCGTATAATTGAAGCCCTGCAAGGAAACTCTAATTGAAATTTGGGGAAAACAAAATTTTAACGCTTAGAATTTTGTTAGTTCAAAAATTAATTCAAAACAATGCAAAATAAAAAATTATTAAAAACAAAACGAAAATATTATGTAATTAAAAAAAAAAAAACATGTTTATTAAATTATAAAATTAAAAAAAAAAATAATAATAATTTTTATAAAATTTTCTTAAATAAGCTGATATGTCTTCCAAAATATTATTTCATTCTACTTTTTATAATTACTGATATTTGAACACACCAGCTTTTCCCTACAGGGCATGTATGCTTGTCTTGTATATATAAGTGTAACAGTTATTTAGGTGTATACATTTGTAAATATATATAATAATATTTAGTTTTCTTTAATATAGACTACTACATAACAGTTCATTCACATACATATATATTTGATTTATTTTTATTTTTGGGTAAATAGTAGCTTTCTGCCTAAGATGAATATATTTATGTATAATATATTGTATGAGAGTAAATAGGTAGGCATAAATATTTGCAAGATTTAATTATTATTTTTGCTTTTTTTCAAACCAAGAAAATGTTTGTATTTTTGTTTTTATGTATAAAAAAAATTATGCTTTATAAAAAAGTAATTTTATGTAATTCTAATATTATATATGTTTGTCAGGCTTTAGAGGTTTTCGAAATAACTACTGCTCGAAGTCTATTTCAAATTTAGCTTTAAGTATAGTTTAGATCGAGAACACTGCAGGAAATGGCTAGAGCAGGGCACCAGGTAAACAATGGAGCATCTTTTGCGCACTTGACCCGCATTGCCAAGATTTCGCTGTAAGTATCAGGGGTCCCCACAGTATGATGCACTGGAGGAGATACCGACAGTGAGAACCCAGAGTCTGCAAAAATTCGCGTCTAGCGCAGGCAATTAAACGATGACTACCCCTCTTGGACTTAGCAATTGAACTCCATCTGGTATCGCAAAGGACCCCACTTATCTATGCGTAACTTTTTGGCCTATCAGATTAACCTAAGCTCAAGTTTAGACCTAATTTTAATTTATGTGGTTATGTATATGAAAGCATCATGATCCTCTCCACGGAAGCAACTGTTCACCTTAACCCCAAAAAAATATTATTTCTAAATTCGCACATATTTGACCGAACTTCTCTCGATGTTTGCCTTTTTATTCATACTTTAGTTTTAAAACTGCCTTAGAACGCCTTAAAAATTCGTACATATCACAAACTCGAAACTTGAAAGTAATTTACTAACTGTTAGATAATGTTATTTTGTAGAACATGAGATTATGGTCTACGGCATCATTATTATTCTGGCGATCATAGAAATATTTCATAAGCAAGAAGCATGATCAAATATATGAATGATAGAAATTTTTTTGGTTTAAGGGGTTATATGGATTTACGGCTTTCAAAAAATCGAATTGTCTTATTAAATTCAACAACGCTTCTAGAATATTGTTCTACATTTTCAAGTTGATACGAGTAATAGCTTAGGAGATACAGCCTTTGAGAACTTCTGCGCTCGAGGCTAGTTAGGCTAAATGCACTGTCTTTTCTCGAAACTGTGTTTTTGAAGTCCTTCGAAAAATTCCTCAAGATCTACTCAAACAATCTTCATGAAATTTTACCCAGGTCTTTAAGATATAAAGAAGAAGGATTTTTTTCGATTACAACTATTTGAAAAAAAGTCGCGAAATTTTCACTGAGATTTTAATTTTTTTGTAAAAATGCGCCCAGGATCATCTAAAGTGAAAGAATAAGTGTTTGAATTAAAACCTTAACAAAAAACTTGGACGAAGGAAAAAAACTAATTTTCAATTATGTTTTCACTTCAGATGATCCTGGGCGCATCAGGCTGATTTTTACGTGAGGAAACCCATGTAACCCCTTAAAAAGTGCGCTTAAGTCCTTCCAAGCGACTTTCAAGACTTCTCGGTACTTAAGAGGGTGTACTTAAGCGGGTTTCACTGTATATATGAATGGTTGCATTATGTAAAACTCAAAGTTTGCCGCTTAACTTAAGGTGTCTAAGCAAGTCTTCAACGGAAAAACTACTTTTGGGTGTAAAATATATATTTGCTTGAAATAATTTGTAAGTGAAAAAACGTGAAATTTGTGAAAAATGTTTTATTATTTGCAAATTGTTTGCTACATTTCAAATGCACACCGATTTTTTACGAGTAATAACTGTTTCTCCAAATACAATACGGTAATTTTACATATTTTGTGTTTGGTGATAATACAATCTCAACAATTACAGTGTTGCTCAAATGTATGTATACAAGTAATTTTGAATTTTTACTGCAAAATGTTTTAAATATTTTTTTTTTTGTAATTTTTCTGTTTTAATAATTATGTATGCAATCGTATGCAATTAATGCTAATAATAATGCTTTAATGAAGTATGTTTTGTTTTTTGTTTTTGTTTTATGTATTTCTTGTTCTTAATTTTTATTACTTTGTAAATATGTTTGTATTTAATGTTTATTTGTTTTAAATTGCTGATAATTTTTTGTTTTGTTTTTGTTTTTTTGCTTTTCTTTCGTGCTTAATTTGTTTAACTCTGCTGATTTAAATTTTCATCGGCACCAGTTGTTGAAGTCGTCATGGATGGTTGTGGACTCTGCGTTTAAGAAGAAATGATTCAAATAAAAAATATCAAATCATAAACTATCACCACAAGTTTCAACATTCAAAATTACACTGAAAAAAATTATATTCCCACAAACAAAAAAAAGAAAAAAAAAAACAACTGACGAGTAAAACCATTAAAGAGGAATGTCAGTAAGAATTAAGCAAAATATGCGAAAATGAGTAGAAGCAGAGGAGAATGGAATGCAGTCTGATGAATTATTTTACATACGATAGTATATGGTATATGGTAAGTGGAAATGAAAAACATTATTCATTAACATTTAGAGCACCCACTCAGACGATTTATGTGTTGCTATGTACAGTTTCACGTATATATGTAGTATATAGTATACATATATATGGCATATATAATATATATAAACAGATACTTGTATTAATGCATGTGTTTAAAGCAAATGAGGGTCCATGGATCGCAGGTACAAAATGTTCGAATGCAGTTATTTGTGTTATAGACTTAGGCTTTTGTATTTTCAAGGAGCAACAAGTAGTACGCAGCTGTGTCTGCTTAGTAGTTATTTGAAGGGTCTCTACAGACATTAGTCATTTTATGCATGAAATTATCATTTACGCTGTTTCTTTTTTTATTTTTTTAATTACATATATGCTTTCGAACTTACGTTAGACGTTGGTTGTTGTTGGTTGTGTGAATATATATTTATATTTTAGCAGATATACTTTTATTTTGGTAGTTTCGCATGACAGTTAGGGACTATCAGTTCAATATTTCATATGCATATTCAGTAAAAGGTATATAAATATTCCTATAAATATAAATAGTTAACTTATTTCTCTGTTACGCACAATTATTATAAGTTTTTTTGTTTTGTTAAATAAAATTTTTAGTTATACAATTTCTTAAGCTACCTAAGGACGTTTTATTTCTAACCATTGGTTGACCAGTGTTACCACTTTTAAGTTAATTTGTGTTAATTTATTGAAGAATGTAGTGTTTATGTAGAAGTTTGAGAAAAATATTAATCAGTTTATTAACAAAAAAAAACGACATCATATAGCTGTAATATATAAGTATTTAAGTAGCTGATAAAAGTAAGAAATTTCATTCGTAATTTTAAAAAGATGGATGTATAAGGAAAAAAATAGTTAGAGTAGCAAGAAAGTCGATTAAATATCGAACAAATACAGTGCAAAAAGTAAAGGTATTGAAGTTAGACTCTTTTTTTACAACCCCAGCTCACTTTGGAAGGTGTTTAGGAGGTGTATATCTAAATATTAAGATCGTTTTTTAAACAACTCTTTTAGTGGATAATTTTTAAAGGTTGTTTTTTATGTAGTTCGATAGATTATACGTTTGAAAAGCATGCTTAAATTTCGATCTGTATCTCAAATAGTGTTTGAGTTTCAACCTCCATTCACCTTTAATCGCCTTTTTCTGTCGAAAAAACATTTTTTTGAGTTTTCTACAGCGATTATTCGAAGATACATAAATATATGAGCCGATCACTATAAAATTTGTTCTGCATGTTTTGGATATACAGATATTAGATAGATAGGTCTATAGATTTTAAATAGATTTTGTCCACTTTTTTGCTTGACAATCGACGATTAACAGTCAGAGATCATACTGACATGGAAGAAGGATCAGTGAAAATCATTTTGAAAGCAGCATTGGTTCCAAAAATCACTCAATTTTTACGAAAAACAGTGCTTTCCGACAACCAGTATGTCTTGGATACATGCTTACGACAGAAAACAGCTGATCAGTTGGTCGAATATCGTAGCAAAGGTAAGCGGAAGCCGAAAAAACTACATCAAAGCAGTTCAAAAATCAAAATTATGTAGATTATCGAGTTGTGCTGCACTTCGAATCCCTTCCGATCGGCCGAACTGTCCACAGGGAGTACTATTTTAGTATTATGCCACGTTTGCGCGAAGCTTTTCGTAAAAATAGGCCGGAATTGTGGTCTGGCAACTCTTAGTTTTTGCACCACAATAATGCACCGTCGCACACTGCATAGATTAGTGAGTTTTTCGCCAAATTTTCAACCAATGTGATGCCGCGTATTCGCCTGATTTGTCTTTAACAATTGATTACTTTTAGGCGGACGACATAGTTTTTAAAATTATGATCGAAGTCTTACTATTTTTTGCACATAGTATTAGTTCTTCTTACAATGAGCTGCAAGTTCTTGATCTAATCAAAAATTGAGGCAGGCCAAGAACGAGGAATATTTTGGATAATATTTAACATGTTTTTTACAAACATCGCCATTTTGTCAAATTCAAAACTTTTTCGATTTCTATTCAAGAAATAAATTGGTTTTAATTTCTACACGGAACCACCGGAATCACGGAGATCACAACAATTTCTAAACAAGGGTACTTCGTTTGGTTGTTTTGCCGGCAGATGGCGCTAGTGTTGAGTTAGTAGGAATGATTATCATTAAGCAAATCGGCTGATATTTATATATTTTTAAACATATTAATTCCCTTGTGTTATGCAAGAGCTTTCTATGAATTATTTGTGAATTTTAACAACAATATGTTAAAAGTTTCGCTCTTTGTTATTAATAGTTCATAATTGTGCAAAAGCGGGTATTCAAATAAATGTCTTAATTTGAAACGAAAATCTTTCTGATTTTTGGCAGTAAAATTCGAAAATTTATATTGTTAGAATACCAAAAATATTTTATATAGATTTTTCTGTTATCTTAAGCTAATATTTTCTAGTTTTCGTAGGCTTGGCTGATATTAGGAAATTTAATTGAAAAACCATAGAGGCTCCACAAAATAAATTAAGAAAAAATGGAAAAATAATTTCAATTAATTTGAAAGAGTAAATAATTTTTTTAAACGGAAGTGAAGGAAAAATTTTAAATATTTATATATAATACTTGTATAGTAGTTAAATATTTATAACAAAAAAATAATTAATTAACCGATTTTATATACACAAATTAACAATTTTTTTTTAAATTTTGATGATTGTGTATTAAGTATTTAAAATGATCTAGGTTTTTTGATTTAAAAAAATATGTTTTTTTTTATTATTTTTTAAATTTTTAGTGTTTAGTGTCTAACGGTATTTTTTGTTGCAAATATTTGATCTTAATAAAACCGCTTTAATCGGGCAAATTATTTAAAGTTTTTTTAAACAAATTTCATTAAAATTTAAAATTTTAATTTTATTAAACAATTTTCATTGAAATTGAAAAAATTTATTTTTTTTTTAAATTTTTAATGGAATTTGAAAAATTTAATTTTATTATTAATTGTTGAAAAGTTGTATTTTTAAATAATTTTTATTGAAATTGAATTTTTTTATTTTTTAAACAATTTTTATTGAAATTGAAAAATTTTATTTTTTAAAAAATTTTCATTAAAATTGAAAAAATTTATTTTTTAAAAAATTTTCATTAAAATTGAAAAAATTTATTTTTTAAAAAATTTTTAATGGAATTTGAAAAATTTAATTTTATTAAACAATTTTCATTAAAATTGAAAAAATTTATTTTTTAAAAAATTTTTAATGGAATTTGAAAAATTTAATTTTATTAAACAATTTTCATTGGAATTGAAAAATTTTATTTTTTGAACAATTGTCACTGAAATTGAAAAATTTCTATTTTTTAAACAATTTTCACTGAAATTTAAAAAAAATTTCTAACAATTTTCATTGAAATTGAAAAGTTGTATTTTTAAACAATTTTATTAAAATTGAAAATTTTTATTTTTCAAATAATTCTCATTGAAATTGAAAATTTTTATTTTCAAAAAATTCTCATTGAAATTGAAAAATTTAATTTTTTAAACAATGAAAATGAAAAATTAAATTTTTTAAAAAATTTTCATTGAAATTGAAAAATTAAAAAAAAATTAAAAATCTGCGTAAATTCAATTAGGAAATGCTAAGTAAGGCACTAAGACAGCTACATTTAAAAAATGTCTATGTGTGGATGAGTATGTTTATTTGGCAGGATTGTTTTTGTCAGTGTAGAAAAAAATTGCTAAAATAATAAAAAAAAATAAAAAATAAAAATAATCTCACGCGTTCTTAAACTACAAATGATCACACATAAAAGGGTTTTCTTAAAATATGATTTCCAAAATAGTTAATATGGAAAACCAAGCAAATACTTGCATTGATTGATTTCCTCTAAGATCAAATTCAATAATTTTGTTATAAATACCTACAAGTTTTACACACTAATTAACTTAAACTTAGGAAATGACGCTGAAGAAAGCGTGTTGCTGGCAGGTCAGGCGGGTTTTAGCTGCCACCCAGCGCTTATTTTGCTACTTTAACGAGTGTTGGAAACAGTTATATATGTATGTATGTAAGTATATGCTTTTGCGTCTCACTTAAAATAGTTATCTGACGTAATTGGCTAGCCTAAGTACTTAGAAATAGAAAATACTGTCACCTACGTGTATACTTAAGTAGATGTGTAGATATATGTATGTATGTGTGTGCATGTCTATACATTTGTATGTAGGATTGTATATAGCATATTTAGTGTAAGTAAGTTCTGTTTAAGGTTTGCATTTGAACAAACAAAACAAATATTGTCTAAGTTTAAGTGAATAAATTCTCATTTGGCATAAATAATTTTCTTCTTTTTTTCTTTTTGTACAATTTGCTTCAACTTTTGTGTTAACCGTTCCGTTTTTGTGTGTGTGTGTATGCGTGTTTTGAGCTGAAAACTCCCAAGTTCACTTGGAGCGAACCTAAGTTGAATTTGTGTGTTTGTGTGCTTTGTGGACCTATCAGTTAGTCTATTTTCATTTCATTTCGAATACTTTCTATTTCAACAACTTTTTTTTCATTTTCTATGCAAATTTTTGTTGCTTTTTATCTAGTTATTTGTTGCGCTAGTGAGCTAAGCGTTCTTGTGACGTAATTTTTAAGTTTAAAGGTACAAAATCGCATTTTGCTAATTGCGCAAAATTAGGTGCCATTTTTAGTTATTTGCTATTTTAGCCCGATTGCTTTCGTTAAAATTTACGCTTTGCTTTATCTTTACTTCGTTTTTGCCTTATTTGTTATGAATTTACTAGGTAAATATATATGTATGTATTTCTTTTAAATATAAACTTAATGGCTGTTGTTGTAGTTGTTTTGGCAAAGCATTTTGCAAGTAAATTCATTTAAAGAGCGATTGAAATATTTCATTACACACACAGTCTGAATTGCAAAGGCCAAATTCTAGGTGGATGGTGGCTATAAGGCGTCCCTGCGGGAACTATAAATAAAAGTAAAGAGAGAAAAAAGAATAGAAGTACGGGATGTTGCTGGTTGTATAGTTAACGAATTGACATTTCATTGAAATTCAATTAAATGGAATTTTAACGGATTGTATTAAAAAGTTGAATTTTGAGTTTTTTTTTGTTCGGAAATCTCTTTTGTTACAAATATTATACATATAAGTAAATTATTTAAAAAAATTATAAGCACAACAAACTTTATGGTGGAAAACAATTGATTAATATTGTAATATTAGTGACAAAAATATGGGTATAAAATTAAAACATTTCGTATGCAGGATATTGAATGAAAGCGATCGCTTTCCATCACTTTGATTTACTCAAACGGAGTTTGATTTCAAAATTTCATTCGAAGCTTGGAGAAAAATTTTGCCGGCTAGACTTAGGGAGCTTTTCGACTAACTTTAAGGCTTCTTTAGTTGCCGGACCACCGCATTATATTTCAAGCTAAAGTCTTTGCTATTCCGAAAGCCGCCGAGCTAGCCTCTAATGTACCTGCAGGCATCTCCGGAGTCAACATCTACGTAGTCAGCCAAGCAGCAATACAAAAAGTAACCTCATAACGCATATCGGCCAGTAGTGCCTTAGGAAGCAGGTCAGCATATGATAGTGTTGCAAGCTCCTTCACTTCTACTGGGAGCCAGATCACAGCATCGAGGGCTATATAATAGTGGACGATATGGCCAAGAATGGTGTACGGCCCGAAAACGTGATCAATATTGGAATTGTCTATATGACGATCTGGAAAGAAGCATGGTTAAGAAAATCAAAACCCGATGAAACGAGCTACCTGAGTGCAAAACTAAAAAAGTCATGTGCAAAACGGTAAATCTTAAGTACACAAAACTCCTATTGGCACTCAATAGAATCGAAACTGACAGTCTGGTGGCGACACTTGCCCGCAAAATGGTGCTGATAGATCGAGAAAATTGCAGAAATTATCTACAGCAAGGCACCAAAGAAACAAAAGAGCATTTCTTGTATACTTGTCCCGCATTGGATTACGATGTAAGTATCTGGGGTCCCCACAGTATGATACGCTGGAAGAGATTTGGATCGTGAGGTCACAGAATCTATTGAAATTCTCGTCAAGCTCAGACATCCTAAAGGATGAGTACTCCTAATGGACCTAGTAACTGTACTCCATCTGGTATCGCAAGGACCAAGACTGGTCTTTGCGTGGCTCATTGGCCTATTAGATTAACCTAACCTAACCTTAAACTAAAAGTAAAAAAAATATTATAATATTTTTTCATTAAATTGAAGGTTTGTTTGCATAATTAGAGCGATTTGATTTGGGTCAAATAAAGACAGTTTAGTTCCTTAACTTGTTGCCATTTTGAAGGTAATTTTATAATTCCACTCTCGTAGCTACATTCGTTCCTCTTGGCCAAAAACTGGATCGCTCGAAGCAGAATCATTCGCCATACACACAAACAAGTAATATTCGCTTGATGCCAGTTCCGGACTACAAGGTGAATACAAAAGTATCCCCAACCAAGCTCTTCAGGTTTCTAGTGAGTTATTAGGGATGTATGTGGCCTGGTATTGCCCTGCTGGAACACAATCCTCTTCTTTTGGTCAAAACTGGCCGTAGGGAGCAGCTCATAACAAATGATTCGCTGCCGACTCCACCAAAAACAACACAAAACCTTTCTGACTGTCAATCTTGCCTTGGTTACCATTTGTAGCGACTCAACCCAGTTCGACCTTGTGTTTTCGCCTCTATCGAAGTAGAAGTGTAAGATGTGGGGTGTTCTCTCTATGACGCGTGCTCAAACAATAACGAGTCAAATAATCACAAAACCGTCTGAGAAGTTTTTTTTTATCACGAAACCTTATCGCCTTTTCTTTCTAATGTCATATGGAATACTGCGTAATACATATTGAGAAATTATGGGTATCTTTTTACTAGACGTAGTATTATAAAAATCACCCCCATCAAAGAAATGATTTTAATTAAATAATTTGGTAAGGTTCGAGGTGTGGCAGCAAATCCTATTGAACATAAAAATTGCATGGGTATGGGTACTCGATGTCGGTGGAACAAGTTGTTTCTTGTAGTAGCGTTATAGAAATTTTCGAACGATTTTAGAAAATATCGCTTCGGAAGTAGTCCAAGGCCAATATATTATATAAGACTGGAATGCTTACATCACGAATATCAAACTGTCATGGAATCGTTAGATTTAAATACAGAATTGAACGCGAAAGTGTTATATATATAAGTAGATATGTATATTAAGGAAGGTCACAGGTAATTTGGTGGGGAGAAGAGACTTTTATGTATAATACTTAACTTACATATTTAAAAAAAAAAATCCTATCACATTTTTTACTCTTCTTGAACTGCAATATTTTTGATGTTTTAAATTCAGACAAGTCGAATTAAACTTTTTTTAATATGAAGAAAAATTGTTATTTTGTTTTTTCATAAGTCCTGCATACGAATACACACATAAAAAATAAAAAAATAATATTAAGTAAAAACTTACCAAAATCAAAATAAATAAATTATAGTGGGAAGTAAAGGGTAAAAACTGAGAAACTTGAGTTTAATTTATGAGTTTTTGCTCGACTCCGATAAGTCTATTGTGGGCGGCACTGCTTTCTATTCATTTTTAAGTTGTTAGTGCTATGATAAGCTTATGTTGATAATCATTAAATTAGTAGACCGTTATTTAGAAAAAAAAGGTTATGGACAAATTTTGTAAATATTTATTGTTATAACTAATACAGCGTAACTTTTTTCGAATTTCTTGCAATTTTTAAGTATATCCACTAAGTACTAGTATTTTAGTAATGTTTAGGTAATTTTGTTTTAATTAGTAATCAGTAATGTAATTATGTATGTATTTGTATTGCTTTAAGGTGCTTTTATTCAGTAAATGCTACGCTCTGCTTTTGCCTCAAAACGCTAGTAACCGAACTCAGCTTGCACCAATTAGCAAACTTTGCATTACTTTTCGGAAACAGGTGTGCGATTACTTACATATAGATGTATATATGTATATGTGCGCTAAATTCGCATGCGTATGGTGAATATGAGTGTCGTTAGTGTAGTTGTGCGAGCTTATTAATACTTAATTCTTTCTAATTGCTAAGCAAATTAGTACTAAAACAAAGTTGATTGACTATTTTTATAAATTTTTTTCGGGTTTGAATTTTGTAAAATTATTTTTGAATTTTATTTTCTAATTAATTGTCTTTTTTTTGTTTTTGCTTCTGTTATGGTTCGGAAGTTTGTTGCATTTAAATGAAAAAAAAAAAATTTTGAACTGTTCAATGGAGTCGCCGGTATAACGAAAGCAAGCCACTATTGCGATACAGGGTGCATGGATGTCGTTTCAACAGATGTGATACTAAAAAAACTCGTACAATTGAAATGAGGAGCGGTTTAAGAAAAAATAGTTTTGAAAACAATTTGGTGAAAAATATTTCTTATTTTAAATTTGCAATTTCTTTTAACACCTTCTATTAAGAATTAAAAAAGAACATTTTCTCTTGGAAATAAAAAAAAAAAAAAATTTTTTACTTTTAATTTAAAATTCTCTTAACTCTTACTCTTGAAATTTTCCAAAAAAAAAAAAAGAGTTTTTATTTTAAATTTGCAATTTGTCTTAACAACTTCCTTACAAAAAAAATTAAATTTTTCCATTTATCTTAATACCGGCTCTTAAGAATATTTTGAATATTTTCTCTTGGTAATTAGAAAATAAAAATGAGCAAAATAAAAAAAAATTTACTTTAAATTTGAAATTCTCTTAAGACCTTCTCTTAAGAATTAAAAAAAAATATTTTCTATTAAAATTAATACCTTCTCTTTAATATTTCTAAAAATGAGATAAATGAGAAATTTACAATTTCTCTTAACCCTTTCTCTTAAAAATTAACACAAAATATTTTTTATCTAAAATTTTGTAATTTCTCATTACACCTTCTTTTAAAAATTTATAGCAAATATGTTTTTTATTTTCAAGTTATAATTTCTCTTAGCACTTTCTCTTAAAAATATTTAAAAAATATTTTTTTATTTTCAATTTAGATTTTCTCTTAACACCTTCTCTTAAAAAATAAAAAAAAAAATTTTCCTTTGTAACTTCTCCTGGCACCCTCTCTTAAAAACTTATATTTTTTTTGTTTTTTCAATTTATAATTTCTCTTAAGACCTTCTCTTAAAATTTTCTAAAAAAAAATATTTATTTTAAATTTTCAATTTCTCTTAATACCTTCTCTTAAAAAAGAAAAATATATTTTTTGATTTCAATTTAATTTCTCTCGGCCCCTTCTCTTAAAAATGTATATTTTTTTTGTTTTTTTTTTTCAATTTATAATTTCTCTTAGCATCTTCTCTTAAAAATTTATATTTTCTGTTTTTTCAATTTATAATTTCTCTTGATACCTTCTCTTAAAAATATATGAAAAAAATATTTTTTTGTTAAAATTTATAATACCTCCATCTTTTCTTTAAAATTTATAAAAAAAAATATTTTTTATTTTCAATTTCTAATTTCTCTTTACAACTTCTCTTAACACCGCCTCACTTCAATTGCAGAGTAAGTACTTTTTGATTTTTTATTACTGCCAAAACCCAAATAACCAAAAAACAAATTCTAAAAATTAATTAATTTCGTAAATTATCTTAAACGCATAAACTTTACTTATTATATAATCAAAAATGAAGTAGGTGAAACTTAATGCCAAAAACGAAACGAGAATTATAACTAAAAACTCGTATTTGCTACAATTCCAATTCCAAAATAATTTGCAAGTATCAGAAATGTTAATCACATGGTGTTTACCTGTGTCGGTGGTGTCAGTGCAACTGTATGCTCAACATTTTTCAGATAGTCCTTATCATCGAAAATTTTTCGCTCCCCACCACCGGGCTTGTGCTTAATGTTATCCAAAGAGCCCACTTTGCTTTGTGCCTTAAGTTCTATCTTTTGAGTTTGTATCTGAAAAGTACCCGATTTGGTTTTGTATTGAAAATCTATAATTTGCAAAATTTTAACACACAGCAGTGTAATGTGGACACAAATATTTGTTTTATTTTTGTTTTTTTCTTTTGTATGGGTTGAAAAAGAGACACTAAAAAATTAAACGAAACATGAAAAAGAGTGAGATTTCAAAGTTACGCAGAAAAAACACCTAAAACGGCCAAATGGTGCAAAGAAAGTGCGAATTTTACGAGTACGAAATACTAAAATTCTAAGCGCAGAATGATTCAAAAATTGTGGTAGAGAAAATTTAATAAAAATTTGTTGTAAAATATTGAAAAAAATCCGCAACACACTTTGCTACTCATCTACAGCGCCTGCTTGTGAGCTGTTGCAACGTGTTGTGCCGTTAGCTTTACATTTGTATGCCAAATTTATGAAATAATAATAATACGCTAAGGACAGTACACACAAAAAAATAAAGTTTTGTTTTTCATTTTTTTTACATATTTATGAAATTCACACAAACTACTTACATCCTTGGCGGTTGTGCTTTCCTTCAAGATTTGCGATTTCTTACATTAATTTTATGTTTGTTAAGTTTTACGAGTTCGTAAGTATAATTATTTTGTTTTTGTTTTTTTTTTCAAGTAATCATAATTATTGTCGTTTTTTATTGTGATTTTAGTTTGCCAGTATCAATCAATCAAAGTTTGTTTAGTTTCGGAACATAAAATGCAGAAAAAGAGAAGAAACAAATGAAGTACCATAAATCAAATACTAAGGAAGTGTTAAATAAAACGAATGCCGAAAAACGCTACAGCTCATAATTATAAATTAAATTCATATTTATGAATATATATACAATGACATAAGTACATGTGTAACTAAATATTTTTAATGCGCCTATTATATTAGCAGTCTTCGATTCGCCATTTTTTTACTCGCTACCGCTGTCCTGTCAAAAAATTTTCATGTATGTAAATGCGACAAAAATGTTATCGAATTTAATTTAATTGCGGATACCTCATTTGCTTGATCTGGTATACTATAGTTTGTTCAATTCACTGGAGAACAACACTTGGCGAATCGAAGACAGTTATTATTATAGTGGCCCTATAACTCTATTCCTGCGGTGTGCCAAGAAACAACAACTCATCAGTTTAATGAGAGATCAATTGCCGAATTTACCATGATGACAACGCTCTACCATACTCGTATGTGTCCACACTAGGACCGAACAGGGTATCAAAAATTTGCTTCATTAATGTTTGGTCACAAGCCTGGCGGAGTGCTTTTGAGATGGAGTCCACAAATTGCCAAAATGATGGCAAAATGTTTTAGTTTCGAATTTGCAATACTTTGAATATTTTTATTGTATGTGTTTTTTTTCAATAAATATTCAATTTTGAAGAAAAAAGCAGCAGGAATATAGTTTTGGACATAGACATATTTAAGTCTTAAAATATATTTATAATACACTTTATATGATTGTCACTTGATAGTAATTTTTTATATTTTTTGTTATTCAGATACTAGCACTAGATATTATATTTTAATCTATATTACCTCAAATATAACTGATAGTTAATAAGCGTAGAATATTATTTATCTAGTAATTATATACATATTTCTTTTTTTGGTGATAATCACTGACGTCTAAAATCAATAAATAACCAGATCGTCGAACGTCATCCGCTCTTTTCCTTTGCTTTGGTTATATAGATGGAATATGTAATTTTAACAATAAGTTTTCTCTTGACAGTGAAAGATAAACTTTAACGGACTTTCCAATTACTATGATGTTCAAAAGATCGAGCTTGTAGTTAGATATATAATGAAGATCCTAAACTAAAAAACAACACATTAGGAAGTATAATCCATTTGACTCCAAATGAAAGTGATTCCACAACTACCATAAGATTCCATATACATGACTTTTATAAGCGATAATACCCAGCATTATTATTTGGGTTTATTGTATGATCATCATCAAAGCACAAATAGGAATTTTCAAATTTTAATTAGTCAGTAATTTATTGATTTTGAAGTGTGAAATTCTTATTTCGGCATTTTAGTTGATTTTGGTCTCATTTGTTAAAATTTTTGGTTGATTTTGGTCTCATTATGTGGAAATCGTAAGTTCATTATTAATCCAGTTCCATCAAATTTGCAACGTTGTTATCTTTAAGGAGTTGAGTAAATCCGTCGCAATTTTATAATTAATTGTTTATAAATTAACAAACTTAATTTATATTAAAACCTCAATATACTACAATTTACAATGAGCTTATGTATGTTAAAATGTTTATTATAAATCCCTATAGCGATATCTACGTGGTAATAAAAGAAAATATTCGAAACTTCATAAAACAAGCTTCACAGTATATTTATTCTCATTTCGGGAGACTCTTGCATTATTTTAACCGACTGCGACCCAAGGACTCCTACATTTAACTAAAAGTTTTATCAACAATATAACAACATGAATAATATATAATAACAAGAAGTTTGAAAAAAAATGTGTTAAAGTCTGACGAAGACCAATAATTTTCTTAGACATATTATATTGTGACAAAAAAGTACCCTGAGTTGCTAAGTTGGTAGGAGTTTCCTTATTAACTATGTCATATATGAACGAGATCTGTCAGGCAGTTTCTTTATAGCAGCAGTTTAAGTTGGTACACTTCAGTAGTCCGTTGTGATTTTTACAATGAAAAATGTAATTTGTCTCAAATTTTGTATTTCTAACCAAATTTCGTGTGCGGAATGGTTGGGAATATTGGAAAAGGCTTACCGAGATTCAGTTTTATCAAAAACACAAGCCTACGAGTGGTAAAAAGCCTTCAAATATGATATAGAGATGAAGACATGCCTCGAGACGACCTTCGACCTCTTCAACTGATGAAAATATTAAAAAAGTGAGGAATATGGTGTTTGAAAATCGTCAGGCAGGTATGGCAAGAGAATGTTTTTGGCGGACATTTTTGATCAGATACGCCGCGAAAAAGAGTACCGTAAACAGGTTTCTTTAGACAAGGCGAATCCCGACCCCACACTCACGGAAAGCAAACAAGTCAACAACCATTGAAATGTAGTGAAAAAACGAACCGAAACCAAAAAGGCCACACAAAAGCTGCTCAAAAATCAAGGTGATGCTCGTTGTTTTTTCGTGGTTTGGTGCATCATGAATTTATTCCGGAGGAACAGACGGTCAATAAGAGTTCTATTTGGCCAAATTTAGGCCTTTCCGTGAGAACATCCGTCTTAAATAAAACAAAATTCGCTGAAGGAGCTGAAGTCCACCCCATAAAGCGCTTATGAAAAGTGTTTCGAAGAATGGAAAAATTGTTGACATTACATCTGGTGGAGACTACATTGAAGGTGACAAAATAAATATTGATGAAAAATTAAATGTTATGCGTTTTATTTACAAAATTTCCGAGTCCTTTTTTGTCACAAAGTACTATTAATAAATATATTGTATAAGTATAGAGCTTAAACTTATAATTTAATTTGTCTTTAAAGTAATTTGAAAGTAGTCAACACTTTCCGACAGGTAACAATGGGAACGAGGCATTTCAAAAATTGCAATTTCTGTTCCAAAATTATTTGACATCGAAACTTTTTCTAATTGCTTAAAAGCGGTCTTTCAAAATTTTTATAAATTCTTCATATTGTATGAAAAATATACCCTTGGTCGGCTAGTATTTCGAATTATTCGAAAAAGATTTTAATGAGCGGAAGAAGTTACCAAATATTAATGTTCCTACTTGTGGGTAATTAAAAGAAGAAACTGACCCATAATAAATTGAAAAGGAAATGAGGAATTCGCTGTTTCAATTATGCCCAACTCTATTGTTACATGCCGGACCCTATGTTTGAAGCCAAACTCACACAGTTTTAAAGATTCTAACTTGTTTCGGAATAGATTAATATAAATAAATTTTGTAATTTGAAACAATTTAATTCTATTGAATATCTCGATATTTTTTGCTCCTAAAACTTCGCTTTCTTTCATTAAAAAATACAAATGATTTTTACTGAAACTTTTCTTCTTACAAATACAATATGAATGATTATCCAAGTATGGTAAATACCTAAATTATCTAAAAGCAATACTAAATCTACTTATGCATATGTATATAATACAGCTTATACAAGTATATTTACAGTTAATTTTCATTCAAGTTGAATTACATGCCAGCAACGCTATAAAACCAATTAAGCTAAGTACGCAGCCAAAACTGAGTAAGAAGTTATCAAACCAAACACATTCAAATTTCAACGCAGAGCCAATTCGCTTTGGGCATGCAAATTTTTCAAAAATATGCTTAAATACAGAAATTGCTTGACCAACTTCAAAACGAGCATATGTATGTATGTACATAGCAGAGCATTCCATTTTAATACAGATAAATCGTATGTAGTAGATTAGAAAATGTAACTCGAGCATGCTGCCGAACCATTCAACAAATACAATTGTACTTATGTATGTTTGTAATCGCCTGACTGTATCGATATTAAAATTTTTTCAAATCTTGTTTGCGCTGTTGCGAACACCTTACCTTAATATCACCACCGCCCGGAGCGTGCTTAACATTATCCTTCGAACCGACTTTCGGTTTGGCTTTGTCTTTGAAGTCCGTTTTAATTGTTTCGATCTTCTTATCGCCACCACCCGGCTTATGATTGGCATTCTCCAAGGAGCCAATTTTCGACTTGGCGTTCCACTGTAGCTTTGTCGAAATGATCTGTGTTGCCCATAATATTACAAATTAAAGTATAAAGTGGCATTTTTGTATGGTTTAAAACTGCTAAATACATATATAAGGCTATGAGGGAGTATTAGAGTATAGAAAGTTGAGCTTAAGCTCATCAACGATATATGATTTCAAGAAAAAAAAATTCTTCAAAGAATTTTTATGTAAGCTTTTCCAATTCTCTTACATACTATATCTGTAGACAATCTTTTTTATATCGAGCGCCGCAAACTAATCGACCGTTAAAGTACAACATATGTTCAATGGTGTCTCAAATCATAAAGCGCTAATCGGTAAATCAATCAAGTGTGAAATTACTTCACCACAACATTGTATGTATGTATGTTTATGCGAGTAGTAAATGTATATAAGATGAATGATAAAAGAAAAAAGAGACTACAATTCTTAAAAGGTGAGAATTCTCAAGCCAATAGTTGAAATCATACGTATACTATATATATACTATATATATAAGTAAATGTGTAAATCGGTGATTTTTTTTAAGTGTATTCAAAACTACAAGTATATTGAAGACACAAAAGTTGCAATTCGCTAAACTACAATTAGAAATAAATTTTCGTGTCTTTTCAACTTAAATGTATAAAAAAAATAGATTTTTAGAAGACTTAAAAAAATTGCAAAATCTTCTTTCACCTACTTGTTGCTAAATCGCTTACTTGATTTTATTATTTATAACTATATGTATGCTTTTATATTAGATCTCTGCATCTTACCTTCTTTTCACCGCCACGTGGCGTGTACTTGTCATTTTTCGCCTCAATTCTGGGCGCGGCTTTTATTTCGATCTTCTTGCTCTCGATTTTGACATTCCCACCGCCTGGTTTGTAGCCAGCATTATCCAGCGAGCCAATTTTGGAACGCACGGCTTTGAGATTGGGTGAAGGAGCGTGACCGACTTGTATTTTATTCATTGGTACTGTGGAAAAATAAATTTTTGAATAGTTTTCTTATTAATTATGTTTTATAAGATTTGTAAATATATTTCAAGAACAAGTAAAAAGCTTTACTTCGATTGCAAGCTATGATACACTAGAGATCATTTAAGAACTTGCTTTTGATCGGCCAGTTTTTATAGCAGCTATAGTATATAGGTATAGTGGTCCGATATCTCAAGGTTCTGACAGATGAATAATAGAGGGGAGAATAAGCTGTGTGAGAAAGAATTTGTCTCAAATCTTGTATTTCTAACCAAATTTGGTGTGCGGATCCGTTGCGAATGTTGGAAAAGGCTTACGGAAATTCAAAGACGGTCGAGAGATCGTTGAAGATATGCCTCCTTCTGGACGTCCTTCGACTTCTTCAACTGACCAAAATATTAGAAAAGTGAAGAATATGGTGTTCGAAACTCGTCAGGCAGAGAGATGACAAGAGACCTCGATATTTCTCGTGAGTTCGTTGAAATGATTTTAGTGAATATTTTGGGTTCTTGCTCGACTCGTCCCGATAAACCTGAACTTTTTTCAAAAAGAATACGATTTCGACCGAATTAAAAGCCATAGTCGCAATGAATACCATCGATCAACCAATGTATTCACCAGACTTGGCTCTGTGTTTCCTAAACTGAAATTGCCGCTCCTTGGAACTCGTTTTCAGTCAATCGAAGAGATATAACCAAATTAGCTGAAAGAGCTGGATCTTCGACTCCACTTCATGGCAAACTTAATATACCATGGGTATATAAGAAATTGTTTAAAGAAAGTTTGAAATTGGTGTTATGCTCTCTTTTACTTTTGTCTGGTAAAAGAAGGCAAGCTTGATCTCTAGAGCGAACTATAGAGTTCATGGGTCTAAAGTAGAAGTTTATTATATAATTTTTAGTCATATCATTTAACCATGTTCGCTCGACATATTTTCCCCCACGTAGCTGCTCGTATCGGAATAACCGAAATCGGACCGACATCACTCTATGATATATCTGGTACACAATATGTTCAAAATCAAGACTTTGTATAAAAACATTGAACAAGAATATCTCTATGAAATTCGGCATAACTTACATTACTTAAAAAATCTGAAGGAAAAATATGCGACTAATGTGCTAAGAGGTCTGTGGGGTCTTTGAGGAGTCCTGATTACGAATTTGAGTTTAAACATTTTCTATTATTTTTTATTGGCGTAGACACCACTTACGCGTTATTGCCGAGTTTTCTAATACATCCAGCTATTTTTGTCATTTTTATCAGTGGTGAAGGTTTGACCCCTACATCCACCTTAACTATACCACAAAAAATCCTACGTGTAAGAAAATTTTGCTATCATTCTCGATTTTAGTAACCCAAAATTACCAAGAAACAGTCTTCAACATCACAGTTGCAAAATTACTTTAAACTGTTGTTATGGTCTAAGTCAAAGCTACAAGGTCTGAACAAATACTTCAGTTCGGACCACTATAGCATATATCTGTATAAATATATATATAAGTATATATATACATAATATAACAGGAATTTGTAGACTACAGTTCATGAGTGATATAGACGACAGGTTCGTAAACTTTGAATGAAAGCTTCTTAACCTTTCTAATGAGGTTCTGTGAAAGCACTCAGTAAGAGATCTATAATTAATGTACTACCTTGTCTGCACACCATTTCAGAAAATTTACTTTGCACATAAAAAAATAAATAGTTGAAAAGCTTTCGCTCACCTTTTTTAACTGGCTCCGGTTCGGGAGTCTTCAATGACAAGCGATTTCGTGATGTCGAACGTGATTTGGACGATTTGTTCGATGGTGTTGCGCTCGGCGGACGTGAAGCGCCTGTCTTCTCGCCCTTTGAAGTGGTAGACGTCGGTGTCTTAGCCGGAGAGCTGGGCGAACCTGGGCCGTTGCGTTCCTAAAAATTAAACGAAAAGAAAAAAGTAGAAAATTACAAGTTTTCGAAGCGCTTGGAGTGCATAAATCCGTCGTCTCTTCATATATATAAGTAAATATATATAAATTTGTTTGCGTGATATTTCCAGTTCGATGCGCAAACCCCGTTCTACAACTACAAAACTCGAATCGGCTGTAATCACCAAATGCATTTTCTCGCGCATTTCAAATTCCGCGAAATTCCACGAAAATTCGCTAAAATATATATATTTTTATTAAATGCAGTTTTTATCGTGCGCTAAGCAGATTTATTCAACTTATTTTGCTACACCGCTTGTGTACACTTCGACATTTCGACTAAATCGAGCATTATGACTTCAAAGGACGAATGTGATTTTGCAGGAATTCCACATTGTTTTATCGATTCAACTCGACGCAAAGTGTACCACTTTTGGTTTTTTCTTATTTTTTTGGTGCAAAAGACAGTTAAATAAAATATCATGCAAAACAGAAGAAAAACGTATAAATATACACAGCACAACAACAGCAAAAACTGTAGCAAAAATGCGAAAAACATAAATAATAAGCCCACACCCTTCGCGCGCCTCACGAGGATGATAGTTTCGCGCACAGCTACGTTGGTGCCCCTCACCGCGTCCATTAACGATGTGCCGTTACATTCTCTACTCATCAATAAACATTTGTTTCGAATTATCCTTCATGGCTTATGTCGACTTGTTTGATTACTTGTTTTTTTTATGCGAGTTTTTTTCTCCGTCTTCGCTTTTTATTTTTGTTTCTACCAAGTGATTCTTTGCCGTTAGTTTTACTATACTTTTATTTAGTTCAGCGAAAAGTTTCTTGACTCCAAACTCAAGTTGCTCGCACACAACGCAAACATCCTTGTCGTGTCATTGGCAAGGTAAAAACCGTTACAAGCTGCCTGCCTCCTCTCTCTCTCTCCCGCTCTCGTTGCAAACAGACAAACAGTTATCGCGACGACAGTTCGTATCACCATGAACAGCTGTTGAAATTTACACACCTGTTCTGGCGTTGCCCTTTAACGGTATGTCGATAAGCCTTCAATAATATTGTTAGGGCACAATAGCGCACAATAAAATGCAAAATAAATTTATTAATATTTTATTACTGCACAGCAGTTAAAAATTGGTTTGCAAAAATAACTGTTTAGTTATAGCGCTGAGATCGCTCGTTCGACACTGAGTTTTAGAATGGAATGGAGGAAATTTTTCAACTACCGTTTCTCAGGCCAAAGCAGCGAGGCAGCCACCTCAATGAAGGCAGGTCAACCAGACATATCTACTTGTGCGCGTGTGTTACAGCTCCGTTGGTTTTTGGTATGTGTCGCATGTGGGCGGGTGAGCTATTGAAGCGTGGCGCCATTTCAGCGTTGAGCAACATCATTCAAGAATCACCGTTGTTCACCACAGCCACCTATAGTACATTTGTACAAACGTATAGATGAGCATAACTTTCGTGCGTCTGGCCTTAGGACGGATGCGTGTATGTGTGGGCCGCTAGTATGATATGTGCTGTGTGTGTTTGTAGTTGGGTATCTCAATCGCTTTTCTTTCATTTCGTTGTCTCAATTATATATATGAACATATATGTCACATTTTCATGATTATTCCGCTTACCTTTTAAGGTTGTGTTTAAAAAGGCAAAGAAATTAATTGAAAATCGTTTGCGTTTCCTTAGTGAAGTTACCCAGTAAGCAATTAACAGAAAACTTAAATTTTGAAGGCGACTGAACTTTACGATCTTCAACATTTCTTAAAGCTTGGTTTATGTTAGAAATCTGGTTTAATAAGATAAGGTGCTACTGGGAATAAGTTCCTCTATGTATATTAACGGCTGATCCAAATAGGTACTTGTTTTAATAGCCTTGTCAAGTTCAAGAGCGTCAAGAGCGTACTCGAAGACTGTGCAGAGTCAATTCGGCGCCGTTCGCGGCAACTCAGATTGACGTATGAAACGACTCGGTTAATTTTACGCCGAGATCTTAAATTTAAAGCGTATCGAATACAGTTTATGCAAAAATGGAAGCAAATTTCACGTTTTTGGCCGGTCGATTGGCCACGAAAATCGTGGGATATCACACCGTGAGACCTTTTTCTGTGATGAGCAAAACATCAGGCGTGTCTTTCGTCAGTTACCAGTCGAACTAATAATCGAAAATTGGAATCAACGGATGGACCATCTCAGATGTAGTTACGGCCAACATTTGAAAGAGATCTTCAAAACATTTTGTTGCCAAAGAATGTTCTTTCGAATGATAATAAACATTCCTCCTTAAATTTGAAATGTCTGTATTTTTTCTATAAAAAAGTAGGCGATCTCAAAAAGGATCACCCTCATCTTTGTCTATTGTGTTACCCTAAAACTCCTAAAAGATAGATCATCAGCTATTTAACGATCGGCGAACCGTTTTGTGCTTACAATAAACTTATTAAGGCAGCAAATATCGATCCTTTTAACTTCGGTATTGCAGTCTCAGTCCATCAACAGCTGAGCAATCGAGGAAAAAGTGACAAGACCACCTCGATTTCCTTTTTTCAGCTTTGGCAAAGAGCGTTCGACAGAATACTAATCGCGTGTAAACTTACTGCGCAGTGCCCAGCCAGAACACCTGTGTATAATTGTGACGAGATTGACTTTGCTAAGAGCCAGTAGTTCGGATGACCTCATACGGTTCAATCCGTGCGAGAATGATCGCCCAGTTGCACAAATTCTGGTTGTTCACTTGAGTTCTAATGGTCCAACACAGGAATGCGCTATAGTGGTTTGATGATCTAAAACAAGAGTTGATGGAAAGCTCACGACAGAAAACTCCACGTACTGTCCCTATCAACTTCGATGTCTCCGTTAACATGCTCACTGCACCCCTCCTCCAACTTCTTCGCCCGTTCACTAATACGTCGCATGTGTGTAAGCCGCGAAGGAAAGTTATGTGATGCCGTTATGTAGGTTGGAAGAAATGCAATCTAAGCAGTGGAGAATTTCAGTGTGCCTTTGCCTAGGGCAAGGCATAGTTTAAGTCAAGTCGATTTAAGTCAAATCTGAACCGTTTTGTTCAATTACGCATACTCTTTGGTGGCATTTTGAAGGTATTTCATAATGCCACTTTCGTAGCGAGGGTCCTATTGACAAATATTGGAGAGAGTCAATTTTCACAAGCTTCCGCAGCAAAATTATTCCTCATGGTGTCAAGTCTGGCCCATAAGGTGGTCTTTTGGTTTTGCAAAATTTTGACACTGATCTTGCGTAACAAATATTCATACAAATCTTACAATAGTATGAATCTCTGATGCTACTGAAACACACTCCTTTTGATGGACTTTGAGAGAATTTTTGATTGGTAGAAAAAGTAAGAAAACTCATCGAAAAAAAAAACATTTACCACTTACGTAGAGCATGTATATATATATATATATTTTGTTATAGCTAACAAAAGAACATCACCAAATATCTACAACTTTAAAGTTCGGAATTATATGAATATTTCTGACTCGAGGTTTAATATAGAAAAATGCTTACTGGGTTAGACCTAATCTGCTTATATATAATAATCGTTTAATTGCTGTTTGGTCAATTTGTCTGAAATTCGCCAAAAAAGTATTTGGTGTTTCGAAACATCCCGGATACATAAATACATACATATGCACGTCGAAATATAAAATAACGGAAACGCTTTTATGCTCGTAAATGCACTCACCTTCTCTTGAGTAGACTCATCAACACCGCTGTCATTGTCGCCCTCTGCAACGAAATGGTTTTATTAGTATTTAATTGAAAGAGTGAGAGGAGAAAATAAAAGCAAATAAGAAGATGCCCCAATACTTGCACAACAACGTCTCGAAAGGTAAGCGCTTCTATTTATACGTGCTTAATTTATGATGTATGGGCAATTTATAAAATTAATTTTAACTAACGCCTTAGCAATATTTCAAATTCTTACTGTGTACACCGTCTCTTTGTTGCTTTTCGTTCTCCGCGCCACCGCTGAGCATTTCCTGTATGCTCGACAATTTTTTCACACCATTCGCATTCACCTCGGCTATGGGTGCAAGTGTCTCGCCCATGCCGTAGGTATCTTTGAGCGTGTCCACTCTATCTTCCGACAGCGCTGGACCCATTGGATCTTCGTTCAGATTCGGCGTTTTACGTGGTGTTATCGCCTGACCCATGACCACATCATCGTCATCTTCATTATTGTTTGAACCGGCTGAGGGCGGACGTGGTGATGGTTGTTGTTGTGTGGGTGATTGCTGGTATGGCTGCTGTTGCTGTTGTTGCGGTTGCTGCGACGGCTGTGACTGCGGCTGTGCGTGTTGTTGGTAAGGCGGACGTGGCGGTGGTTGTTGTGCGCCAGGTGGACGTGCAAATGGCGGGCGTGTGGGTGGATTGCCCGGATAGGGATTTGGTGGACGACCGGTAGGCATTTGTTGTCCTGGTGCTCCGCCGGACCATGGATATGCGCCGGGCGGTCGTGGTTGACCTTGTCCAGGTGGACTCATCGGCCCGCCATTACCGCTCGGCGGACGCATTTGTATATTTTGTAATGGTGGTGGTGGTAGACGTTGGCCACCCGGTCCAGGGCCCATCAACAGATTTCCTCTGCTGTCTGTATTACGCAATGGTGGTGGCATTGCTCTGGGCGGCGGTCCACCGGGTGCTCCAGGCATATTCATGGGAGCGCGTGGTGGCGCAGCCATCGGACGTGGCGGCATGCCACCGCCGGGGAACGGTGGCCGTGGTCCACTTATGGGTGGTCGCATCTACATGATTTCAATTTGTGTTCGTTAGGTTTACGAGATAAATATATATAAATAAATGCTCTGAACATATGTTTGTATGTGCGAAGGACAAAAGGTATAATAAAATCTCGGGAAACCTCAACTTTATGTTTCTAAGCTACGAAAGCGCATAACAGTTCCGTTGTTTAGGCATGTCAAGCTACATAGTGCCCCACTCTTCATAGCTGTAGGTAGTTATATAGAGTATGTTGAGCTTGTTATAAATATGTAAATCTTGCTTGGCTGTCTACTGGCATTTGTCGCACGATTTAACCGAATTTGTTTATATTTTAATGGTATCGTATTTCGTGTTTCATCCAGTGACATTTTGGTGAAGAGTGGGAGATTTGACCTGAATAATGAATTGCGCTTGTAATCAGAGCTGAACGAATGACTACAAATCGCTTATTGATTCAACAAATGTTGACTTTTATATTCCTACCTAACAACACACACACATACACACGGAAATGTATACCAAAATATTCTTATTTGTTGCATTTTCAATGTATTGCTCAATAAAAAATTAGAATATATTTGCATTACAACCGAGCAAGTCCTGCAAAATGATTTTGTAACAACATTGCCTGTTGTGTTTCTTAACCCTATGCCACCATAAATCAACGTCGGCTGCAACAAGGTCATTATTACAATGAATATCGAAAGTACGATTTTTATTTTCGTACAATTTTACGGCCTCATTTGAATAACAAATTCTTGTGCACAAAATTTGCATGGCGGTGACACAAATCTGTATACAAATCAAGCGACAAAAAAGGGTTAAAAGCTCTGCGGAATATGGCGAAACGGTGGAAAGCTTCGATACAGGCTTCAATACATGTCACCTTTGTGTATTACGGAACTGACAACCGCAGAATGTTACATATTGCAAAGAACTATTGCTCTGTGTTCTCTGTGTCTTCTTATTGCTAATAAAAGCAGTAAAGAAGCAGCAAAGGCGTGAAAACTCATTATTAGATGTAATTGTAAATCGATTACAATTATGATTGCTATCTTCTGATCTTATCAGGCTAACTGAAAGTGCCGTATATATGTGTGGAAGGCACTCAAATTGAAGGCACGTGTTGTGTGGTTAAAGTAAACCTTCAACAGACACGTCTGTAAATTGCACAGCTATCGGATAATTTGTTATGTAGTTACGAGTATAGAAATTTCAATGACACATGTTTTGATATTTGGATTTTCTACATGAACCTAATTTTAAATAAAAAAAAGAAAACTCTCTATGGCGCGATAGCGACAGTGATTTTTGGGAGGGTCACACTGATACGATCCCTTAAGGAATGAGTTGAACATAGATATGTGAGTGTTTCTATCATGAAACCAAAAATTTTCTGAATTGTGCTTTGAATTACTTCATCAGTTTAGGTCTATTTTCATTGATTTTTTTTTACATACCATCTATAAAAATTCTACAAACCTTACTTCAAAAGCCGAATATCTCGAGAAGTATTAAAGATAGCGATTTTTATCTCGAAACCTTATAGCAAATAAAATTTCCAACAAATTTGTGATCTACATTTTTTCTATAGCTCCTGTCATTTACGAGATAAATACAAAAAAATGCGAATTTTTTGTAAAAATCGGGATTAGAGTTCCGTACTACCTCGCCTCGACTTTGTTGCACTGGGCACTTTTGTAGAGTGAACAATTCTGAGAAATATGCGTCTAAAGTCATAGCGATGCTATAAACTACCTCTGATCTGTAGGAATTTAAAGATAAAAACTCACAATTGTAGTGTATTTTCTATGGACAACTTTTGCAGGCCTAGGTCCAGTTCTTAACGTTAATATTAAGGGCTAAAATTTTCAGAGAACTTGTTTTAGGGTATTTCCAAAGAAATTTCGCGACGGGACTGAAAAAAATTAATATGTAGTTAAAAAAAACAACACCCTAATGCATATACTATATATAAATGATCAGGATGACGTGACGAATTGAAATCGAGTGACTGTCTGTCTGTTCGTGCAAGCTGTGCCTTAAGTAAAAATTAGGATATGATGATGAAACTACACATGTTCTTTTTCAAAAAAGTAAATCGCAGTTTTAAGATGGGTATAATCGGACCACTGCCACGCCCACAAAAGGACATTACCCGAAAACTTATACAGTTCCATAACTAAGCACTAGAATAAGATATAGAATTCTGATTTGGCACATGGGGTCGCAATGACTATGGGCACCTGTGCCCTGAAAATTTTGAAAAAGTGGGTGTGACCCAGCCCTCTAATGGACTGATGTAAATATTGGACCATGGACGTGGCGCCGCTCACATTTAGCAAAAATTACATTTCTCAGCACCTGCTCGACTGATTTCAATCAAATTTGGTACGTGGCATTCTTCACACATTCTTATCTCACAGCGCGAAATCGGACTATAAATATGTCAACTTCCCATATAACACAATTTTATATTTCATCTGACTCTTTCCTTTCCAGTGTACAGATGAAGAAGCAATTAATATAACGAAATAAAAATTCAAAAAAATTCAGTGTGTTCTATCTTATGCACCATAATTTGTTCAAATCCAACAAAAACTCTTCAAGTCATAAGACATGGGTTTAAATAGTTCATTAGTTTGACATGGAAACAAGTAAACAATCATCGGAATGGAACGAAATCAAACACAATTCGCTGAAGGAGCTGAAAACCATTCCAAAAAGTGCTTATGAAAAGTGTTTTGAGGACTGAAAAAATCGTTGGCATAAATGCTTATGCTACATATGGTGGGGATTTATTTGATTGCGCCAAAATAAATAGTGATGAATAATTAAATTTTTTTATTGTTTTATTAACTATTACCGGGTACTTTTTTATCACCCTTTATGTAATATATAGTAGTTAAGGACTAAAAATGTTATGAACTGTTTCATATTTTTAGCCAAGCCACTATTTGTGTTATAACATAAAAACATAATACGATTATTTAGATCCAATTCAGTTAAATATTTAATAACCATGAAATTTATCCTAATTGGTACATAGTTCAACTTATTAGAGGTTAGAGATACTCCGACCTCCACTGAGTTTTATAGCTTAATTATCGCTAATTCATAAATCTGTACCTTTCTAAACCCATTTTAACTGTGATTTGTAATTTTTAGGATTTATTTTTTCAGAAGATCGCTTAGATCTATAGATAAAGAATACTTTTCTCTGACTACATGAGTTTTACAAAAGTTTAGGGTCAGAATATTCACTTACAATCGTTCCAAGACTATGCAGATGCATTTCTTATTGAATAAAGGGATATAAAAAGATCTTTCGATATATATATATATGCTATCGTGATCCGTTAAACGCGATTCTGAAAAATCAGCAGTTTCTTAAGGGGATAAGGAGGTGTGCTAGATTTCAGTTCGATATCTCAACAACTGAGTGACTACAAGTATATCGCGTTTAGTGAAATATTGGAGTGAAATATTGAACTAATTCACATATTCTCAATAGTATTTGTAACAGTTTCAGTAAAAACTTTGAAAACTTAGTATGTCCTTTAGTAAACGCACATACATACATATGTTACTGTACATATTATTGACTAATTTAAATAACGTTTCACAACTTACCGCCTCTGCGTCCCCCATTATTGCTAGAATTCAAATGAATTCGACTTTTCTTTCAAATTTTACTATTCTATTTTTAATTTAAATTCACACAAAAACTTTGCACTTTTTAATTCTCTTTAATTCACTGTTTATTAAGTATTTATTTTTAAGTATTTTCGATGCTACTGTATAATTATTATTTATTTTTTGAAATTCATGGGCGTATTAAGATAGCGATCTCTGTATATAAACTTGTATATTGATATATCCATTTTTACAATAAAAAAATAAAAACTAAAAAATATATTACCATTGGTTTGTTATAAACATTAATATCTATAATTGGAACTAGGTCAGTCAATGAAATGATTTCACTTCCGCTTCTCTAAAGCACGCTCAAACTTCAACACACCAACAAGTTAGGCATTATGAAGGTAGCATATAAAACCCTCGTTGTATTTATAAATACACGGCGCTTCTCTACCCTTGCGCTAAGGCCCACTAATATCAATTACACATCAACGAAGCGCTGCCATCATTAATGTCCATTAATGCTTTAATCGACCGTTTGGGTGGTCGCTGCTATTGAGCGGGCCTTTGCGTGGGTCGCACTTTTCAGCGCGTTCAGACGTACGTATCTGGAGAGCGGCTGCTCCAGTATCTGTTTTGTCCGTGAGCCTTCTACGCTAGTGGTACGCCAGCGGATCAGTTTCGACTGAGGGTTAGTCGGGAAGCAGGATGCCTCCAGGACGGAAGAGGAGGACGAAGGCCCTCGCTGGAAGCGGAGAATCCGCCGCTTCAACTGTCGTGGATGACTCCACGTCGGGCGGCGAGAGCGAAGTAGCGGGAGCGACGGGAGTGGTAAGGTCTCCACCGAGGAGCAAGGCGCGGTTGGGGTCGCCGCGTAAAGACGACGTAAGCGAGGGAGGGAGCGGGAGTTGTGGCGGGAGTGCCAACGTGGCCTCCGCTGAGAAGGCGGTTACGCGTGCGGGGTCGCCGCGTAACGTTGGGGGAAATGCGGGAGGGAGCGGGAGTGCCATCGTGGCCTCCACCGAGAAGGCGGTAGCGCGTGAGGGGGAAGGCGAGGGAAGTCGTGGTGGAAAGGCCAGCGTGGCCACCACTGCGAAAACGGTTGCCCAACCGTCAAAGACGGTTGGCAAAGAATCGGGTTCCGGGCGTGCCAAAGAGGCCGCAAAAAAGCGGGAGTGCTCGCGGGGGGCAGTTGTTGTTGGGGGTGGGGCAGTCAGCCATGTCGCGGCTGCAAAACGAATTACGGGGGAGCTCAACGAGCTCGTTTTCGAGTCGAAGAATTTTGAGGTAGGGACTGCGAAGGGGCTGTTGGAGCTTGCCTCAAAGTATGAGGCGCTCCTAATGACGGTGATAACCGAGAATGCCCATCTTCGCGGTCAGGTAGATGCCCTTAGGGGGAGTTGTGGGAGATCCTCCTCTTCGGCGCCGAGCAGGTTAATGCCGGCTCCGTCGGCACCGATGCCTGCGCCTCCAGCACCTGTGCTTGAGGCAATTGCACCGGTGACGCCGAAGCCTGTGGAGACCTGGTCGGTTGTGGTCAGGAGTAAGGGGCCCGCAACTTCCTCTAAGGAAGTTATTCAGAAGGTGGTGAAGGAGGTGGGCCCCTCACTTGGAGTGAGGGTCCACGAGGTTAGGCCTATCAAGGGTGGTGGGGCGGTTATTCGCACTCCCTCCGTCCTTGAGAGGGAGAGAGTGGCGAGTAACAAGAAATTCGGGGAGGTGGGGTTGGACGTCTCTGTCAACCGGAAGTTGGGTCGTCGGGTGGTGGTCCAGGGGGTCCATACGGAGATCCCCCATGAAGAATTCATGGAGGAACTACTCCGGCTGAACCTCCAGGATTTCAGCCCGGCATCCCAGAGGACTGATGTGAGGATGGTCAGTCGTCCCTGGAAGGTGGCCGCTGATGGTAGCACCAATGTTGTCCTTGAGGGTACGGACAAATTGATGTCCGCCCTCTTGGAGGCAGGTCGGTGCTACATTAAGTGGTTTTCTTTCAGGGTGCGGCCGGACAGCCCCGTCGCTGGATGCTTCCGGTGTATGGGATTTGATCATAGGGTGGCTGAGTGTAGGGCTAGGTCAGATGTCTGCCGGAGGTGCGGTCAAGAAGGCCACAAAGCTGCCGGTTGCGTCAATGCTCCGCATTGTCGCAACTGTGAGTTTAAGGGTAGGCCAGCTGGGCATCTGATGATGTCAGCTGTCTGCCCTATCTACTGTGGCATTGTTGAGCGCGCCCTCGCCAGACACTGATGGGGGGTATTATCCAGCTCAACTGTCAGGGCTCTTATGCCGTAATGTGTGAGTTGGGGGGTTGTATGGTAGAGGGTGGGTGCGGTATTGCTCTACTCCAGGAGCCCTACGCCACCAATGGTGTGGTTCGGGGTCTTCCTGGGGGTTTTAGGGTCTTCACCGACCTTAGAGCTAACGCCGCAATAGTTGTGAATAATCCACGCTATGATTGCGTAGTTGTGGATTCTTCACAACTAGGTATATGTGTAGCGATAGATGGGGAGTTCGGTAGGATGATTGTCGCTAGTTTATACTGTAAATATAGCGAGCCCCTAGAGCCCTACCTGGGCTACATGGATAAGCTACTACTACTTGCGAGTAGTAGCCCATTTATCCTAGGGTTGGATGCGAATGCCTCGTCCTCGATGTGGTTTAGTAAGGTATCCCGGCATTCGTCTGGATACCAAAGCCACAGTCGAGGCGAGGCACTAAGCGAATGGGTGGTGGCTAATAGCCTCCACGTCTTGAATGAGCCGAGCGAGTGGTATACGTTCGATGGGCCTGGGGGCGTGAGCGACATTGACGTGACGCTTATGAACGAGGCAGCAAGTAGGGCTTTTAGTGTTAGTTGGGCGGTTAGGGGAGGGTGGGGATTGAGTGACCATAATTTGCTTCAAATTGTGGTTACCCCTCGATCTCCTCCCTCACCTTATGAGAGTCCATTGCGGCGATGGCGTACCGCTGGTACTGACTGGAACCAATATGGGCTCTCGGTTAGGGAAGCGGTACTTAGTATACCGCTTAGCGTGTTTGAGGAGCTGGGGGTCGACGAGCAAATTGCTCGTCTCTATGAGGTTGTTTGGGGGACAAATGATAGGGTCTTTGGTAGGTATGAGTGTTCCAAGATTAGTAAAATTAAATGGTGGACGCATGAGTTAACCTTGAAGAGGAGGACTGTCAGGCGTTTGAGGCGAAAGTTTCAACGTGCTCGACGGTCCAATTCGGATAGGCTGTCCCAGCTTAGGCGGGAATTTAGTTGTGCGGATAGGGAATACAAGGAGATGTTAGTTAAAGTTAAGGAAGATGAGTGGAGGAGCTTCGTTAGGGAAAATAGGAACGACCCCTGGGGTCAGGTCTATAGGATCTGCAGGGGTCGTAGGAGGGAGGATATCACCTCTCTTCGCGTCGGTGACACTCTGTTATCGTCGTGGAGAGAGTGTGCGGGGGTTTTGTTAGGTGCGTTCTTTCCTAGGTCGGAGGTGCAGGTTCCTCACGCACAAGAGGTGCCTGTCCCTCCATTAGATGATGGGGAGTTGGGGTACGCCTTTGGCCTGGTTAGGTCTAAACGGTCCCCAGGTTTTGATGGTTTGAACGGAGAGATGTGTAAAAGCTTATGGAAGTTCATTCCGGAATACCTGGAGGCCATTTATAATAAGTGCGTCTGGGAGGGATACTTTCCACGCGAGTGGAAAAGTGCTAGGGTTGTTCCTCTCCTGAAGTCCCCTGATAGGGTCAGGAGCGATCCTCGATCTTATCGGGGCATCAGTCTCCTTCCAGTACTTGGAAAAGTGCTGGAAAGGGTCATGGTGGAACGGCTTCAGGAGCTAACGCGGGGTATGTGGTCGGATAGGCAGTTTGGGTTCAGGAAAGGACGCAGTATAGAGGATGCGTGGTTTTTTGTTCAGAATGTCGTTAGGGAGAATGTCAACAAGTATGTCCTTGGCATATTTGTTGACTTCAAGGGGGCATTTGACTACCTAAGCTGGGATCGAGTGTTGCAACGGCTGGAGGAGCTTGGCTGTCCGGAAATTACTCTTTGGCGGAGTTATTTTTCGGACAGAAAGGCCTCTCTGGTCGGCATGAATGGGAGTGTGGAGATTGGAGTTGTTCGAGGCTGCCCGCAGGGTTCCATCTGTGGTCCATATATTTGGAACCTTATGATGGACACTCTGCTTGGGCAGCTCGAGCCACTCTGTAAATGTTGCGCGTATGCGGACGACCTTCTTCTTATGGTTGAAGGTCGCTCGAGGTTGGATTTAGAACGGGCGGGAGGAGATCTCTTAGAGATCGTTAATTCTTGGGGCTTAGGTGTGGGGGTTGACATATCGATGGAAAAGACGGTGGCAATGCTGCTGAAGGGTAGATTGTCGCCGTCTCGTCCACCGATTGTCCGTGTGAACGGGGTCAGCATCAGATATGTGACGCAAGTCAAATATCTGGGGCTGACCATAAGTGAAAGGTTGTGTTTTACTCCACACTTTGCGAGCGTGAAGGAGCGACTGCAGGCAACCGTAGGCAAAATACGACGTATTTTGAGGAGCGATTGGGGTCTCGGACGTCGTGCTGTCCGCACCATATATCGTGGCTTGTTTGTGGCCTGTGCCACATATGGAGCCCCTGTATGGTGGGAGGCAGCCACGACTGTCATGGGGTCTCAAAAACTCCTCTCAATACAGCGTTGTATGATGCTTGCTTGCTTGCCTGTATGTCGCACCGTCTCAACGGATGCGATGCAGGTTTTGTTAGGTGCACCCCCTCTTGACCTGATTGTCATACAGAGAGCTGTTGCATTCAGGTTAAGAAGGGGTTTGAGTGTGTCATTGCTGCGGAACGATTGGATTTCCGACGATGATGTGGAGAGGGAGGGATATCTAGGGAGCAAGAGGCTCCTAGATGATAGGGTTAGGTGTAGGTGGCAACAACGTTGGGACAATAGTCCTAACGGCCGAGTGACGTACGAGTACATTCGGGACGTGGGGTTCGTTGAGGATAACCCAGATTTTAGATTCTGTCTAAGTCTGGGTTTCTTGTTTACGGGGCATGGGCCTCTGAATGCATTTTTGCATCAGAGGCACCTATCAGATACGTCAGGGTGTTTTTGTGGGGCGGAGTTTGAGAGTTGGTCGCATTTAATTGCGGAGTGCCCGATGTACTCGGACATTAGGGATCTGGGTGGTATGGGGATTAGCTGGACTGATGGACGATTAGATGTTAGTGGTGTGATCTCCACTAGTCGGAATACCGAACAGTTAGGGTTGTTTGCGCGTGAGTTATTTAAGCGGCGAAGGCGGTTAGCTGGAAATTAGGGTTTTAGTTTTGTATGAGTGTTAGGTGTTTGCGTTGGGGGTATTTTATGTGTTAGTGGGGTCCAACCTCACCTTCTTTGCTGGCCACCAGTCCGGAGCAGTATGGAAGCTCAACTGGTAATAGCTTCGGCTACGACGTCTGACCGGAGACTTAATTCTGGTACCACGGGGAGCAGGAGCCCTTGGAGGTAACTCCAACCTGCTCATGCGGACTGGCCCCTCGGGGAGTATCGTGGTGGTTGTGGTTGAAACCCAAATCGCGGGAAGAACTGACTTTGTCAGTTGAATGTGGAGTTGCATTGCAACCGGGTGCCGGACCCAAAGCACGGCAGAGGTTTTAGATGGGCCTCGAACCCTACCAAGGTGGTTAGTGTGTCCATTCCACACTGCCAATTGGTACTGAAAATGCTTAGCATTCTCAGGGCGCTGATCAACGCATTGATTTGATCCGCTGTGCTTTTGAGCGCCGTGGAGTAAGGTTGTCGACAACAGGTACCCACGTAAAACACACTGGACGTTGACCATTAATGCTCATTGAGCAGGCGCGCAGTCAAGTCATTCGCTACTTAGCATATTCTAATGCGTTGGATAACACCTTCTGCATTGTTTTGCCATTCGCCTTTTGACCTACAAACTTGTATGCAAAACATTTCCTTTTTTACGACTTTTACGACCCACACATGTGGCTGGATGTTCACCAGCAAGAGAATTACGAGTTAGGAGTAGCTTGGCTGCATTTCATGTTGACAATAAAGTTGAAAGTTGGAACTATTGAAACTTGAAAAAACTTTGCTATTGCTAATTTGCATGCGATTTTCTATTTGAGGCGATTGAACAAGAATGCGCATTCACAGCCGAATGCTTCGCAGCTAAAGCTGAGTTAGACGCGCGCCATAAATACCCTTTCAATACCACACACATTAGGCATACATACATATGAGCAACTAACAGGCTTCTATTTGTAAACATATTTATATGTATGTGTGTATGTACGTATTTCATAGGGATATCTAATACTACAACCGCAAATGGCTGACGGGTACGAATTGCACGAATAATTTCAGTTTGCGGTAAAGTTTTCGACGCCATTGTTGCGGCAATCGACTTTTGATTGTTATCGGCAGCGCGGCGCGGCGCTGCTGTCGCACAGTGGCGTTGTGTAGGTGAATATGAGTAAGAAAAATCGTATACAATAATATTATTAATACAAAAATCGATTTTTTACATATTAAAATTTTAAATCGATGTCTCAAATAGTTTCTGGGTTAGAGTCTTATAAAGTGTAGCCGCTCAGTTTAATTAGCTCAATCAGTTTATCACTAAACGTTCAAGTTTGCTTGAGTGATGCCGCATGTTTCATATATAGTTTGCCTTACAAATTTCACCTGTTCTTCAATGGCGCCATTTTGTCAATTTTTCAATTTATGTTTTTTTACGACAATAGGTCATTGTATACTGAATATCTTCTAGTAAAGAGTGTGGAGAAGACCAAATCATTCCAGCAGTGAAAATCTATTTTAGCCTCATCGAAGATTGCATCTCCAAAGGGAACTTGAATTCGAAGTAAAACTTTTCAGCTTTCAAAATATCAAATTGGCATTCAAAATGTTCGTCTTCTTTAAGGCGATTAGAAAATTGTTTAAAGTATATTGACAGAAGTTTGCTTTAATCGTTGGAAATGAGTTTCTACAACTCTCAAGGTCTTAAGTTTTCGACCTACTTTTTTTAAGACCTTCATCTCTGTGCCATTAACATGCAACTTGTAGAAGCTTCTGGTTGTCGGAATCACTAGTACGAGTATGCTATCACTCTTTTATTAAAGTCGACAATGAACAACAAAATTTACCTGATAGTATGTAGAGTGGTGAAACCTTCTCTGGATTTACATAGTTTAAGATCAGCCTATTGGAATAAGGGAATATTCTATTTGTTTATTTGAAAGATGTTTTGAAAGTAAAGCTATCCAATATGTAGAAGGTAACCAAAAGAAACTTCGTTTTGGATACTGTAGAAGGTTAAACTCCTATTTATTCAGAATCGATCCCGACCAAATATATATCCAGCATACAACGGGTGGTCCTATGACTAACCACCTTTTTGCATGTCATTTGTTTTTCGATGGTCTGAACCATACTTAACGGAGACTAGTTAGCAACAACGAATATAAAAAATAATTATTTTTACGAGGTTTACGGGTTTCAAAACCTCGATTTTTTTGCCGTATTAAATTCTATAACACTTCTAAAATATTTTCCTAAATTTTCAAGTTGATCCGAGTAATAGTTTCGGAGATACAACTTTGAGAACTTGTGAGCTCGAGACTAGCTAGGCTAAGGGCGCCATCTTTTAACGCGTTTTTCTCGAAACTGTGTCTTTGAAATCGATTGGCAAGATTTCTCGAGAAACACTCAGCCGATCTTGATGAATTTTACACAGTTCTTTGAGATACAATTCTTAAAGACTTGTCGAATGTCGCAAAATTTTCACTGAAACTATCATTTTTTTAACTGTTTGCCAAAATCCAGTTTACAGTTTTTTCACTTTTGATGATCCTTTAAGGAGTAATCCTGTCAACGCGAGTGCATTTTTTTCGAGGGATCGTCGGAAATTGCGTAGCAAAGGCCGAGTTTAAAATATTTTTTTTCCAAAATTTCAGAATTTAATAATGTATGTTTGTGACAATAAAAATAGGTATTTAATTTTTTATATGAGAACAATTGTTGAAAAGGGTGCTTTTCACCCCACGAACCTATATAACCCCTTAAATGTCATCAAAAAAATATTAAATGAAGCAAATATTTTTTCCACAATCGCTTAGAATAAACTCACTCACATACTCATATAAAAAACAAAATGCTTGTGAAAATCGCAATTATAAACACTGTGCTACTTTGGTATTCCCACTGCTGCGGTATTTGGTGGCAATGCGCGCCAATGAATAATATTGGCGAAATAAAATATTATTGAAAAAACAAACTTTGAACTTTACTGTAATTGTTAATGGCAATTAGAAAAGCTATTAATATTTTTCCTGCCACACTCCTTAAAATATCTGCATCAAGCACTGAGTCATAGTAAATAATAGTTTAAACAATCAGCGAAGTCAACGCTATTTTTAAGGCCGGCAGGTGTAAAATATTAGCAATGAATAACTTAAAATGCAATTTATCGATTTTTCATGCGTCCACGGCAGGGCAATAACACACGACGTCAGTCAGGATAATGCACTTTAACCCACTGAAGGGTCAGTTTGCGTTTGCCACAAACTATTTTCTACAACAGACCTATTTTTAGCGGCACGCGATTTAACAAAAAATATTTTTTTATTTATTTGTATATTTCTTATTACAGCTGCACCAGCTACACTTGTATATTGGAGAGTCCTTTCGTAAAATTTTAGAATATCGCGAAGTATTTTTTAATTTGTATTCACTATTCACCAAAAGCTACGCAAAACACACGAAATTTTACTAAAAACAGTGGCTTGCAATCAGTTGCCTTCACTTCTAGAAGTTTAATAATTTCGGCAGACAAACAATCAACCGTTAAACGCGAACGCTCAGACACGACTATTCGTTCGATTTGCCAAAGGAATGGAATTTCTTAGAAATTTGTTTTGATTTTTTCGTTTGCGGTTCTTCGCCACTCGCAGACTGTTGGAAAAAGAAATAGGCAAACATAAACGACTAAGACACCTCACTTCACCCCAAACAAAATAGGTCGCATCGCATACCGTTATAAAGGCAGGACGTAGTGGCATAGTAGTGACTGCGCTCGTAAAGTAAAAATGTCCTTGCGCAGTTTGTTGGTTATTAGTGGCGAATTCATGCAATCGAACACACACCCGACCAACCCACCGCATTGCCATTGTACAATTGTATGGCATATCCACGAATAGTTGAGGATATCTATTGATATACAAGTGTAGCGCATTAGTTTCAATGCGTGCACATGCATCCTTAAACGCCCCCACAACGGTAAACCATCGTAGTTGGAGGTAAACTAGGTGACTAAATCATAACAAAACGAACACTTGTGCAACGGGCCGCTTTGAGAAAAGCCGAAAGGCGAAATAGCTTAGCTCTCGTAGTGAAATAGTTGTGAAGGGATGGCGGCAGGTGGTACCGGTGTATTTTATAGCTGTACATATACATATAAGAGTTAAGTCGTATTGGCGGTGAGGCGTTATTGGGTTGACTCTTTGTTGGTGAAGTCATTAAATCGAGTCGGCAAAGTTTTCACAGTAAAGTGTGGGATTATTGTGCGGACGTCTGGGCAGCAGAGTCATAATTTGTGTGGAATGAAATGGTAAAGAAATAATTTTGGAGATAGAGCGATTTAAATTTATTTTTTTTTTATTTAAAGGCAACTCCGCAGTCGGAAAAATAATATTTTTATGTTGGAATTTCAAAACCAATGTTAAAAGCATTTAAATTCCGATATTGTTCGATTCCTTGTTTCGCACAGTTGTGAAATTGAAAAATTTCCTTTGCTTCATCTCTAAAAAAGCAAAGTTTAAATATGAAAATGAATTTGTTTGGGGAAAAGGAAATCCACCTGCGGTTGCTTAATCAGGGTAAGAAAGTCATAGGCAATTTTTTATAAATTTTGAAAAATATATTTAACATCTTATTATGGTATGATCTATAGTCTTAAAAAAAGCTAAGTTAAAGAAAAAACTTGTATCGTCTTTGGCCGGTGAATTAATGAACAAATGTTGTTATTTTTATTCAAGTTTCACTGTATAACTTGATGATTGCTCTAAGAGCCAGAAATTAAAGGTAAAAGTAAGAAGGACTAAATTCGTCTGTAACCAAATATTTTAACATCACACAATTTTAGATCAAAGTTGGGAGCATATTTTCAGATGTTATCAAAAATTTATATTAAAGAAAAAATTTAAATTATGAATCCTTCATATTCATAGACCAAATATCCTCTGGATACCCAAAAAAAAGTCGTTTGAATGCGAGCTAAAGTAAGAAGACGAAACATATCTCCTTATTGTTGTGCGCTAAGTTTGGGAACCGCCATATAAAAAACACCCCCAATGAAAATAAGAAAATAGCCCGGATGAGAGATCTCCTTTAGATGACGATGGAGTGGTCGTTCCATTGCCCGATCATGAAGAAGTTCGAATAGCAATTTCCCGTCTGATGAGCAACAAAGCGGCTATGATTCGCGACCTATAAATACTTCTTATTCTTTATTGGCGTAGACACCGTCGCCTATATCAGTTTTATAAAAAAAGTATCGCTCAAATTTCGTCTCTTCTCTCTTTGTATGCGTAGCAAAGAGCTCTTAATTTTTTATATACACTCTCCATTATATCCATTATATAAGCTTTTCACTTTCATTGCTGTTAAAATAATTAGTTATAGATAGTAATTTCAATTATAAAATATACATATATATTTATTTATTTTGTAACTATCAATTAACAATGAATCTCTCTTTACCTCAAAATAATTGTCGTGCAAGTATTGAAGCCGCGTTTTGAAGATCATGAGACTTACCTGAAAATAACAGAAAATAAAGATTAATAAAATGTTGAAAACTTTAACATAATCCATTCAATATATGTAATATATCAACTTTAAACTTATTAAAACTAACGGTACTGCAAACCGGAAGTGCTTTCATATTCATATACAACTTTTCACACACATCTGCGCATTTACCGCTAGAGTGCCACCGCAGCACAGCTTTGTAAGAATGTACTAAAAAAGCTGTCAGCAAAAAGCGAAAGCTCAATATTACAGTGGCGCTGTTAATTAATTGTCTATCTGTTATCTCTCAGCGAATTGACTCTTTTCAGCTAACCGCACACACATACACGTGCAAGCCAGCACGAACCCCATTGAATAAACCGAACACGCGAATATTAGAAAATGTCAACAATGAGTGGCCAGTGGTCACCCTCAGAGCCGTAGCAGACATATGGCTTTGTTTTGTTTTTGTTTTTTTTTTTTTTTTTTTCTTTGCCCAACTTTTATATGTCATCAGCAGCCCTTTTGTTGTTGTGGTTTCTTTCTAAACACTATAATTATGTTGCAGGTACTTTTTGAAGCAAAGTACAGTTATACTGTAAATTTTTGTTTAAATTAATTACAATATTTTCACTCTCTTCCGTTTTTTATTCAAGTTCTTCCTTATTCAGTTCGGTCTTGATGTCTTCCCTAAAGCGCTCCTTGCCCCATTTACATGACTAATCACACTGACGTCGCGCGGCGTGAGCGGGGTGTGCCAGCAGGCTTATATGTACTTACATTTATATGTATATACTTACAAGCCCACTAGTACATGTATAGTGTAACAACAACACAAACAACTCTTGGGGGAATGCAATGTAGTTAAGGGTGCTGTCTAAATGGGGTGGACCCATACGATGGTCTTAGGCGACTAAAGCCATTGATTACATATGTAAGAGTATGCAGGCATATGTATATAGTATGTATGTACGTATGCATGACACTATAAACCGTATGCACTGCGATGTCATCACTGCCACCTTGTTTGACGGCTGAATGCGCTGGCGCAGTGCGCAATTAAGCTTATAAGCTCATAATGCCCTAGCTGCGGCTCGTATATTATACTTTAACTAACACTAAATATGTACGCATACATATACATATGTATACAAAAACTATAAAAAATACAATTAGCACTCTCACTTACAGATGCATACATACATTATATTTTAGTGTAGCAGTGCAATATTGAAAAACGAAAGCAACAACATCGCGCTAAAGTCACAAGTGTTTGTGTTTTTAGTTTTGTTGTGTGTTTGTATGTATTCCATACCGTCACCATATTGACTGCATGTGCTAACTGTGGAAAAACGCATACTAAATTCATCGAACTTTTAATTAGCCGGTAATTGAGACGTTCAATTTGCACCTTTCAAACACCCGCTAAACACTGCGCTGCGCTCACCCGCTGTTTTTTGCACATCAAAAAACTTTTACTGTTTACTGCAGGGCTCATATACAAGTATAGCCACATACTTATATACATACATATGTATGTATATATGTTTATACCTAACACAAAGTTAACATGCGAGAAGACTGCAGACAGATGTTTGCCATGATAAATTAAAGCCAGCGCCATACTTGGACCTACCTCAATGAAACAAAAGCTGACCAGTCTTATTGGTGCATTGACCTACAAGAGTCTGTATGTATTTTTATTTGTTTGTAATACACTATATAATAAAATCAACGTTTTCTGAGTAATGGACCAAACCAATTTTCACGAGGTGTGTTCAAAAATAACGGCAGTTTTAAAATTAAAATTTTCCCTGGAGGACACTCAGGGATTCCATTATTACCATCAAACTCCCGTCTACCCCCTTCAGGAGCGCGGCAATCATCAGAACGCAAAATGGCCGTTTACCGTAGCACCCTTCTACGATATTTAGCGGGCAGAGTATATGAGTTAGGTGGGTTAAGCATATTGCACCGTCTAGAGGAAACGCAGGGCTTTCATTGGCAAAACCATCCGTCTTGCACTACTAGGGACGTGGCAACCGCATAAAAAGCACTTTGCCTTTTTTCGTGTCACCATTTGGCCTAAACAGGGTACACTGGATTGAGGAAAACTATACATGAACCAATCTAACGTTTCAAATAAAGAAACATGAGATTTTGCAAATTTTATGCGTTTTTTAAAAAGTTATCAACTCTTAAAAAATCACCCTTTAAATCAGGTGGCCGCACACGAGCACGTAGGTTGAACTGGTGAATAGCTATCACCAAAAAGCAAAAAATTCAAAAAATTTTCTTTCTAACTTGCGTTTTTTTCATTCCAGCTAAAAGGCTTTGGGGCCCTGGGGGATGGAGAATCCAATTGTTAAATTTATTTTTATTATGTATGACATGTATGTCAGCCCCTGAGGAACGATAAAATTTTCAGTTATATTAGTTGCTTACTTTGACTGTTGGAGTCACTAAAGTTAGATGCGTTTTTATATACTGACGATTTTCGTTTGTTAAAACAATTGATTCAAAGAATTTGTTCGCGAACTCTTGGACAAAAACAATACTGTAACGATAGCACAGCCTCCATATTCGCCGGACAACAAATCGAGTTTGAGGAGTGTTTCGACGATTGAAAGAAGCGCTGGCATACTACTGTACTCAAATTGAAAGGTGAATTTTATCCAATCTATTTCCTTCAAAGTAATCCCCTCCCGCTGCAATAAACTTATGTTAACGAATTTTCCACTCATCATAGCACTTGGAAAAATCCTCCGTATATTTTTTTCTTAGGACGTGTGTTCAATTTTTCATTTTTTGAACATAATATTTACTCAATTGTCTTCCTAAAAATGAAAAATAGGAGCACCATCCACGATTTCTTCTCATTTCAAAAATATACAAAATTTTTTGGTCAAGCTAATATTTCTGTTGTTTTAAGGTTTCAAGGAAAAAGTGAAGAAATTACTTGTTTACTTAGGTTTGGTTCAATACGCAGGTGTTTCACATTGGTACTATTATTGAAACAACATTTCTAAGAGAAAATCATTTTAGTGTTATTTTGACTTTTTCTGACATTTCAAAATAAAATATTTTGTTTTAAGTGTGATATCCCTGAAACTGGGACAACTTGTAACAACTTTAAGAAGGATAATGGAATCAACCCTCCATTGGTATAATTTTTTCGAACACTTGATGATTCATGAATCTTTCTTTCTATTTTTAGATTATGATATACCTACAATAGTATCTTGCATTATTTCATTAGAAAGAAATATGGACCAAGTCTTGCCACAATTTTTAAAGATTACAGAAATGACATTTATCTTAACTTGTTCATTTTTAAAACTGTCTCTAATCTTAGTCTCAAATTTTAACTCGAGCTTCTTTAATATATTTCTTAGTAATAAATCGAAGATAAATATTTTTTATAACAATTCAAGGTCGAAAGTTTGGTCAAAAATGGTTTTTTTTTTTTTTGAGAATCCAACATTTTATCAAAAAATTTTATTTCGTTTATGCCTTCGATTAATTACTACATTTAACATTACTTCAACGAAAGCTGTTTGATTTTTTAATTTTAAAGGATCCAGTTCAGAGATAGCTTCTGGAGATCAGCTGTAGTTCCTTTCCAAATAAATATTTTTACTAATACAAAGTTTTAAATACAGTTACAGTTCTGGAAAATTCGCTTTTTTCGCCCTTCTAACTATACATAACCCTTTAAGAATTCCAAAATTATGAACAAAGTCTTACTATCTTTTGCTCATAATAGTGAGATCTATTATTAATAACCACATCGGTAAGCTCGTTAGACAATGACGAATACGAGAATATTTATTAAGTCAATTTAGTTTTGTAATTTATCATTTTTGATTAATTACCGCTTTAATAAAATGTGATTTCATTCAGAAATCCACTACGGTTTGCTTATAATCACATTAATACATACATATGTACATACAAGTTTGAGTATGAGTCACCTCTATTGACAATACACACTGACATATTTTAAAATCTATTCAAAATCCAATGTAATATACAACATTTTTAAATAAATAGCGCTTAGAAGTTGTAAACAAAAATACATATACATATGTATATATATCGGTATATTTATATTTTATATTTTTAGTAATTTCCAATTATGATCTCAGCATTTTAACAATTTAAATATATGCGGCATAATCAACATGAAGTTATTTAAATATGTATTTACGGCTGCTGCAAATAGATTCAAGTTTAGAGTATTCATTTTCATTATACATACATATGTACACATACACTTTTATTTACCTACAACTGAATGCTAAAACATACTACGCAAAATACAACCATGAGAAAAAATAGTAAGACTTAATTTACATTAATTTAAATTTTGCGCAAAAACCCATTCGTCGAAATATTTTTTTCTAGGTTGTTAGGTCAGTAACATCTGTGCCAAATGTTCATAATTAATAATCATTGGTGTTCAGATCAGGATGTTGGAAAAGGCCTTCGGTGATAATTGTCTGTTGCGAGCAAGTTGTTTTGATTAATACAAATTATTCAAAGACGGAGAGCGGACGTCTATCTGTTGACCAACTGTTGATCAACACGTCAATAAAATAAAGGAATTGGTCCTTGAGAATCGACGCTTATCAGTCAGAGATCTTACCGGCATCTTTGGAATATCGGAAGGATCAGTGAAAACTATTTTGCGTAATCGTTTGGGTCTAAGGAAAGTGAAAGTACAGTTGGCTCCAAAATCACTAAAATTAAAAAAAATCAGCGTTGCGTTAATGTCTGTGAAACAATGCTTTCCCGCTACCAGGATGTCATGAAACGAATTACTATTACTAGCGATGAGTCTTAGATCTATTCTTACGTCTCGGAAACAGACGATCAATCGGAGTATCGCTACAAAGGTGAGCCGATGCCGAAAAAATCAGGACAAAGCAAGTTAGAAATCACCATAAAATTTACACTGCGAATTCCCTCAGACCTGTATTTTCGCACAATGAAAGTGCACTGTCTCATGTTGTATTGATTCTAAATGAGTTTTTGACCAATATCGTGGCGCATTGGCTTCTGGCTATTAAGCAAATACATAAAATGTGAATCGCTACGCTCATTTACAAATAGTTTTAGAATATTTCGTTTAGTCATTTTAATTTTACAGGACACTTCGAGTGACATTTCATTAATTATAACTGGTCTTAGGATCTGAACGATCGGAATCAAGTGGTTGTATGAAAATCTTTTTCCTGTGAGGAGATATCTTCCCGAAACTCAACCTATCTCATTTCTTAAGACAATGGTGTAATCTCCAGATCAATTATTCAGATCGAATCACTATAGCATATAGCTGTCATACAAACTGACCCATCAAAATGATGTTCTGGTAAGGAATCTTTCATATTTGGGAAAGTTATTAAGGATTTGGTGCAACCGACGTTTCTTGTTTTTATTAAATTTATAATTTTAAGCCATCGAAGTCATCATTCGGCCATATTTTTATACACAGTACGAAACAGTCGATGGAAATAGATGTTGACCATAAAGATATGGTTGCCCGCAAAAGTTACTGATTTCAATAAGACAGCTTGCAATGTCTGACGTTTGCGGTACAATTGCTGGAATACTATAACCGAGATAGAAGTTGGCACACCCTGCATATACTGTATGTAGATTCATACATATGTACATCTATCTAAGTTTACATATTTTTTGTTAGTATACTTCTAGTTGTTTATATAGTGCACAAATGTTACTACTATTTCCCAGAGTCATAATCAAAGTCATACGTATGTACTATATACATATGTATCTACGAGAATACTGATATGTAAATACATATGTATATTTCAACACTATCACTAAAAACAACTCGCTTAAACATTTACGCTGCTAGTAACTACTAACTCCTGCAGCAATTATATACAGAAACAATTTATTGCCCATTGAGGTCATCCAACCAAAACTATTCGGACACCATTTGAAGCACAAATTGGAAGCGAGTAAAAAGCAAAAACGAAGTTCGTTAGTATACTCATAATATGCGCAGTCCTTTACGGTTTAGGGTTACTTTCGTGCAACGCATTTGGAATTTATCGATTGCTTGGCGATTGACAGCTACACGATGGCGGCTCCTGTAGCACCGCACGCAACGGAATGCCATTCGATCTGTATGGACAAAGTCAATACATAACTAAGTCTATATGTACAGTACGGCAGCGGCAAAGCAAACGAAGTGGACAAAGCGACCGGCCAGCAGTGACCAAAAAGCGCGAGTCATCTAACGCCAACAACCGAAAATGGTCATGCATAAATTATGAACATCAGCGCTGTAATTATCATCCACCGCATCATCATCAACATCAACATCGGCACGGCCATCAACATGGGAATGTTGTTGCGCAAACTGTTGATGTTGATAAACATGTTGATAGCCGCAGAAGCTCCTTCTTATGCTCGTAAGCAACTCGTCGGAGTTAATCACATATACAAATAAACAAATACACAAATATACTCATTACTTTTTATAAATATGATTGCATTTATGACTTGCTTTATTTGTTGTTATCTTGATAAACGAAAGTGACTGAATTTTCCTTAAATGTGCTGTGTGTTTGTATGTTTGTACGCTTCGGTTGGCTTCTCAACGACTTTTGTACTTGTGAAGTTTTCCGTTACATGAAAAGTTTACAAATTGAATAGTGGGATTTTTGCCGCTTTTCCCGTTGCCTTATTTGCAAAGCCGCCACCACCAAGTTCGCTTATGGTGGATGCTTGTGCAAACTTGCCTCGCACACATAATTATGTGTGTACATAAGTATGTTGTGATGATTTGTGTGCTTTGTGTACTCCGTTGTACTTGTAATTGCAACACGCATACTCGGGTGCATATTAAACGCATGTTCGCATATTTATTAATATTTTCATGCTTTATAAAATATATATGTACATATGTATCAGATTTATAGATTAATATAATTATATATATAATGCTGGCATAAAAGTTGAGCGAAAGTTTGTGAAAAGTTTGTCATTTCCTGCCCTCAGTCTTAACTAAAGCCGAATACACAAGTATGTACATATGTATGTATATCCGTAGCAATATGTTAAAATAGCACAAGTCGACTTAAAGTAAGTTGTATTTTTAAACTTCTAGTTAAAATCTGAATATACTACTGTAAGCAAAACATGGTAAGACTTTTTTCATTATTTGATTTATCCCCCTTGGCACCAATACACTTATGCCAACGTTTTTTCCAAACCTCGAAAACGTTTTTAAAGTCAATTTCCGGAATAGCCTTCAATGCGCGTAGCGATTCACCTCTTTTTACGAATAACTTCGCGCAAACACTACCTAATACTCAAATAGTATTCCTTATTCCTTGTTCCTTGGAATTCGGAGTTCATCACACTTCGATAATCGAAGAAATCTGTCAACAAAATCTTGATTTTCGACTTGATTTGGGCATCGGCTCACCTTTGCCATGATATTCGGCCAATTGATTGTCTGTTTCCAGGTCGTAAGCATAGATCGAAGTTTCATCACCAGTGAAAATACGTTTCATAACATCCTAGTAGCCGGTAGTCCCGTGTTTCGAAAAAATTGAGTGGTTTTGGAACCAATCTTAGACCCAAATGGTCTTTCAAAATAGTTTTTACTGATCCTTTCGATATTCCAACGATAACTGTAAATCGTTGATCCTCAAGCACTAACTCATTTATTTTATTAAAGTGTTGATCACCAATTATCTAAATTAAAAGTGTTGTAGTATCTGAAATAGTTGAGTTATAATAACTCATTTTTCTCCCTACAACTCTAGTCGACTTCTAACATGTTACCGAAATTGTAACCTTAACACAGTTCTGTCAAAATAACTTTCTTTTAAAATGCAGGAAAACTAGTTCACAGATCACTCAATTTTGACTAGGACTTACAGAAAAACTTCATTTCACCTGTTTTAATACAAATCATTATTATCGCATTCAAAATAAGCTTGCCAATGCTGGGATGGCCTTTAGAACCTTCAGTAAATTGCGATTTTAGCTCATTTGTGGAAAGTTAGAATTTTGGACAGTTTCGACGTCATATTTATCGCCACCAGTACATTTTCAAGCATCTTCTTTGATGACCTTTATTCGTTACAATTTTTTCCAACGATTCAGGTCTTTTGGTACAAGACTAGCACTGACACTCTTCATATCCAGAACATTAACCAAATTGTGTTGAGTCGATCAGTAAGAGCTCGTAAGATCCTCTGCTATATATGTGATGCCAATACTCGATTTTCGAGTACGACTTCTTTAACTTTTCAATGCTATCGTCAATAACATAGGTGGACGGGCAGCTCGCGTAAGATCTGTTTTCGACTAAATACTGTATGCCATGCACATACTTGTTTTCGTGATAAATTAGATTCTTTAAAATTCTTCTGCAGTATTTCCAGAATTCTGGAGCCGTAATTTCATTGAAAACGCAGAATTTTCAGCAAACTCTTTGTAAAACTTTTGTTTTCTTGGTAAAAATCGCCAGATAAACCTTTCGTGTCGTAAACAAACAGCTACCAAACAGGTCCTAATTGCCATATCATGATCGTATAACAAAAGGGTTTGTAGCAATATAGAAAAAATAGTCTTTCGATTCGCGCGTAATTGAAATATACCAGTCCCGGTCATATTTGATCATTCATATGAACTAGACCTAAAAGAATACCTTTGGGTATAATTCTGTATTGATTAGTCTCTTTAAAGGATATGCTCGAGCAAAAGCAATGAGTTTCTTCTATAAAACAGATCAAAAGTGCTATTATTCACATGTTTCTTTGCGACTAGTCGCGCACTCATTCCGGGCTTGGCGTATTTTTTACACTGTTTTAGCATTAAGACTTGCATACATATATATAAGAATAGTTTTTCCTAAGTTTTGCCTTCAGAGTACTACCTGTAGCTGCAAAAATCTTGTAACCTTTTTTCCAATTTTAATTTCATTACGTGCACTACAAAAACATGCCGTGTGTATTTCTTGTTGTGTGCCATTTGTTATTGTTTTTGCACAAAGTTTTGTTAAACATAGCAATCCACACGCAAAATTTTAATTTTTCGTACCTTTTATTGATCAAACTACGCTAGTTCATGCATAACTCATTGTACTAAGAAATAGCAACAACAAAGAGCGCGAAAATATAATTAATTAATTTATGCGTATAAAATTTAATTACACAAAAATTCAGAAGAAAAGTTCATTTTAACTCAACAAAAATGAAAGATTTCAATTTCTTTAAAATACCTTTATATATAAACTCATATAATTTTAGAATTTGTCGAAATTGGCCCATAACTTTTCAAGTCTCCTGATACCGAATTAATGGATGGACTTTTTAGTGAAAACAGTATATAACCTATGAGATGTATTACTGAAATTCAGAGAGATTTTTTTCCCGATAACAAACAAAAAAACAGGTATAATCGAGTCAAGAGTTCTCCTAAGACCAATAGATGAGATATAAAGATTTCGAACTTCAGTTAAAGCACATGAAAGGAGAATCGTGTTCTATTGAGGGATTAATAGGACAATGGAAATTGGATTAAGTAATCTTTAGTTATCCCTAACCCAGGAAAAGGCGAATGTATAAATTTGACAGCTGTCAGATTATTGTTATAGCTTGTGAATTATATCATTTTGCGTAAAGCAAAGGTTTGTTATTGTAAAAAAAAACTGGTTAAGAGCAATTTCGCGTGTTAGTCAAATACTGCTTTTTGAAGGGCAAAACAGTTGAAGCAAAAACTTGCCTTGATGATGAGTTTCCAGACACTGCCACAGTAAAATCATTCATCAAGAGTTGGTGTGCTAAGTTTAGACGTGGTAAAATGAGCACCGAAGGCGCTGGCCCTAGTGGACGTCCAAAAGTGGTTGTTACCGACGAAAACATCAAAAACTCCACAAAACTATTTCGAATGACATTAAAGGGAATTTGTTTGACATAGCAGGCACTCTAAAGATGACAACAGAACGTCAACATCATATCATTCACGAATATTTGGGTATGAGAAAGCTCTGTGCAAAGTGTGTGCCGAATGAACTCACTTTTGACCAAAAAAAACGACGATTTGATAATTCGGAGCAGTATTTGGCGATGTTCAAGCGTAATAAACCTGAGTTTTGCGTTGTTGTATGACAATGGATGAAACACTCTATCATTTCTCTTCGAAGCCCAAACGGCGGTTATCTGAGTGGACTGCACACGATGAACGCGCTCCAAAGGGTCCAAATATGAAACAGTCGGTTGGCAAACTTATGGAATTCTGTATATAGACTATGTTGTAATATATTGTTCAATAATGTAGAAATACCAATATTGCATTAATTTTGGTGCACCCTTTATAAATGTATATACAAGTGATATTTGCTCTAGCAATTGTTTTGTGGCTGTGCCTTTAAGCGTTTTAATTGAATTTGCACTGGAAATAGCTTGGAATCAACCGGCTTTTACACATATACATATGGTTATATATGTGTTTGTACGTATGCATACGTATTGCAATTATTATCGGAAGAAAGGTGCTTTATCTAATTACCGATATGGATACACACCTATCATGTACACATTTCCGCCGCGTAGGCGCTGAGCACAATGCGCTTTTACTTGATACTCGCTTGCTGGTTGTTGTTGCTGCTTTTTGTTTTCTTTATCTTATGCGCTCTAATTGAGTGCATTCACACTTCGCACAGTTTGGCCCACATTGCCCGACAGCCAAGACACAAGTGCATGCAAAATTTATATATACATTTGTATATAGTATGCGTGTGTTTGTGCCTAGTAAGTCATCAACACGTTCTAGCAATCATTAGCGTGCTAAATCACTTGAAGGGCACTCACAGTGACCGACGCGAAAGTTTTGCTAAAGATAGCCACGCTCCACTTCCACTGGCGGCGGCGAAGCGCAAGTGAAAAGTGCCCACACACATGTGTATTACATATGTGTGTGTGTATGTGCTCATGGTATTTAGCGCCATCGCGTATTAGATACGTTTCTTTGTGGCATCTTTGACGCTTTGTAGCCACAAATGTACGATTTAAAACGCTGCCACAAAAGGTGCAGCAACAACGCCAAAGCTGTTGCATGTAAATTAATTGCGCTGAGCAAGCGTCGGAAATGCTTCAATGTCTATAAAAACTAACAATTTCTACATAGTTGAGTTTGTGCAACTAAGTACTCGTAAATATGCAAATAATATAGTTATGCACTGCAACACACACATATACACATATGTGGAAATAGTCGGCCTAATGAAAGTCTGTGAGTTGCACTTGAATGTTGCATGCAAATTAGCTAAGCAACAGGTAATTGATGCCAATCTCATACTGTAAAATGCATTGCTTAAAGAGTGCTCCATTGTGGCGGCCAAGTTGAAATTGATGAGTGAGCACACACACATACGCACATATATTCGAATGAGCAACTTTTCAGTTGGCTATGCGATTTTGCATAAATCTTGCATTCTTTTCAATAGCAAACTTCTACAATTAAATTATATTCAGTTCGAAATCTCCAGCTGCGCCTGTCCACTCAACGTTTCAGCCAATTTTCATGATTTCTTAAGCACACAGCCGTACATCTTCAAGCAATTAGAGACTGGTCGCGCTCGCCTTATAAGCACAACAGATGACATAAGTCAGCAAGAATTTTTCTTTTACTTTTTTCAGCACTGAATTCAATGCTAAGGTTATTTATTGTCTGTGAAAATATTCAAGATTTCCTAAATGGTACGTAATTGGCAATGAAAAACTCTTATGTCATATACTTTGACAATATATGGCTCATAGGTTGGTTTCTTATAAATTTCGTGTTTAATGTTTCGTAAATAATGTCTGTCTTGACTGCTAGGTTGGAGACACTCCTTCGAATTAACGCATTTGTAAGCTCATAAGCAGTAACATTTAAGATTTAGACTAACGTCTACATATGTAAGTATATAAGCGAGGTATTCGTGCTTCGCTTCTTGACATGGAAGCACTAATGCACACATTTTTTTCTTATAAACCCATTTACCAACTAAGAAATCACTTAAACACAAAAAATACACTAATTAAAGCCAACTTGACCAAATATCGATTTTATGATTGCACCAAAGACATAATATACCCATTTATGTACACGTACACGTATTTATAGTTGGTTGGTAGAAAACATAGTTTCCTGGGTGTGATTGTCCCAGAGGAAGCTCAAATTGTAATGTCAATTGCTTTCCTCATTTGTAGTTTTTATATTGAAGGCGGTATCCGCAACCAAAGTGTAAAATAATGTGTTTTATGTGCTACAACCAAATCAATAACTTCACAATTACACAAATTTATGTATGTATTGTAGTGTGATACGTCGTAAATGCTTGAACATTTATAGACGCTGCAGTGACTTTAGTTTCTACTGAGTTTCTTCTGGTATACTACAAATTTAACTCTTACCTAAACTCTGCCCTTTAATTAAATGTAATGTTGGATTGGATACCTTAATATAAATATAATTAAAGGGTAATCCATTTCGAGGTTCCCTACCATTTTAAAGAAAAAACACGGAAACTTCAAATTTATTGTGAAATGTATATTATCATTCGTAAGAACATTCTACGGCCATCATTGACGTTTACGTTCTCACTAGCATCGTTTTTTAAGAAATATGGACCGATGTTTCCACTAACCACAACCAAACCGTAGTTTGTAGTCAGTAGGTCGATTAAGTTCATGATAAACCAAACAATGAACAAAAATAACATCACCTTGACGCGACTCATGCGTGATCTGTCAAAAAAAGGCTATTAAAAAAGTTCATCTACTTGGATCACCCGTTATATTATTGAAAATCAAATTATTTTATATAAAACGTTGTTATTGAACAAGATATCTTTAAGAAATTTTAAGTAGATTGTTGTCCACATCAGCAATACGAAATCCGAAAAAATTATTCGGTTCGAATCCCCATATCATTAGTTCGAATTGAAGGTGGTGTTATTATAAAAAATGCTCTGAATGTTATTATAGCTTTGGTGCAACCATTTTTCATTTTCATTGTTTTTATTTCAAATTTATTTTAAACTTGATCCATCAATCCCATATCGAAAGACTCATCCAATACCATTTTGAAGGATGTTTTGGGCCTCAAGCGCGTCAAATCGAGTTTTCGAGAGAAAAGTTCTGCGAAAGATTTATGGTCCTTTGCGCGTTGGCCACGGCGAATATCGTATTCGATGGAACGATGAGCTGTACGAGATATACGACGACATTGACATAGTTCAGCGAATTAAAAGACAGCGGCTACGCTGGCTAGGTCATGTTGTCCGGATGGATGAAAACACTCCAGCTCTGAAAGTATTCGACGCAGTACCCGCCGCGGGAAGCAGAGGAAGAGGAAGACCTCCACTCCGGTGGAAGGACCAAGTGGAGAAGGACCTGGCCTCGCTTGGAATATCCAATTGGCGCCACGTAGCGAAGAGAAGAAACGACTGGCGCGCTGTTGTTGACTCGGCTATAATCGCGTAAGCGGTGTCCACGCCAGTAAAGAAGAAGAAGTATATCAGGTATACTGTATAGAAAAAATCATACAAAGTATTGCGTTTTACACCTTTTGACCACCAATTTGGAAAGTTGTGAATATCATGGCAATAGAAATGTTTGTCCTTTGAAGCATACCAATCAGACATCCAATTTTCGACTTCCGCATAGGGATCGAAGTGCTGCTTAGCCAATGCGTATCCCAGCGATGAAAACTAATGGTAAACGGAAAATGTCAAGTTTCGTGAATACGGCGGTGGGACAGCAGCTCCCAACCAATTATTTAGATTGTATCCTGAACCGATTTTACTTTGTGTGCAGGTGCATTGTCGTGTAACAAAAACACTTTGCCGTGTCTTTCGGCCCATCCTGACCGTTTTTCGATCAATGCATGGTTCAAATTAATCATTTGTCGTCTGTAGCGTTTAGTATTACCGCTTTAACCAGGATTAAGAACTGATAGAAACATGATATACTACACCAAACACAGAGCATTTCCATCTTAGCGAATCCATATGTTCTTTCAGTCTATGTTAATGGTTGTCCCGGCTTAACCCGTGATTTTCTCGATTTAGGATTCTTAAAATTATCAAGTTTTAATCGCCAGTGACGACTTTATGTAAAACTTATTTTCTTTCCTGTCTTGGAAGCAAAATTTCACAAATGTTTTTTCGGTACACCTGTACCCTATATTGGGAATAGTTGTAATGTATCAAAATTGATAAACCGAATTATCATATTCCACATCAAGTTTATTTAAATCCTTGACCATAAAAAAACCGTAAATAAAGTAAGAAGTCTTCAATACATGTTCGAAAGTAGAATATAAAAGTTTTAAATAGCTCTACAGTTTTCTAAATCTCGAACAAGTCATTCACTCGAAAGAAATTATGTATGCAAATGTTCGCCTTTTGCACACAAACTTTCCAAATGGCAAAAATAAACTTTAATACTATAAATAATATTGTTAATATATAAACATATAATCGTCAATGAATAAAAATATACTTCTCAATTTAAATTAATTACATAATTGTTACAAATAATTAATGCTAACAATTATAACAGAAAAAATATGAACAACAAAATATCGCATGAAAGCGATAACAGCGATAATTAGATATTTAAATATTATAAATATACATATGTTTACAATTTACTTAAAATCCAAACGAGTGTTCCAAAAATATCCCTACAACCTGCTCTGTTGCCTGTATATAAAGCATACTAATAAATTTTTTTACAACAACTATACCAGTATTACACGTTATACTTACGAATTTGAATAAAAAGTTAATAATATTCAAGTAGAATACGAAAGCAGTTGATAAGCGAGCAGCGCCGGCGTTATTGTAATGGACACATACACATATATTTAAATTACATAAATTCATTATAAGATTATACCAAAGCATTTTGTATTTAATTTGAGAATAAGTTTTGAATGACTTCTCGCAAGTTACTTATGAAAAAAAAAAAAAACAAATACTATAATGAACAAATATATGTATAATGAAATTAATGTCGTCCCCCTCGAAGAAATCTGCCTTGGTCTCAACACACTGGTGCAAACGTTTTTTCAATTCTAGAAACAGTTGTTAAAGTAAATTTCTGAATAGATAATGTCTTCAATTTATTCAAAACGGTTCCCCGGAGCCGTTGTTTGAGTTTGCTGAATAGCCAGAAGTCACACGGAGCTGAATCAGGTGGTTACGGCCCGATATTGTTTGAAAACTTGTCGAAAAAAATCAAGAAGAATCAATGTAGTTGTGCATTATCGTGGTGCAAAAACAAAGAGTTGTCGGCCCATAATTCCGGTCTGTGTTTACGAATAGCTTCGCAAAGACATAACATTCAAATAGTATACCATGTTGACAGTTTGGCCGGTCGGAAGGATTTCGGAGTACACCACACCTCGATTGTGAAAGAAAACTATTAACGTAACATTGCTTTTTCTCTTGCTTTGACTTGGTTTTTTCGCCTTCGGCTAACCTTTGCTACGATATTCGACCGATTGATCATCTGTTTCCGGGTCATAAGCATATATCCAAGAGTCATCGTTAGTAATAATACGTTCACAGACGTTAACGTGATCCTGTGATGATTTAGTGATTTTGAAATCAATTGCGCTTTCACTTTTCTTAGGCTTAAATGATCTTTCAAAATGGTTTTCACTGAGATCTCTGTTTTTCAGTAAGATCTCTGACTGTTGATCATCGATTCTCAAGCTCCAATGCTATTTTATTGACGTATTGATGTTGATGGCGGTCCTGTACGTGATTCGTCGTCAACACGTTCTCGACATTCTTTGAATAATTTATACCAATAAAAAACACTTGCTCGCAACAAAAAATTATCGCCGAAATACTAGTGATTATTTTGATGTAATATTTGGCACAGATGTCACTGACTGACTGATTTTCGCGCGAAATTTAAATCAATATGTCTTACTATTTTTTGCTCAGAGGAGTATTTTGAATATAGCTCACTTGTAAGTAAATAGAGCCACTTCATAACATATCAGTAATGTAAGTAAACCAATTTGCCAACCTATGTGACAAAATAGACAAGTAAAACTGAATGGAGAAAGCTAAACACCAACGTATGGTAATGAGGTAACCAATATTATTTTGTAAAAATCTCAGTTACATAATTTTGTTGTCGGTGTCTCATGATTTTTTTTTAATAGAAAACAAATCTTAAACATACCGAGATAAGGTAAAATGAAGACTACTGCATCTTACTTTTCGCCAAAATATCCAAAATTTCTGACAATTCAACATTGGACTGGATATCAAAATATCAACTCGCTTTCTCAAAAGAAATCATTGAAAATTGTAACTCTCATCACACAAAACCCAATGACTTCATTCGATCTAAATTCACAACACATACATATGTATGTATGTATGTTACAAGCGCATATAAGAAATCACAAATACAAAATCGCCAACAAATTGTTCTCAAATAGCTTGTTGTCCACGGCGCTCAGCGCAATCATAAAACAAAATGACAGATAAATTAGAATTGATTATTTAAAGTGACAAGCGGTGGAAAGCGTGAGACCGGCGGTGTAAGGTTTGCAAAGATATAAGCGCCTCAAACAAAGTCAAATACAAATACAAGGTGCGAATTTAAATCTATAGAAACTGTGTATATGCATGTGTAACTAATATATGACTGGGTAACAGATCGGTAACTGAGTTGCGCTGCGGTACTATATGACTGCCATAAAACACTGAGGGGGAAAATGCGGTAATCATAAACACTTTTATATTGCAAATCGCCAATGGAAGAAAATTTCAGCTTTTGTTGCTATTTCATACAGTGTAGCAATTTGCTGGGAATTAATCAGAACGCCGGGGTATATACACAGTTGACTTTAAAATTCGAGCTCATAACCCGAATGTTCGCCGCGAAATTGAGTACAACGCATGGACTTCATCTAAATATTTTGATCCAATTACATATGTATGTATGTGTGTACATATGAATTTATGTGCTACAAGTGGGTGTTTCAGCATTCAGAATGTGCGCTATTGTTAGTGGAACGAATAAATGCCATACACGCATTAATTAAGGCAACATAAGAAACAACAGAAATTATAAATGAGCGCTAAAGTAACCCCAAATAGACCTACATACACATAAACTGACCACAGTTAATTGTCCAATGAACGGAAAAAATAGCATTACTGAGAATAAAAAATTAAGCCTTTCAGACTGGAGCATTTTAGAGAAAGTTTTTTTCAATATTTTTAAGAATATAGTGAATAACTCCCGAATATTATTGCAACATAAAAATCAGGTTTTTATATAGAATGTGATATTAGCTGTCTTCGATTCGCCATTTCTCCGTTTGATTCTGCTCTCTTGTCTCTAGATCAGTTTTACTATTGGGAATGTTTCAAACTGATGAACTTCAAATTTACAGAGACCAATTTTAAATAAAGGGTGATCCAATTAAAGATACTTTTTTCAATAGCCTTTTTTTATAGATCACGCGTGAGTCGTGTCAATCTGTCATGTTATTTTTGTTCAGTAATGTTTGACATTTCATAATGGAAAGACTTATATCCGAACAACGTTTACAAACCGTTCAACTTTATTACGAAAATTCACATTCTCTAAAGAAGAAGCACGTGAACTTTGTTCAACTTCACAACACGATCACCCATCTTGATGCTCAGCATTCATTAATGGGTAATGTTCTACTAAATAGACCACGTCCAACACGCAGTGAAAAAAATATTACAGCCGTAGCTGAGAGTATACACAAAGACCGTGGAGAGTCAATTCGGCGCCGTTCGCAGCAACTCGGTCTTACGTATGAAACGACTTGGTGCATTTTACGGCGAGATCCCAAGTTAAAAACGTACAAAATACAGCTTGAGTAAGAACTGAAGCCGCTCGACCTTTCAAGTGACATAATTTCCTTCTATGGACTCTTGAAAAGTTCTAAGAAGATGCGGCGGCTTTGAGCCAAAAGGTACGTAAACAAGCAAAATTGCCGCATTTGGGACGAAGATCAACCTGAAAAGATTCCAACAGCTGCCCTTTCATCCAAAACCAAAAAAAAAAAAAAAAACAAGGGTTTGGTTGCGGTTTTGTGGGATCGGTGGAATCATCGGCCCATATTTCTTCACAAATTATGCCAGATGAGAATGTAACAGTCAAAGGTGACTGTTATCGCACCACATTAACCCACTATGTGATGCCCGAAATTAAAAATCGTGATCTCGGTGACATTTGGTTTCAACAAGAATGCGCCACTTCCCACACATCGCATCAATCAATGGATTTAATGAGAGAACATCGGTGAGCAAATAATTTGATTTTTTGGGTCGGTTGATTGTCTACCAAAATCGCGTGATATCACGATGTTAGACCTTTTTTGTGTGGAGTGTAAAGTCTAAAGGCTATGTGGACAATTCCGCTTCGATTGAGTTCTTGGAGCAAAATATCACGAGTTTCATTCACCAGTTACCAGTTAAAATGCTCGAACGAGTCATCGAAAATTGGACTCAACACATGGACCATCTGAGACGTAGTCGCGGCCAACATTTCAAAGAGATAATCTTCATAAAATAAATGTCAAAGAATGTTCTTTCGAATTATAGTAAACATTTCCCATTAAATTTGAAGCTTTTGTATTTTTTTATTTAAATAAGTAGGAAGATCACCCTTTTAAGGTACATTTAATATATTAAGAAAAAGATTTCGAAATTCAAATGTGGATACAACCAATTAAGTCGATCAGAGATGCTGAAGCTAATTCTAAAGTATCTCATGTAATATAAGGATTTTTCAGAGCAAATTGAATGGCTTGTTCGTTAAGGTATTCTACTCTAGAAAATTCGATTTTTTCATATATTTAAAGTTTAGACCCTTAAGAACATATCCTCCAAAGGATTTTTAAAAATTAAAATTATTTTAAGAGCTTCAGTTACTTTAGTGACGCAGTACCTAGCCCGGTTCGGCCGTATCGAATTTTTTAAACGCGTTTTTCTCGAAACTACTTTTTTCCACACGGTACCTGCATGATCTCAAGTTCTATACAACCGATTTACTTGAAATTTTGTGTGAACCTTCTTTATATAATCCTTTATCTTTATATAATCCTTAATCCTTTGTTTTTAATATTTAAAAAAAAATTCAGGAATTTCAAAAGAAAGCGTAAAAAAATGATTTTTATTTTCAGGCAGTCGCCATTTTTCAAAAAAAAAATTTCGTGTTCCCTGAGGTAGGGACTATAACAGCATCCTTACTGATTAAGAATTTCTTTTGATTTTTTTTCAGACCACCAGGAGAGTCAGGATCAATGTCACCAGGATGCGCCATTTTTTTTTTACACCTGTCTCTCTTTCCAACCCCCCTCCCCCCTCCCCCCTTTTATTTTAATTTTTAATATTGTTTTATAAATTTTTTTTTCTGTATTCTTAAGTTATCAATAAAAACACCATAAAAGAATGGATAGTAAAAATATTTTTTTGGTTTTTTTTTAAATAAAGTTCAAAAACTCGCCCAAAATTTGATTTCTAGACTAGAATACCCCCTTAACAGAAACAAGACTGAAGACGAAAATGTTATGGCAATAGGCATTGAAAATATTCGACCTCTTTTATTAAAATTATCAGCATAGTTTTATCGAAATCAGAACTATTCTTGTGAAGTTCGCTGTATCTATCTGTTTGAAATAATAAAAATTTGCTATAGAAAGTATATGTATATCAATGTAAAGGAGATATTTTTTTGAAACGCACAAAATAATAATAACATGAAAAATTATTTTACATCAAAACATATTTTTTATTTATATTAAAAACAAATTTGACCAAATATTATTTGTTTACTCAAACTTCTGTTCGTTTCACTGTAATCGTGCACTTGGCATGACATTTGCTCAACATGCATCCGCATAAATGTACAATTACACCATAAAACATGTCATAAAATACATTGTTGAAATTACAAAAAACTGCACATTTTATACATATCCATCAACAGATCGACTTATCGGCGAATAAACATATTTATATGCATGCGCGTGAGCTCATATGTAATTAAAGAACACACACGCATTTTAGCATTCTCAGGTTATCATATATACGTATATATGAGAGCTTTGAATGCACAAACGCTAAATGATAACTACAGGCATATATGTATGTGTGTATATAAATACATATTTATGTATATTTGCATTCATATACATATGTTATTTGTCGCGATTTACAGATGCTAGATACGGCAATTGTCACACTTTGAGGTCTTTCAACTCACACTTGTATGCGCGCCGATTTGTAATTGTTCTAACATTGTATGTAATAATCACTTCATCGCTTTCACATACGCACCTACAAACATACATATATATTATATACAGTCAGTGTTGAAAAATTTTGAAAAAATAATGCTGAATATTGCACCGCTTCCCCTTCGCATTGCACATTTTAGCCGAAGTGGCAGAAGCATGCGGCAAATATAAAGACAATGGAGTTGGGAAAAAGAGTCGCAAAACTCTAAGACAAAATGTCAACATGCAAACATACATACGTATTCACATCTAGAGACGCAGCGAGCGACTTCGGCAGTTAACATGATGCCATTGTTTTTCGCAGGTTCTCTTATAGTCTTATTATATAAATATGTATTTAAGCAAGTATGTTTAGTGTGGGTGGTGCATGCCACAGGCACCTACATACATACACTTATACCAACATATGTGGCACTTATGAAAATTATGTTTCCAGATAAGTATGTCTCTTCATATGTATGTGTGTATTCCACCGTTCTGTTAAACCGCTACTCCCTCTCTCTTGGCAGTCATCACAATGCAATTCTCATGTTACAACAATTGACAACAAAGCCATGTTCGCCAGTTAAGCACTTGTCGCTGTCGTTTCCATTTTAGAAGGACACTTGCGCGGTCTCAAAGTCTAACTTATCGGCCACCAGCAGCAAGCGGCTGCGGTGTGACTTTTCTTGGACCCACCAGACATTCAGTCGAATGCCATTTTCAAAGGCGCAAAAGCACATAAATGTATAGAAGTATTTGTATATATGTATATAATTTCCATGCATAGAGACACTCATGTCCGCACTCACATCACCGTTCTTCAATAACCAAGTGTCATACGTGGTTAATACCTAATTTTCTGGTTGCGTGTATGCGCTTCATTCATAAATATTCTTTATTATGCTTTTTTTCTACTTGATTAATGTGTGCGTGTGTGTCAGGCAGTATACTGTCTGGTATTTATAGCATTCGCTCCATTGCATTTGGCACTGAAAAAAGGGAGTTGGCCAAAGCGCTGTCTACGAACGGGCAAATACATGCCATTTCAATTATTAATTCCTGGGATTCATGTACCGTTAATATGTATATTGGTACCTGGAGGCATTCCAAAACTGTCTGGGAGGTGATATATGTACATATGTATATGCATATAACATTATGCATATAGAAGTATATATGTACATATGTGTTAGTAGGAGGTTGATAGCATTAAGTAGTTACAAAGCGAATAATCACATATAAAATTAATAATATTTCAAGGCTTTCCCAAAAATATTCCGAAACAAGTTTAAGTTTACGGCATTTGCTCCAAAAATTTGTGTATTAAACTTCAAGATATCAAAGTTTTTAGCTTTACCCGTTATATTATTAGCTATGCTTTTGAAATGGTTGTTAAATAAAAGCTATTTTTAATATTTACATATTTGTTTGAAATTTTAATAAGATAAATTTGCAGCTCTGTATTTTTTAAATATATATTAATAGAAAATTTCTTATAAAAAAAACTTAAAAAATCGGAAAAGTGTTCGTATACTTTCAAAAGCCTCCTCGTTTTTATACCCTGAACAGGATATATTAAGTTTGCTGTGATGTTTGAAACACCCAGAAGGAAACGTCGAAAGTATATTTACAAATGTTCAGCGGGATGAACTGAGCTGATTTATTCAAGTCTTTATGCCAGCCTGAATATACGCGAGTTAGTCCCCCCGTTTTTGAGATATCAAACTGAAGTTTTGCACACCTCCATTTCTCTCCAAGAAGCTGTCAATTTGTCCAAATTTCCGATATAAAACCACTGTAGGCTATTGATGTCATACAAACTGAACGATAGGAATCAAGTGCTTGCATGGGGAACTTTCTCATTTGACGAGATATCTTCACGAAATTTTTAAGGCTTATGGTCAACGTTATCGTATTATCTGAGCGTACTATCTGTAACACCATCTTGATACCCATGAATAATATTCAACCGCATAGACTGCCTTCAACCCGCAGTGAAGAAAATACAGCAGCCGCAGTTAGTGAGAGTGTATACAAAGACCGTGAAGAATCGATTCGGCGCCGTTCGCAGCAACTCGGACTAACGTATTGAACGCCTTGGCGTATTTAACAACGATATTTTAAATTTAAAAGGTACAAAATACAGCTTGTGCAAGAAATGAAGTCGACCTTCCCAAGTGGCATCGCTTTGTTCCATGGGCTCTTGAAAAGCGATGATGACGATATATGGTTTAATGGGCATGTAAACAAGCAAAATTACCGCATTTAGGATGAAGACCACCCTGAGAGACTAAAGAGCTGCCACTTCATCCTGAAAAAATCAATGGTTTGCTGTGGTTTGTGGGCCGGTGGAATCATCATATTTCTTCAAAAATTATGCCGTTGAGAACGTAACCGTCAATGGTGACCGTTATCCCGCTAAGATAACCGACTACTTCCCACAAATCGCACAAATCAATGAGTTTGTTGCGAGAACACTTCGGTGCACAGATAATTTCACGTTTTGGGCCAGTCGATTGGCCACCCAGATCGTGTGATATCACAGTGTTAGACTTTTTCCTGTGGAATATGTAAAGTTTGAGGTTTATGCGAACAATCGCGTTTCGATTCAGGCCTTGGAACAAAACATCTCGCTTGTCATTCGCCAGTTACCAGTCGAAAGGCTCGAAAGAATCATCGTAAATTGTACTCAAAGGATGAAGAGATAACCTTCAAAAAATAACTACCAAAGAATGTTCAAATGATAATAAACAATCCCCATTAAATTTAAAGTTTCACTTGTTTGATGAACAAAAGTAGGGTACCTCGATATGGATCACACTTTATTTTAAAATTTATTAAATTTTCGAAATTAATTTATTATACATAGCATAGTTTTAGGAACTTTATCTACTTGTATGTATATTATAGAACCTTTCTCGCCTTTCTTCACATTTCGCCTCCATAATATCTTCACCCCTCAATCTATTTGAATACCTCCTGCTTTTACAAGTAGTATGTAAAGGTCTAAGAGCATTTGATTATATTTTCGTACGTTACGAAGTCATTTTGAGTATTTAATGCATTTTTCAATTTAGCAAAAAAGACACTAGTTGCATGTTTGTCTATCCATTTATTGTATATAGTTGCAAATAAATTAATCTCATTATTTAAACGGCATTCGTGTTTTCTTCTCATACAAGATTTTTTCATATTTTTTATTATTTTCACATAAGTTTATAAAAGTAATAATGCAAATTGGAGAAATGACAATTTAATTGTTTAAAAAAGACACTTTGAAGATAATAACAGTATAAATAATATTATTATAATTGTTCCGTCATAGCAAGATGCATATGTTTATTGCTATATAAGGGTGAATCGGAAATATATAAACTAATTTTTGCCACAGATTTCTTAAACTTTAACTTTTTCGTCGATTTGTACTCAATTATTGGTGCAAAAAAAATTGTCAAAATCAAAAATTATGTCCGAGTATTCGAATATATATATATGTAAACAGTTGCACTAAACTTTTAGGTTAAAAAAAAATATTTTATTCACTAATTGATATATTTTTAATTTTAGTTAAATTAAAAAAGTTAATTTTTCCGTTTTTTAATTTTTGCTTCTTCTTTTTTTTAATTTTTGCTACCGTTTAGAATAATCTGCTTATTTTTAAACGAAAATATAACTCCTTTAATACTAAATAAATCGCACTTATGATTTGCAGTATTTTTATTACTATCCTAATGTACATACACACACCTAGAAAGGTATATATAGCACCGTTATCAATTATTGCAGGCAATTTGATAATTCTAACAGCTTTCAATATCAACATCAATATGACAGCCATACACCTGTACCTGATAAGAGCCGAACATATTAGCGTGAGCAGAAAGTTTACACATTTAGTCATAAAAAAGAAAGTTTGCACATTTAGTCACACAAAAAAATAATTTTATCTATCTAGCATTTGTTGAATCGCAAAATAGCAATCAATTGGCTGATAAAAAGTGTGTGTTTGTGCTATTTGCGTTTGTTACTTACGGAAGATTAAGCAAAAATCGATTTTAAGCGAGCTTATTCAATAACCACTGTTTGCCTCTAGTACACATACTTATTTATATATACATATGTATGTATATGTGCATGTATGTGTGTGTTGCTATTTTTGCAATTCCTTTTAGCACAAATTCCGTTCGGACTTTTATTCTGCTGTGTGCAAGTATTCATTTGTTTGCTTACCTTTCTGCTCGGGTTGCGCCTGCTTAACATCCAAAGCCGACACTGTTGGTGGTGGGGCTGCTGCTGCTGCTGCGGCGACGGCTGCTACATTGACAGCGGCCGACTGCTGTTGTTCCTTCTGTTGTTGGTAGATTTGCTCCTGTTGATGCTGTTGCTCCTTCAACAACAGCGGCGAGTGTGAGTCATTCACTGTTGTTGCGGCAATCGGCTGTGCCGGTATGCCTGTGGTGGACTCTGTTCTTGTTGTGGTTGCGCCTTCTGCTGCGACGACCTCTGTCGCTGCCGTGCCGTTACTAACAGCGGCTGCAGCTTCCAGTGGCACGGAGCTTTTCTCCAAAATATCCGCCATATTGACTTGCTGCTCAGCACTCAGCGTTTATTATGCGAGTGGCTGTATGTGGGTTAGTGCGCTCGTTTGCTGTTAGGTATGTGTGTGTGTTCTACTTCCGTGCCGTGCGCTTAAAAGGATGCGGTGGGGTGGATTGCGTTGCGCAGCGAAGATAAGGGACACCCCTTACAGAAGACGAGTTCTCTAATGCGAAGGAATGCGTTGCACTCAGGACCACGAAGCTTCGCCTGTGTATGTATATATGTATGTATGTGTGGGGGTGTGTGTTTTAATGATTTTGTTTTTACAGTAGCAGTACGCAGTATTATTGTTGTATTTCGCTTTGCGCTCACCCTCTGCTGCCGCCTGCGTCGCACTGGCTCTCACTTTGTGCCTTCGTGGATTGTGTGTGTATCTTTTGTTTGTTGAAAATTTTTTCAATTCACAATTTCTTCTTTAGATTTTAAAGCACTTTTCAACGCGTTTCAATTACGCTTTGCTATTAAATGCACTTTTCTTATGTAACTCTTTCTTTGCTAATAACACAATATGTTTGTATGTATGTATGTAAAGAATCGAACCTGTAAAGAAAGCATTATTAATCACCCGTTTTTATTACGCGCTTCATGCACCACCTTCACACCGGAAATTAAATTAACGGTGAGGGCCACTCGCGGTTTGCGTGCGTTCTGGTATACCAACTACCGTTGCCTTTCTGGAATAGTCTCTTTTCAATTCACAATTTGCTACAAATCGCCTATTTTTCCTCGCAGAAACTTTTGTGTATACACAACCACAATATGTATGTTTGTGTGTATGCATCTATTTTCCTAAATTTTATTCACACTTTGCTCTGCGCCGCACTGCGCAGTGCACTTTCAATAGTAACTAGTTGAAAACGAAATTCAAATTTCACAATTCACTCACAAAGCATTTATTTGCATATGAAAAAGAAAACATTTATTTAATATGCACAAAAACGCTCAACAAAAAAACTAGCCATCATCAAACTGTAATGAAATGAAAAGAGCAAAAACCACACTGTCACACACCTTGGCGTTGTGTTGCACCGTAAATAGTTGTTAAACCGAGGATGAATCTATTTGGTCTGTTATCTCGTCTCGAACTGATTGCGCGCTGCAAAGAAGAATTTATAATTAACGTTCGAATGCGTACAGCTAGCGTCGCAAGCCCAAAAGCCGCGGAGAACCAATGCAGAAGGCATTGCATTTGAGTGAGAGCGCGCACAAAGACGCTTTTGTGGTGAGCTTTTAGTACAAGAAAGCCGGTAATGCTGTTAGCCAGCGCTGTTGGCACAACGGTTGGCGTAAAAGCTGCAACAGCGACATCTGACGGAAAATGCATGGATGTTTCAAAAATTACTATGTAGAACCAGGGAACATAAAGCCAAAGAACATTTCTGGTTGAACACGATTGTTGAATAGATTATTGAGCATCAACAAGTGGTTGCTGATTTTTTGACCAAAATCATCCTAAGCGAGAAAGCATATTTTTATATTGGTGGGGTTGTTTATCCGCAAAATTTACGCTTTTGGCGTTCGAAGAACCCATATGTGATTGTTGAAATACAAATGTATCGACAACGTGTCACTGTTTGGTAAGGATTTTGAGCTGAACGCATAATTGGACCATAGTTTTTTGAAAATGAGCAGTGACTGTTACTGGTGCTCGATATCACGACATGATAGCCCAGTTATTTTTGCCAATTTACCCGGTATGCCATTCCATAAATAATCCAATCGGCTTCTTCAGGGACATGTGGCCTCGAAAGTATCACTTTTATGGATGAAAAAATTTTCAATGCTAAAGAAGTTTTTAATAGAAAAAAATTCCAAATACACAAAATATATTATTCCAAGGGCTCAACACAGTCACCATCCACCTGCTGTAATGGTTTGGTGTGAAGTCTTCTGTTAAGGCATTCCACCTCTTCACTTCGATAAACGAGGGGTTAAAACTGTGGCAAAAGTGCACCACGATCGCTACTAATCGGTTAATATTTCTAAACAATTCTTGCTGATGACTGTACTTTACCCAATTCCGCTTTAATCAAGAAATAACTATTTATTTAAACTATGGTATTTGTTGCTTTTGGGGTTTCGTAATTTGTATGCCACTATTGCAGTTATTTCATATATTTACATATTAGTTCCACTCTGAGTTAGTCTTGCAATTAAATAATTTAGATGAAAAATAAGACCCCTCCCTAACCTAACCTAACTCAAAGATATATGACAAAAATAAACAAATTATTCAACCCTTGTGTGGGGTAGGGCCGAAATGCGTGAGTACGAAGAGCTTGACAGGCTGGATGACAAGGGTAATGCTTGAAAAAATGCGGCGACTAACAGAGGGTTTCAAGACCGGAGCATACTCTTACAGAATCCCCAGAGATGGTCCAGTGACAGTTGCCCAGAGTATACTAAAATTATGGAGAGAACACTTTTCCAGCCTACTGAATGACAGTGTGAATGACAGTGAAAGCATAACACCATCAGATGGTGGCCGCAATTCCCAAATACGTTCTATTGCTCGACCATGAAGGAGCATTTAATAGTCTGCAGAACAACAAAGTGGCGGAAGGCGATGGATTGCCAGCCGAGCTATTCAAATAGGGAGGCGAAAAACTAATTTAAGTGTGCTCTGCCCAATCTACCCCACAATCTGCGCCAACTACCGTGGGATAAGCCTCCTCAACCCAGCATATAAGATTCTATCGAACAAACTGATTGGACCTGACCAGTGTGGATTCAGACCTGAAAAATCAACAACTGACCTCAGATTCACCATGCGCCAAATCTTAGAAAATACCTACAAATCGAAATTTTACTCATACCACTTCCTCGTCGATTTCAAAGCCACCTTCGACAGCACGAGAAGGAACTGCCTCTTAACGTTATGTTTGAACTTGGTATCCCCGCAAAGCTAATACTTACGGCTGTGTAAACTAAAGCTCCATCAAGATCAAGAAGGACCTATCCGTACCGTTCGATGCCAAACAAAGTTTAAGACAAGGCGACTCCCTATCTTCCGACTTATTCAATCTACTCCTGGCGAAAATAATTCGATCTGAATAGAGAAGCTACAATCTTCTAGAAGAGTGTACAGCTCTAGGCTCCCACGTTATAGTCATAACTTCGAAGCCATAGATAATTTCGTCTATCTTGTAACCAACATTAACACCAACAACAACATCAGCCCAAATTCCAATGCAAAATAACTCTTGCCAACAGGTGCTACTTTGAACTAAGTAGGCAAATGTAAAGTAAAGTCATCTCGACAAACAAAGACCAAACTAAAACTCAAGTCACTCATCATAACCGTTCTGCTATATGGTGCAGAGGCAAGGACAATGACAATATAGAAACGTCTGCGTTAGGAGTTTTCAAGAAAATGTTATTTCTTTTGCGCATTAAAGATATACGACGACATTGACATAGTTCAGCGAATTAAAAGACAACGGCTACGCTGGCTAGGTCAAGTCGTCCAAATGGATGAAAATACAACAGCTCTGAGAGTATTTGACGCAGTTCCCGCCGAAGGAGCAGAGAAAAAAGAAGACCTCAGCTCCGTTGGAAAGGCCAGATGGGGAAGGCCCTGGCTACACTTGAAATCTCCAATTGGCACCAAACAGCGAAAAGGAAGAACAACTGGGGCGCTGTTGTAAGCTCGGCTATGACCACGTAAGCGATGTCTACAGTGATTTCAAATTGCATAAAGCAATGTACATACAATTTTAACTGCTTATGTAATATCTGCCTTTTAGTCAAAATTTTATATTCATGACTATATAAAGATTTAAGCCGAATAAGTCATTTTTAACTTAGCATTATTCCAAATCAACGTCTGTGTCACATTAAATATTGTTACAAAACTAAAAAAAAACAAATTTTTTGCATATTTATTTATATAATAAGAGAGATGAATTTTCATATATATCTACATATGTACATATCTTTTTTATATGCGCATATGGAGTTCAGAGAGAGAGAGAGAGATATTTGATATTTTTGGAGTCGACTTTGATCACTTTGTTGCTATTGTTGTTAAGTTTTCTTAGTTCGTTCCGTTTTCAAGGAGCTTTGGCACAGAATATGACACTGGTTAGAGTTTTCCTCGTAAATTAGCCAATACCAAAAAAATTTAAATAATATATTACTAAATTCAAAATTAAAAAATGTTTATCATTATGTTGTTGTTTCCCTTTCGTTATTAAATATTATATAATAGGAGTTCATGTTATCCGTTTCCAAGTGATTTTATTATAGGTAGTAACAAGTACATTGCTTTAAGTCCTTTTCGTAACGTTGGCTACTCGTGCTTTGTCGTGTTCGCTGTTACTTCACGACATTCTACATATTAATATATTGCTTTACTATATATTAAATACGTTTTTCATGTAATTAAAATTAAATAAATGAACAACAAAATTATTTTCTAATTTTAGTTTTTTTTTTTGGTTTAACTTTTTTTATATACATAATTTAAAAATTGTTTTAAGTTCTTCATCATTTGTTTTGAGTTTTGTTTGCTTTGTTTTAATATATGCCTTCTTCAAAAGTAATTGCACCACGTTCGCAGTACAATTAAGTGTATTTATAAGCAGAGAAATTAAAAATTTAATTTAAAATAAATATATACGAGAGAGAGAGATGAATAAAACATCTATGGAGAATGGTTGTTGCTATAACTGGTTGTTGGTATTTTTATAGCTGATCTGGTCTATCACACATTCTGGCAAGAAATGCTGTGTGGGAGGAAAGAAAGAGATAGATATAATTAGTTGTGTGTAATGAAAATTTTTTAATTATTTATATGTTTTTTTCTTAATTAAATAATTTTTAGATTTTAAATAGTACTCAAAAACTTTGACATAACACCCACATAAACTTTGTGTATACATACAAACAAAAAGTGCGAAATTTTGTTGTGCACATAAAGACGTGGTAAATAGTGAGGGACTTATACGTATGTATGTAGATCAATTGAAAAATATTATGTATATTTGTATTTGAAATTGAATAAGTTTTTTTAGTGAAAACTAATAAATGTTCCTGATTTTGATATCAAAATTAAAAAAATTAAAATAATATTTGTAATTAATTTAATTTTATTTTACTTTTTTTAGTTAAATTTTACTTTATGATGTCTTATTTTATTTCATTTTATTTTTTAATTTTAACTTAATTTTTTTTTGTTTTTATTTTATCTTTTTTTCATTTCATTTATTTATGTTTTTTATATAATTGTTTTTTTTTTTTATAATAATATATTTATTTTTATATTAATTTTAATAAAAATTTTTATTACTTACTTTTAATTCAACTTCAAATTTAATTAAATTTTAATTTTATTTATATTTCATAATTTTTATTTAATCTTTTCTTTTCTTTTTATTTCATTGTATTTTATTATATTATTTTTTTTATTTCATTTATTTTTTTTTTTACTTTTTTAGTTATTTCGTAATAAATTTAATTTTAATTTTATTTTACTTACTTTTTTGGTATAACTTTACTTTATGTTGTCTAATTTTATTTAATTTTAATTTAATTAGTTTTAATTTTATTAATTTTTTATAATTTTTTTTCTCATTTCAATTTATGTATGTATTTTATTCCATTTATTCCGTTTATTTAATTTTTTTTTGTTATAGTGTATTTAATTTAAGTTTTAGTTAAATTATATTTTACTTTATTGTATTTAATTTTATTACATTTTAATTAAACTTATTATGTTTTATTTCCTTGAAGTTTTATTTTATTTATTATTTTTTTAATTTTATTTCAAATTGTTACAATTTATGTTAATTTAATTTAATTAAATTGTTACTTTTGGTTTTAATTTTAATTTTATTTTTAATTAAAATTGTATTATACCTCATATTTTATTTACATTTTTTTGTTTTATTCACAAAATTTCATAAAACTTTTTAACATTTTTTATTCTACCAAAAATGCCCTCAAATTTATTTATTTTGTAATATTATCTACAACTCCAACACCTACTACAACTATATATACATTTATATATTTCATGTAAAAAATCTTATACATACGATTTTTTTACCTTAAACTCCCAATTTAAAATCTACAATTTCTGCGTACATACATACATATATGCAAACTATACTCCTTTTAGATTTGGCCTAATTACACCCCAAAGTTAACCCTCCCATTTACACACACATACGAGTAGTGTGTGCCGGTGTGCGTATAATTAATCGGGTACTTACCGTTTAGTCGAAGACAACTGGATCGCTCATCATTCTTTGGATGAACTCTGCATGATGCACGCGTTGTGTAAACATAATAAAGTGTTGTTGTTGTTGTTGTTGCAGGCAGTTTACATACGTATGTGTATGTGTATATATGTATTTCACACAAGAATTGTGCAATTGTGTGCGCAAACAATCATTCACATTCGTAGGTGGGCGAGCGCGTGTGTGTGTGTTTATGTGTATATGATTGTAAAACAAAGTGAAAGTGCGTCATACACATAGATACATATATGGGGAGGTGAGGTGGTGCATTTTTTTTTTGGTTTTTTGGTGTATTTTTTCCACAGTGCGTTGGGATTTATTTTTGGATTTTCGACATTCGACGGGCACATAAAAACGTAGGTACATATACATATGTCGACATAGAATGAGAATACATGTGAAAAACAAAAACAAATTTAATACAAATATATGCAAAGACAACATATGGTATAAGTACATATATAAATAAATATAGAGATTATGTATTTTTTGGTGAAGGTGAGAAGGTGCGAAATTCAACATACACATAAATATGTATGTTTGTGAATGACAACAAAAGTGATTTTTGAATTATAAAAATAAACACTATACATAAATATATGGTACATTATGTATATGTATATGAGTTAAATAAAACTAGAATAGAAGAATACTATTTTGCTTCTACTTACGGGAGTATGGAATCATGCCTTCATCATCTTCGGGGTCCATGCAATCGGCGAACAGTGTTTCAACTTGTTCATCATCCAATTGCTCACCTGGGAAATGGAGAGTAAATTAGAAATGATTAAAGTGTGAACGAAATAATAGTTCAGACAGCTATCTAAAGATTTGAGCTTGGCATGCAATGAAGTTTTAAACTTTCTTTCTTTCAAGAAAGCTCAACTAAAACTCCAATTGGATCACTTCTAAGTCTTGCTTCCCTACAACTAAAATTTGATTGCTGGATGTCAAGCGAACTTACCAAGTGACAGGAGGGCGTGTTGCAATTCAGCCAAGAGCATGGTGCCGTCCTCGGCTTTGTCGTACAATTTCAAACATTCAATGAAATCTTCGTAGCAACCTTGGTCCTTCTCCTTCTTAACTTGTGAGTAGATGGGGAGGAATTCTTCGAAGGTGATTTTCTTCTCATTGCGCTTCTTGGTGCCGCCCAATTTCTCGATCAACGCCAAGGTTGGGTTCAAGTTGAGAGCACGGAGGGCATCACCTAGATCGACGGCATCAATGCCCACGCCGGGAGAGCCCATGATTTCGAAAACGAATTCGACATCTACGAAAAACAACGAAAATATTGTTAATATTGATTTTTTTTTTGAGGAGAAATGAAGTTATTTATTAATAAAACAGTGGCGTAAAAATTATTGGAAAATGTATATTATTTCGACGTGGACACAGCATAATTTTTGTAAGCTTTTCTTTTGAATTTCATATCAAGCTTTCTTGGAGCTTTCATAAAGCTTTCATAGAGCTTTCATAAAGTTTCCATAGAGCTTTCACTTTCGGTGCTTTATCTTGGTATCACTCTCTTAAGTTATGTTATGTTATGAAAGACAGGAGGCTAGTAAAATCTAGTTTAGATTTCTAGTGAATTATTCTTATAGGTTATTATTTTTTCTATTTTTTGTGTATTTTAGTCATTTTCCCTCGAATAAAAATTAAGAAATTATGCAAAGCCTCCGGACTTGCAAAAAACAACCCAACTATAATTATAGTGACGGTGCTCTAAAATGATTAATAAGTACCGTTACTATAAAGATTATATTTATTTTTACTTTAGATTGAGAAAAATTTCTTTCAAACTAAATTTCATATGCTTTGATGATTTACAATGACATGCAAATGTTGATTTTTCTGTAAACAAAAATATTCCCCGATATGATTTGCATGAGGGTAATCCTAACGATAAATTTTTTCAACCAATAACATGGACATTCTTTAGAAAATATTGGTATTGCTCGACTTTTTCTGAGGATTGGAGGAAAATTTCAAAAAATCTTTAAATTAAAATAAAATTATGGTAAGAGAACTGGATGTGGATCGCGAGTTTAGCTCTATTGAGCCTTCATAAATCATGGGAAAACCTTTAACTTAAGTAAATAAGTCATAATATAAGCCTTTTAGTATCAGTGTGATAACGGTTTATTTACTTTAATAAAAAACTTTGAAAAAAGAAGAAATCTTGCATACCCCAACTTCAACTAAATAGACGTCCTTGCCCTACTACCCTTAAACATATATATAAATATATTCATTCATCCATAAAACCTACATCTTTCATATGCGCTTCCTCCTTCACGCTAATCAACGAACTTGATCCGTAGATTCAAGACCAACAAAAAAAAGATATTTATGACACATGCCATATATGCAGCGCACCCCCAACTAATGGCGCTTCATAGAATACATTTTGACAGCGCATAGCTAGAGGAATTTCGCGCAGTGTACATAAGCGTATCGTGAAAAAGAAATCTGACACCCGAGCGTACGAACAGTTGAGCACACGATCGGCTGTATGGAAGAGTTAGCGCACCGAACACGCATGCGATTTTTACCGAGCATATGTCGTATTTTGTTTTTGTTTGTGTGTGTGTATATTAACATACATACATATAAACACCTTTGAGTATGTGAGGTATGCGGAATGAAAACTTAATGCTAGATTTTTGCCAAAATTAGAAATGCGTTCGGTGTGCCGTTGCTCGCGTATTCGTGTTCACGCATTTACCGTTAGTCTGTGCGCACACATATTAATTTTTTTTTCGAAATAATTTCAACATACACATACATTCACTTGTATACTTGAATTGGTCAGAACGGCGCCGTACATATGTGTTTATATATATCTCTGCGCTCAGTCCTTCATTTCTAGTTTTTATATTTTCTCTCGTTGTTTTATTTTCGTTCACATATTTGCATTTATTTTTATAATGCCAACAATAGTTGCGCAGTTAGTTTGAGCACATTTTTTTAGCAAATTTATTTTTAAATTTTTCATTTCTTTTTTTTTCAACTTTTTCTCTACGAAAACTTTGTTTTTGAACAAATAAGATTTTTTTTGTGAACACACTGGCGGCATTCAGCCGTACGTTAAAAATAGCACGCAAACGATTGTAAAATTTTTCGTTTCAATTCCATTTCTATTCCGTTTCGCTCGTTTCGTTAACGTTTCGCTTCGTTTATACCGTTATGTACACTTTTTATGGGCACCTTAGACGCTGAAATACGTAGGTGTTGCGTTAACATGGCAGCGTTTGCCATTAGTGGCTATTACCGTTATGTACCGTTGTAACTATATGCTTTTGTAGGTTGCGATGTATCCGAAAAGCAACAAAAATTGCTTGAGGTACGCTGATGTTCCAAAATTCGGCGTCTGCGTTGCTCTTTTTTCGAAAAATATGCGTAGCCTCGGCAGCCTTTTGAAAGAAACGTTAACACTTTGTACCGTTATGTAAGTATTATTATTTGGTTATGTTATGTTTAGAGACTTTTCATGAGTTAACATCAGAAATTGTGTTTAAAAAAAGTTATTTGTAAAAATTGCTTTGATTTTAATTTAATAATCTTCTAATATATATTTAATTGTCCTTGGAGACGCTTGTATAATCATTTTCCAGTAATTTTTAGACCACTATTTTTTTTTTTGTTTGAAATAACAACTTGTATGCGAACTTACTTTCAATATCACGTTTTGGTAAATCGGCCTAGAATTAGAAGAAATGAAAATATTTGTTACTTTCTTGTTGTTGTATAAAATATTATTTTTAAAAAAATGCAAATTTTACATTTGTTCCAACTCTTTTAAGGTTATGTAGGAACAAATGCTTATTATTTTTATTCTAATTGTAGCGATCCTCAAGCGTTAGAACAGCAGTCACTCACCATTTTGTTTGTTGGATGAGAAAAAATCAACTAACCCGTGGATGAGCTCTGTCTCGACTGAACGTTTCTCGTCTACAGCACGCGTGTTAGGTACTTTCCTGTCGCTTGGCCAGCCAAAAAGTTTTTCACAATTTTCCCGTTACACAAACGAACGTGTAGCAGCCGAAGCCGAGCGGCGGCACGATCACTCAGCTGCCGTTGTGTGTGTGAAATCGCTGGGTAAAACGGGTAATTCGGTTGATGGGCGGGTAAACGGCTGTTTGAGGTGAGCACAAACACACACATGCAAACCTACACACTTACATTTGCTAATGCAAATGGGAGTTGCATATGTATTTGTGTATGCTTAGCATGCAGTGTTTGCTCATAAAAATTACTTTCCTCTAAAAAATGTTTTTTCCCCCACAAAATATTTTATGTTGCGTCTATACATGTGTGTATGTGTGCCTATATAAGCATACAAAAAAATTCAACTTATTCTAAGTAAAATCACACACACGCGCAAACTCATTGAGATGCTCAGTTCTTGCTGATGTGGTTGTTGTTGTTATTTGGCAAGGGCGGCATAGCCTACAGGTGATTTACTTGTTGAGCTGGCCGCCACAAAATACACCAAACAATAGCAATAGCAGCAACGAAAGCTACAAAATAGTCGCCACCAGCAGCACCATCACCACCACCTCGCGTCTCTATCGTCTATAATTTTACGGCATACTCAGTGGTCGTTGCTATTTTTACTCGGCTGCGCATAGGAAACTACATGCAATACATACATATGTGTACAGCAGTAATAATCGCCAGCCGTTGCCGGCCTTAGTGTTGAATATCATTGGATATTTGCCTGTTCAAAGCGCTATGTGCGATTGTGTTCTAGTTATGTATGTATGTATGAGCAGCGCCTGGTATTTTATTATAACAACGCAAATAATCCAAACTACTAATATCTCTGTGAATATAGTATATGGTTGTATATAGTCTAATCAATAAGCATAATTTTCCAACCGCATTAGTTGGTAGCCAAATATTTTTTGCCTATTGACCCTGATCACTTCACTGGTTTCAATAATTTTCCTTATGCATATGTGTGTAGATGTGTGCGTTGATTGTTTTCTAATATTTTCCTAAAGACCTTTGCATAGCGTCATCTTTGGTCATGTACATACATACAGGCAGTATTTTGGTAAGCCTCAAATTTACCTAAATACATACATATACATACGTACGTATATAAAAATACGTACATATATAAAAATGGTCGAATTCACCACCTCTCCCGCATACTTATTAAGCATGTCTGCATATTGTTCGCAGTGTCGAGTGAAAAATTCCGTTGTTCTTCTTACATACGCCTAACTGTATATGCTCCCTGCATTGTGCTTATATTTTAATGTAATTTGTTTGTATGGATTGGTGTGCGAGAGCATGAATTGGTTTATGCCGCCACGCAACATGTTTTTGGTTTCACTATTTTTACCAGCGATGACACAGAAATTCTTTTCATTTATAGTATTCTCTTATTTTGTGGCTTTCGGTGCTTCGACGTTTTATTTGCAAATAAAATACATGCATATATACAGCTTTATGTATCGGCAAGACTGATAGTACTTTCTACATAGTAGATTTTACATATCGATCTGCTATAATTAATTATATTTTATTTGACGTGCTCACTTACTGTGTGTAAACAGAAAACTTTGTGATAGCCTAGCCAAGGTGGAAAAAACATATACTATTTATTTAGACCTTTTAATGGTTGAAAATTGTTATAAATTTATTTTTAAAATAAACAAAGTTGCTTCAGACACACTTTATTTGCTGAAAATGCAGGAAATATTTGAAATTATTTAATAATAACAAGAATATTTTGCTAGCTTTAAAGTTTTTTTCAACACCAAGTTGATCAAAAATATATTTTTTCGCTAAACTAAAGAATATATTTTTTTTTCATTGTATATTGAAATTGTTAGATTCAAAAATTTTTTATTTATTTTATTTAAAATTTATTTATTATTTTTTAAGTATTGTGATTAAAATAAATTTTTCATTTTTTTTACAAGAATTTTGGGATTCAAAATTGAAAAATCGGATTATTTTTTTTTTTTATTGGAACGAAGTTAAAAAGCGAAATCCGGAAGGTTCCAAGTCCTAAAACAAATTCTCATTTTTCTAATTCTTAATTATATGATTAAGATTAAAATTGTTCACTTTTATTTTTTAATCCTGTCCTTTGGAATTAGAAGTAAATTTTTAAGCCCACATTTGGGATTACGAAATTATAAATAGTAATATAAGGTCCACAGGTAAATGATATTTAAAAAAAAATCGATATTTTTATCCATTTCTGCTATTCTTACATTCGTAAGACTGTCCTTAATTACTATGCTAAATATGAGCGTGATCTGTCAACCAGTTTGTTTACAGCAGCTGCTTTAGTCAGTACATCCCAGTACTGAGTTGCGATTTTTACAATGGATAAAAATATCGCAGAAAGAATTTGTCTCAAATTTTGCATTTATATCCAAATTTTGCGGAATCGTTGTGAATATTGGAAAAGGCAAATCACGTGCCTACGAATGGTACAAAGCCTTCAAAGACGGTCGAGAGATCGTTGAAGGCGTGCCATATTAAAAAACTGAAGGATATGGTACTTGAAAATCGTCAGACAAGTGTTAGAGAGAGCAAGAGAGCTCGACATCTTTTTTATCGAGTCCATTCGAATGATTTGATATTTTCGGTACGAAACGCGTTCTTGTTTGACTTATCCCAAAAAAAAAAATTTTTTTTTTTTTGCAAAAAGAGTACTGTAAACAGTTTTCTTTAAACATGCTTGATTGTGCGAATTCCTATCGCACAATTATTCACCATAATAACTGCGAAAGAGACATAGGTTTATGAGTTTAACATGCAAACAAGTCAACAATCTTTGGAATGGAGACAAAAAATCAAAGTAATGTTCATTGTTTTTTCGATATTCGTAATTTGGTGCATCATTCATTTTTACGGAAGGACAGACAGCCTATAAAGAGTTCTATTGGGCCGCATTGAGGCGTTTGCGTAAGAACATCTTTCGAAAAAGGCCGAAATTATGGAAGAACAATTCATGGATTTTACACGATATTAATGCTCCATCGCATCGAGCAATAATTTTGAGCAAATTTTAAGCCAAAAAACGCAATTAATATCATCGATCAACCACCGTATACACGAGGTTTGCCTACGTGTGATTTTTTCTTTTTCCCCAAAGTAAAATTGCCGCTTCGTGAAACCCGCTCCATCGAAAAGATTAATTAAAATTTGCTGAAGGTCATCCCAAAAGAGCTAATGAAAAATGTTTCGAGAACTGGAAAAATCATTGGCATACGTGTAATATATCTGGTTGCGATTACTTTCAAGGCGAAAAATAAATATTGATGAAAAGTGAAATATTTTGTGTTTTATTTACAATTTTAGGGCACTCTTTTGTCTTAATGTAAGAATACACGCTAAAAATTTTTAAGTCAAAAGTTAAATATTTTTCTAGGAATTATTTAAAATGCCTTCAAGTAAACACAGCAGCGATAATTGCTGTTACGAGAAAAAAGCCTTGAAAGGCAAACTAAGCTGGTTGAACTGAGCGGTTAGACTTTGGAAGTAACTCAAAATATATTTAAAATATTGATTTAAAATGTATCATCGTATGTTTGAAGGTAGGACTATGAGTTCTTAAATCAAAATTTTTCTAACAATAAGTCACAAACAGATGTCTTAATCGTCTTACTAAGAAGAAATAGCTAACACAGCGTCGCAACTGTTCTTTAAAACGCGAAATGATTAGAGTCCGGAGGCAAAAACAAAAATTAATACAATATTGTATATTAAAATGCCGGAGCGTATGAGCAACATTATTCAGTCTCTTAATACTTAATAATCCTCCATAAGTTTAATTCCCTATTGAATGAAATTAGATTTTCTTTTAAGAAAATAAGAATATAAACTAGCTACTTATTTACATAACTTTTTTTGGTTCTAAAAAGCTGTCACTTTTCCTTGGGCGACATGGCGTATGAGTAATATTTATAACGCATATGTTACTCATACGCCACTCCCAATAGCGTTTGCATGTTTTGATGTAAACCTCTCTAATCTGGAACTCCAGGGAAGTTAGGTAAAGCAAACATACTTATCATAAAGAACATGATGGTAAAATTTTATACCAGGATCTCCATATTAATAACTTAACTAGAAAAAAATGTGTCAGGTATTGAATTTTTTTTTTATTAATCTCAAGCAAACTTTTTTCATTAATATTAAGCAAACTGCGTGAAAAAACTTTTTATACATATCGTTTGGTGCAAAAAGGTGGTTGTTAGAAAAGCCGGTTACAAAAACTGTTTATGTTTTGATTACACTATCATACTACACAACAAACTTTACGATTGACGTGCTAAGAAGTCCGTGAGGTATTTGAGGTGATCTTGGGACAAATTTGAGTTCAAAAATGCTTCATTACATATAGCTATTTTGTCATTTTAGTAATTGGTGTTGATTTGATCTCTACCTCCTTTGACTACAATACAAGAAAACCTATGTTCTATGCAATTTTTACTATCTTTTTCGGTTTCAGTTACTCAAAAATAGCAACAAACAGTATCATCATAACATAACATCATTAAGAAATAGTCTCTAACATCATAGCCGCAGAACAACTAATATTGTTCGTTCGTGTTCAAAAGGGTTGCACCGGCATACTTGCGGCCATACCGGACAATCAGCTAAAACACTCGTTCGACATGCTTTTGACCATGCAAAAATGTTTTCTATATTTATTACTTAGATATTATTTTCGTAAACTTTAATCTCCTTAGCACTTATACTGCCTAGAATATACATATATTATGTGTTATTTTAGAACACATCCTACCAGTTAATCCGCCTTTACCAACATCCCATTCAATTTGGCTTTTGTATATATGTAACATATAGGGGTCATTAACTGATAAGGCCTGCAAAAGCAACTCATCCACTTGTTGCTTTCTACCAGCATCCCCATTCATCAATGGGCTCGTTGGCTGTAAGTACGCAAACTCAGTAATTCCACTTATCTCTCTAGAGCTCTTTTATTTTGATTTCACTTTTATTGCCACTTCTTTTGTTGAAGGCTTTCTAAACAACCTCAATGGCCTCTTTGATGTGCCGAAGCAACTACATACATATTATTTTTAGAAGTTATTCAACCCGAAGCTGAACAACAAGTATGGCTTGGCAGTGTGAAAATCAGCTGTTTTTTGTTTATATTAAACATCTGAACTGGACCAGAAGTGCGCAGGCCTCCCGATGTGCCGAGTTTGTAAACAAAGAGCATATTTAAGCTGCTAAGCTCACCCCTAAATTATATAAGTTAAGTGTTGTAAATTTAAATAGCATAGATACAAGCATATTATTTGTAATTATCCAATCTGTCTTTACTACTCCAACTAATGTTATTACTTAAACGCTTCTGTGCACCGTTACACTGATTTCATGCTTTCATATAAAATCACAATACAATCGTTATTGTATATTATTTACAACACCGTTATCTCCCACGCCGCTTACACAAATTGTATGGAGGACAATAAGCCGATAAGAGCGCACAACAACTTAATGCCGTGAGGCTTCAATTTGTATAGATACTTGTAGCTCCCTCAAACCCATCGCTTATACGCAGTGTTTACCGTAATCGCTTAATGAGTGAATTGTTTTGCAGTAGCTTCATTACGTTATCGGTGAAATGGCGAGCAAATGCAAACAATTAAGAGTGGAAGATCCACCCTCTACTCGTCCTGCACTCACCATTGACCCACTTTTCTCTACTGTGCTGCTTGTGGCCCTGTCGGCATTCAGGCATTCAACCCTCTCGACCTGCGTTGGTGGAGCCGGTGGCATTCGGCAGTGAAACGATTTGTGCATGTTTATACACTTAACAAGCAAACGACGACGACGACAAAGCGCCGAATGTGTGTGTATATGCGGCCTGAGTTAGAGTGTGCGCGTGTGTAATGAGTGGTGGCATGCTGCTTGTTATCGCTGATAAAATATGTGTGTCGTGCAATATACAGGGTGTAAAAAATATAATATATGTATATTTATATTGAAATGTTTTTAAGAAAAAATATATATAAATTAGAAATTTTCTATAATGTTTTCCAAATTTTCCGACGATGGAAAAATATTTTTTTTACAAATTTTAAAATAAAATTTTATGAAAAAATTAAAAATTTTCTTTAAATTTTTATAATTTTCTGAAGATAAAAAAGATTTTTTGTTAAGAAATTTTAGTTAATTTTTTTATAAAATATTTTAACTTATTTATACTCTTAAATAATATCAAATATATCAATGTGGTACTATACAAAAAAATCATTTTTGGCATTTTTTAAACATTTTGAGATGAAAAAACAAATTAAATTTCCTTCATGGTAGATATTGACTATTTTTGTACATTTTCAAAGAAAAAAATTCAATTTTTTTTTAAGAAACTTAATTTATACAATAAATGCATACATACTCGTACATAAATATATATAAAGACAAAAAATATTTTTTTTACAATTTTAAATATTTATAAATTGAAAAATTTTCATTCGCGATAAATATTGCTTAGTAGTTTTTTTTTGAAAAATTTTACAAACTTTAAATTATTTAAACATTTTCGAAAATATTTAAATAAACAAGTTTTTAAGAAGAATTTTATTAATTTATTTATGAAATGCTTTACTATACTTTTAATAAAATTAAATATTTATTAAAATATAATTTTATAAAAAAATAATATATAAGCCATAAATTTATATTAAGGACAAAATATATTTAATTTTTTTGTATTTTGTAAATATTTAGCAATAAAAGCGTATTTCTTTAATTATTATTTTTAATTTTTTGGTTTTTTTTTGTACTTTATATAGTCAAAAGGAAGAATGGCTTATTGTTACGTTTAGTAGTTCCTATAATATCATTTTTATTATTTTCAACCGATTTTATTAATGAGAATAGATTAAATAGAATAAACTTTTATTTTTAAAAATTTTTAAATAAATATTAGTTTGACCTTGAAATCAAAGAATTAATTAAAATTTTATATGTCTTCATTGCTATTAGTAAAATTTGGTGAAAATTTCTCCTTTCACATATAAAATTAAATAAAATACCTAAATGTCTTCCAAACCAATAATTTTAATATAATATCTCAAGCAAAAATATTAAATTGAAAAACTCATAAATTAGGTATTTAGTATTAATAACTGAAATGACGAGAATTCCACACATTTCAAGCCACAAGTTTTCGTTCAAACATTGAATTCCTAATAATGCAAAAAATCTAATAGCCAAAAATTCAAACACATCGCCCAACTTATAACCGAAGTGTAATGAAAAATGCTATAGATTCTTGCAATTTTCAATTAGAATTTATTGTCATTAATTTTCTTCCTCAAAATTTATCGCAGAGATTATGAATTTCCTAAATACGTGCATATAATACACACAACATTATAGTATTATGTTTACAAAAACGAAAAAATTGCAAAATTGGAAGAAAGCCAAATTCAAGTTCAAAATAAAAGTTTGCGAAAAAATAACATTTTGTTAAGTATTTCATAATACTATTTATATGATTGTTATTATGGGCACTTGTGTGTAGAGGTATTTTGCTTTTAAAACACATACTTATGTATATAAGTATCTGCGATACATCATCTATTGCTATCAGAAGATGAAACACAAATAAGCAAATATTATGAAATCGTATATATTTTTGAAATATAAGCATTTGTGATTTTTCCTTGTTTAGACAATACATTAGTTTAATGATTGATTATTAAGCGACTACCACACTTCCCAGCCAAGCTCTTCCAGTTTTTACCGAATTATCAAAGATGTGTGTAGTCTAGCGTTGCCCCGAAGGAAAACGAAGCCGTTTCTGTTGATCAGTACTGTCCGTTTCTTTTAATTTATTGCATCAGTCTCATCAGTTGTTGACAGTAAAATGTAGAATCAATCGTTCGACTAGGCTGGAGCAGCTCATAGTGGATGATTCCTTTCCAATCCCACCAAACGCTCAGCATAACCTTTTGAGACGTCAATCCTGGTTTTGCAACCATTTGTTGAGCTTCAACGCGCTTGGACCATAATCCAATTTTCGCCTCCTGTCACCATTCGCTTCAGAAATGGTTCGATTTCATTTCGATTCAGCAAAGTATCGCAGATGTTAATTCGGTCCATTAAAATTTTCACAGACAATTCATGTGGTACCCAAACATCGAGCTTCTTTTTGTAGCCAGCCTTTTTTAAATGGTTCAAAACCGTTTGATGATGAATGTTAAGTTCCTTAGTGATATCATGGCTGCTTGTGTGACGATCGTAGTCGGTCTTTTCCATAATTTCATTGACTTTTTTCAACGATAGGTCGACCAGAGCGAGAAGCATCTTTCACATCGAAATTTTCAGAACGGAAGCGAGCAAACCATTGTTGTGCTAAACGAACTGATATAGCATCGTCTCCATAAACTTTTTTTACAAAAGTTTCAAAGCTTGTGGAATTCCTTCAATATTTTCACTAATTTTTGAAGAGCTGTAACTTTTTTTCGACTTCCGAGAATTTAATAATTTTTTGGTTAAATGAAGTTTAAAATCTCACCTTTCCAATACTATATTTATGACACAAAATGATGGATAGCACTCTGAGCACAATAAACAGTATTAACTATCTATTGGTAGCACAGGAGATATACGTCTGCAAGGACATCTGACAAAAAACGAAAAGACTTTTTCGACTACCCAATATTTATAAATTTACTACTTACTTCCTTGTTTCATGATAAATCGGTAGAAAATTTAAAATAATTTCGTAAATTAATCAATCTTTTTAAAATATAGCAACAATTTTTAATTATATTTCTACCATTAGTAATAAAGATAAATTAATTCAATTTAGTCCACTTCATAAGGCAAACTTTATTCGTTTCACCATTTTTATAATACATACGGATAATAAGGAGCATTCAAACTGCTTAAATACAAAAACTTTCAGCCGCGCTTAGCACGCATTTCACATGCGCATCCTGTATTTACCCCACAGATGTCCTAAATTCGTGTAAACGCACTCGTCACTTGTCGTACTCTTCCTGATAGAAATAACAGTTAGTCGCATCCGAACCACCAAACTGTCAACATTCAAATCACGGTAAATACAACGGCAACTCTCTTTGTGCTGTGCAAAAACCAAAAAAAAGTGCAAGTGAAAAATTATACCAGCAATTGAAGCATTTAGCGCTGCAATCAAATAGCACTTCGCTAGAAAATTTACGCAATTCAAAGAAGCAATTAAGTTAACGCATTTAACGAAGTGCAAATTGCAAAAGGCGGGCAATGAAATAGCGAAAATTCAAGTGAACAAATTGTAGTGAAGCCAAACCCATTTTTCCACGCTGGCGTCTGCCAGCAAGTGCTGGCACTTTATGTGCTTTGTGGGTGCGCCACGGCACAAGTTCAATTAAATCGACGACAAGCGATAACGGTTTTGTGCGTTACGCGGCTAGATAACGGTGATAAAGTGCGATTTAATTGGAATTTAGTGAAAATTACTTGCGATTATGTAATAAGTGAAAATTTTCACCGAAAAATATATGAGAAAAAATTTTCATCTCACCACAGCGACATCTAGGCAGGGATACTGAATTTTGTCTGTATACGCGGAGCAATCGTCGACGAGATGCGGAGTCTGCGTCCAACTTAAAAGTGGAGCAAACGCTGTGCAACAACAAAACGAACAGCTGATTAACATTAGCACACAGCTGGTCGAGCGGTTTTATCAATGAAAGGCAGGCATACACTCCCAAATACATAAATACATACAGTTGGCTTGCATTGGGGGTTGCAATTATAGCTGTCTAGCTGTAAACATAAACAAACACGAAGCGTTTGTTGCAAAGGGGGCAAGAAGGCAAGAGCGCCGCCAGACGCTTGCAATTATGAACGATTTATTATGAATATTTCTGAGTTGAGTCGGCGCACGCGAACACCTGTTGCCAACCGGTGATTTACGAGCGCCATTCAAAAGAAACCCCTCAACCCCAAAACACTTATAAATTACAAAAAGCACTAGACTACCCTTTAGGGCATTTTCATGCTTGTGTATGTGTGTTCGTATGTGTATGAGTTTAGAAGCAACAGTTGCTACCGACTTTGGCCCCTATTTCTAAACTTCTGTGGCGGTGGTGACAACAAGGGGGCTTGGTTTTTGCTTCATTTGTCTGCAATTATTTCTAGTCAAGTGCTTTCAATGCATTTCTTGCTCATTCACAGCTGCCTGTAATATGCCGCTGAGCGCCCCTAACGCTAGACAACCATAAAAGTCATAAAGTGATGCCGCACAATGGTCACCAAAACGACAACAAACAACAATTTACATATGAATAATAATGAGGAGAACGATATCGATCAGGATGATGGCATGCAGGATCTGGGTTTGCCTGTGTCGCTGCAGACCTTCCTCTGGCGTCAGATTGCACCTTTCATAAGGCCGAAACTGGGCAAATTGCATGAGGCTAGTTGCATGGTGAGTTCAGCTACAACAAACATTTTTATTTACTGAATTACAAAAACAACAACAAAATTTGAAAAGTAAATACGTGTTAAGTGTAAAAGAGGTATATCATATAAATGGTATATAAATGTGGCAAAATGGGTGGCAACGCCAACAATAATACCATTAAATGTTTAAGAAATGGCGCTAACGGTTTAAACGGCAAAGCTAAATGTATATAGAAAAAAATAAAAAAATTTAAAGAAAACCAAAAACAAATGAAAAAATAAAATAAAATGAATTAAAATAAAGCAAACTAAATTAAATAAAATTAAAATTAAATACAATTGAATTAAATTAAAATTAAATTACATTAAATTAAATTAAACTAAATTAAATAAAATAAATTTAATTCAGAACTTAAAGTAAATTAAAAAATGTTAATTTAACTAAATAAAAAAAATTAAATTAAATTACATTAAAGTAATTAAATTAAAATAAATTAAAATTAACTTACATTAAATTAACTTAAATTAAATTGAAATTTTAAAATAATTAAAAAAATTTAATTAAATTTAGCTAAATTAAATTAAATTAACTTAAATTAAATTAAATTACATTAAATCCAATTAAATTAAAATAAAATAAATTAAAAAAATCAAAGTAAAATTTTCAAATAAAATTAGAGTTAAATTAAATTATATAACAATAGAATAAAATAAAAACATAAAAAGCTTAAATTTTCAGCTGTAAATAAACGCTATTTATGTTCAACACAACAACAGCAAAAATTTACCGCATTTGGCAAAAGTCTTTATTCAAAATTCTACGTGTCTTCAAATGATTCATGCAGTTTTCGCTTCAAATATTTAATATACATACATACGGACATTCTTACACGCATACATAAATCTATGTATGTATGTGTAATATATAAATATATATGTTTTTTCTGCAAATTGTTTTGTATTTTATTTAACTTTCTCTCTTTCTGCCACTTTGCTGTACTCTTCACATTTCTATTAACATTAAATTGCTTACACATTTTTAATACATATACATATATGAACATACAAACATATTCTCATTTCTTGGAATTGTATAAAATAAATGGTCTACTTGTTTTTTTATTTAATTTTTATATTATTTGTTTTTGCTCTTCATTCTGTTCACGAATGGCAAAAAAATAAATCATTGTATCAAACAAAAACAAAAACAACGCAATTGCAATTCTTTCATAATTGATTGTGATTACTTGTGATGTACGTACATATACTCGTGTTTGATGTAGTTTTGCCAACATGCACCAGGACATCATGTAAGTTAACATACAAACATGCAGTGTTTCAAGAGAAATGTTAATTGTTGAATGTTTGTATTTAGCCAAACTAAAAAAATTTATGCAGCATGCCTTATTCTAAGTAGAAAGCGCGTCAGCAGTGTGTCATGCAATTTCATTTATAAATATACACCTACATACACAGTTATATAATTAAAAAAATGTTATTATTTCCAAGATCTTAGAAGAATAACTTTATATTCCTTTGAATAAACTTGTATCAGTTGTGTGTTTCCATACTATTTTCCAAGCCAAAAATTCTTAATTAAATGATTTGAATATGAAATTGAATGCCTGTCCATACATCTACTAGTATAAATGCAAGCAATAATTTGAGTACAAGTTTTGATATCTTCAGGAAATATGATACTCAGAGAATGACATAGCATTACTGAGGATTTAACGTCCACAAAATTTCTTTGATATGGATACATTCAAATAGGAACATTGGAAGCGGCAACGCCAACTTTTCTCAAAAACTTCAAACTAATTTCGCTCATCGTCTTATAAGAGTTTGAATCAGTATCACAATAGTTAGTTATGACAGTAAGCAAAATATCGAAATTTTACATACCTCCAAAAATGTTTCAAACATTCGAAAATTACACTAATTTACAGTCGTTTTGCGACTGTGATGTTATAGCCTGTTTCTTGCTAATTTTGACACTTTTTTAACTCAAATTCATAATCCAGACACCTCAAATATACCACTGACCTCTTACCTCGTTAGTCGCAAATTTTTCCTTCAGATTTGTTGAGTAGTGTTATTATCCAAAATGATCCAAGTTTCAAAAATAAAAACATAGTGTAAAAAAAACGAAAAAAGGTTACCAAAAACTGCTGTTTTCTGTTTTAGTTCAAAAACTAAACGCCAGAAAAGTTCAAACTAATTACTCTATAATAAAATGATGGGAAAGCTTTAATATAAAGTAGACTATTTCCACTTATCTGGATTTATATATTTTACATATTGAGTGGGTATTCTTGAGTAGAGACACAAACTTCAAGTAATTTTTGAGGTTTCGTAAAAAAAGGCAATTAATGCTTTTATCATCCAAACTTTTATTACTTACGATTTCATTGACATTACTAGAATAGAAATAAAAGTCGAAAAATATAGAAATTTCCAAAATAAGCAGGTGATTAAGGGGTGGTCACGTGACCATACCCACGTTTTCCACGGAAGAAATCTGAAACTAAAATATATATAATAAATATATAATATGTGGAATAATGTCACAAATTTAGATATGGAAAGTCTATAAAGAAAACTCTCTCAATTTTCAGATAAATTCATTAGAGCCATCGTGATGCCGAATACAATTTTAATTTTGAAAAATTTTCTTGTACTAAGACATATTCTTGAATAGTGAAACTTTCAAGATATAAAGAAAAACGATATTCCTAGACCAAAATAAAATAATTAAGAAAAAATCCTTAAATTTGCAATTTTAGAAGTTTTTCAGAGGAGATTCACAACTTGTCGTAACGCATCCTAAAAACATAAGATCATAAATTTTTACACTTGTTTACAAAAATTTTTGTTGGATTATACATATATAACAATGAGTTTAAAGAATTACAAATCTAAACGCTCTGTTTTCGATTCGTTATAACTTATAACTTTATGAAAGTATATGAAACACCTAACTATATTTCAAAACAATTAAAGGGAATCGTAAATAAAATATTAAAATGACAACAGGGCGTATGAGCAATATTAGTGTTAAGTTCCTAAACCTATAAATCATTATTTCTCTTAGACTATTATTATTTAAAATTATTTATTAATAAATGCATAGTTATTTCAAATAACTAATAATATATATATCACACATAAACTATATATTTGCTTGTGTACATGTCAACTAAAAATTTAATATGTACTACTTATATTTTAGATGTAGATATTATGTTGTGCTCGCATATAATAAAATTCCAATTCAAAATAATGTATTTATATGTATACAAGATATTTTAAGAATATTCTATTACATATGTATTGTTTCATTTTTCGTTTTGTTATGCATGCACCTCTGAATTCCTTGGAATTTTGTGATTGTTTCCTATATATCGACGCGTACTTTCTTGATTTGAATTAACGCGCTGCATTTTAGCTTTTAGCCTTCCTCTACTTATCACATTTTTTAATTTTTTAATAATAATAAATTATATTCTCATTTTAACTGGAACTCGCGCATCAGGAATCGAAAGAAGCTTGCAAGGTAATAATTTGATATTTTGGAATTAGGAGGGCCCTTGTTTCTAAAATATATACGATGGAAAACAATATAGCTTCCGAATAGTAATTTAGAATTATTACACAACGCAAACCGATAGAATTTTTACGATTTATACGCGTTCAAGAAGGCGATATGATAACTTAATAACTGTTTTTAATATACAGTCTCTAAGCCAAACGTTCGTGAATAATTTGTATTCATAAAACAAACATCCTTTAACACTTAAAATTAAATATAATGCGCAATAGTTATAGGCATAGTCGGGAAGGGATTCCAAAGCTCTTTCTGAAATCATAAAAAAGATACCTAATATTGGTTCATTTACGAAGTTACATGACAACAGTTGATCTTATCGAATTTTTTCGCATCCAACTTACCATTTAACCACTTGACCATTATATGGTACGAATATATTCGAACAGCTATTATAAACTGTAAGGCTTGTTTGTAAAATTTTTTTATACATTTTTATACTCTCGCAACAAAGTTGCTAAAGAGAGTATTATAGTTTTGTTCACATAACGGTTGTTTGTAAGTCCTAAACCTAAAAGAGTCAGATATAGGGTTATATATACCAAAGTGATCACGGTGACGAGTAGAGGTCAAATCCGGATGTCTGTCTATCCGTCCGTCCGTCTGTCCGTCCGTCCGTGCAATCCGTGCAATCTCTAACTTAGTAAAAATTGAGATATCATGATGAAACTTGGTACACGTATTTCTTGGCTCCATAGGAAGGTTAAGTTCGAAGATGGGCAAAATCGGCCCACTGCCACGCCCACAAAATGGCGGAAACCGAAAACCTATAAAGTGTCATAACTAAGCCATAAATAAAGGTATTAAAGTGAAATTTGGCACGAAGGATCGCATTAGGGAGGGGCATATTTGGACGTAATTTTTTTTGGAAAGTGGGCGTGGCCCCGCCCCCTACTAAGTTTTTTGTATATATCTCGGAAACTACTATAGCTATGTCAACCAAACTCTATAGGGTTGTTTCTTTCAGGCATTTCCATATACAGTTCAAAAATGGAAGAAATCGGATAATAACCACGCCCACCTCCCATACAAAGGTTATGTTGAAAGTCACTAAAAGTGCGTTAACCGATTAAAGGAAAACTTCAGAAACACTAAATTTTACCGAAGAAATGGCAAAAGGAAGCTGCACTCAGGCTTCTTTTAAAAATTGAAAATGGGCGTGGCGTCGCCCACTTATGGACCAAAAACCGTATCTCAGGAACTACTTGACCGATTTCAATGAAATTCGGTATATAATACTTTTTTAACACCCTGATGACATGTACGAAATATGGAGGAAATCGGTTCACAAACACGCCTTCTTCCAATATAACGCTATTTTGAATTCTATCTGATGCCTTCTCTGTATAGTACAATATATACATTAGGAACCAAAATAGAAAAATATGTAAATGACGGATAATGAAATCTCGATTATCACTTTATCATGCGAGAGTATAAAATGTTCGGTAACACCCGAACTTAGCCCTTCCTTACTTGTTTGGTGTAGTTTTTTTTGGTGCCCTGGCGAAGATAGCAGATTCAAAACAGCATTGTCGGCATATTTTTCTCTTTTACTAAAAAAGGTTAAAAATATAGTTCCTTCTTCTTCTTAGTTGGCGTATAGTTCCAGCA